>NW_019738871.1:505893-513431 GCF_002891405.2 Cryptotermes secundus
GGGGGGGGGGATATTTTCAAGCCATTAATACACCTGCAGTCTTTCTCACTTCACTCAGCCTGCCTTAGGAAACCAACCTGAGGAAAGTCATTAACACTATGAACCACTAACAAACCACTCTCACTGGTTTCACATGCAGCCTACATAATTTACTGAACCATACAGTATTATCCATCACTAACAGATGGCAGCAGTAACAACCTAGAGTAAAACCATTTTTTTTTAGTATATTTGCACTGATGCCTCTGACATTCACGTATGTCAACGGAGTAAAAGATGTACGGTTGATATGCACTGCGTAGTCACTTTGTGCACCCTTGATATTAAAATAAATTTGCATAGAAATACTGGGATTTTGGCCTTTATCCATCGTCCAGATTCTAAATAACTAAGGAAAAAAACAATGTTTCGGAAACTGGGTCTCTTTCTTCTGTCCTCAGGTGAGGGACTGGACCTAGTGATTAAGGCTAGCTCTTTCTAAGGGACCCAACAGAGCAGGTGTCTTCCCTCACATGAGGATGGAAACAAATCCAGTTTCCAAAACGTTGTGGTTTCCTTTTTCTTAGTTATTTAGAATCCGGACGATGGACAAAGTCCGAAATCCCAGTATCTCTGTGTGTTATACACCATCGTCAGAACCCTATAGTGTCTACTCAAATTAAATTGTTTATACTGATTTTTCAGCTGCCCTCTCAAATTGGTATTGCACTATCAATCACTGACTAAAATAATGTGACTAGAAAATGTCTGACTTCAATTATCAGTAATAAGAATGTGCCATAACCTAAACTCAACCCTAGTTCTTATGACCTGGACATCAGACTTGTTACAGTTCCTGATCTATAGTTATTTCGATGCCATCACTCTATCAGTGTGTCAGTTGCTAGTCTAAGCTAATCATATGCAAGGCAGAGCCACTTCGAGGTCTGTATCTCCTAAACACATACCTCCATATGCCATAAACAAGGCCTACTACTAATGCTGCAACTATCAGCGTCACTGCAACAGAAAGACACATACATGTATTAAAAAATTATGGAACGTTGGAATAAATTCTTTTAATTACTTGGAACATAACACATCCCATTGGTATGGGTTCAAAACTTGGGTCTCTGACATTAAGGGAGGAACACCGACTGAGGGTGTTTTGAGAATATTGGGACCAAAGAGAGATGAAGGGATGGGAGGCTGGAGAAAACTGCATAATGAGGGGCTTCATAACTTGTACTTTTCGCCAAGTATAATTAGAATGATCAAGTCAAGGAGGATGAGATGGGCAGGGCATGTAGCACAAATGAGGAAGAAGAGGAATGCATATAGGATACTGGTTGGAAAGCCAGAAAGGGAGAGAAACCACTAAGAAGACCAAGATGTAGGTGGGCGGACAATATTAAAATAGTATCTTAGAGATAGGATGGTGTGGTACAGACTGGATCAATCTAGCTCAGGATAGGGACCGGTGGAGGGCTCTTCAAGTTCATAAAATTCTGGGAAGTGTTTGAGTAGCTGCACAACTGGTGACTTCTCAAGAAAGGCTCAGCTCCATGAAGTTAGTTTATATATCCCATACCAGACAAAAGGAACCGAAAGTAAAAGTTATGAGTTTTGTCAAAATACTGTAATTTAAAATTAAGACCTTCATACCATCATTACTTTATGGGCACAGAAGAATATGAGTTTATAAGGACACTTGCCAGACCAACGTTATCTTATGGTAGTGAATCGTGGACAGTAAGGGGAACAGATGAGAGGAGACTATATATCAGCAGAAATGCATTTCATAAGAATGCAGCATGCACCCTTTCACATATAAAAAGAGAAATTTTGACTGAACTACAGAGTCCTAAAATAAAACTATACATTCAATAGAAAGATACGGAAAAGAACATGTGACAGTATGAGCTCTGACAAAACTAAAAAGGGGTAGGGGATTTTAAAATATTGATTGGGGGGGGGGAAGTCTGGGAAGGCCTCTGAAAGATGAAAGGATTCTGTTTCATAATATCTGTAAAAGATCTTATACAGATCTAATACTGGAAAGAATGATAATGAAAAACAGATTCAAATGTGAACTTTGCTACTTCAAAGTGAAATATAACTTGAGAGTAGTAAGTACATAAAATATGAAATTCTACCTATAACAATGGTTGCTGTGTGGTCTTTACAGGGAACGAGAGGTGGTAGCACTGGACTTGACTCCAACAGTACTAAACGACCACCGACTGCAGGAAGGGGCAGGATGACTGTACTGTTTATGTAACTTGTCACAGCCTCAACAGTTGTCACCACTGAAATAAATAACAGAATCTATTACAATATTATATTTAAGCATCCTGTTGCACTCCATATGATAAATGATATAATGATACAAATTCTGTCCCAAGTGCAAACAATATATTATGTGTCCTTGATCTTGTTCCTCTACACTACATGTTTCGGCCTCAGACGGCCATCATCATGTGTATAACACTCACGTTGCTGTCACACTGCACCCAGCCCAAAATTTAACACTTAACACTTTCCTTGTTATTATCAACATCTACTTCGTTGATATCTGTCTGGTTTGTAGATTATTTTACACACATAAATTTTGTCGTACCTGTAGTAGCACTATAAAATCTTTAGTTCTACTTTTAAAATCCTTTAAAATTATTTTCTCTAAATTTTAAATTTTAAATTGTTAGGGTCACTTGCCCTATGTCTAAAGTGCTGCAGCGGCTAGTTCTTGTTTCCACACTGTATAGGTGTTATCCTGTGTAGTCTTCCTGTGTGCGTGCCACTGTTATTCTTTACTACGTGTGTATTACTATTACTATTTGCAATCCAACACAAGAATCAAAGTATATTATTTCCTGTCAGCTACTCTGATATCCTGCACTGTATAAAGAACGAGTGGAATATGGCTTTAAACTGTGTACTTACAGTGAAATGAGGCATTTAATGCACCCACTAATTTCTTGTAGCTGTCCATTTTCAAAAGCGTGAGTGGTACTGACACGTTGTAAAATGCTGTAGCATCGCTCACATTTATCTTACTCAAAAGCATGGATGCTGAGGCAGCTGAAACTGTTTTTATTGCAGCTATCTTTGAGCTGTTCTTGGGTTCCTGTCTGTACTCTATCTGTAAAAAGCCTGAAAGGAAGAAACACCAAAATTAAACCTCTGTAGACTTCTTTTTAAGTGGCACCCTGTCCACCCTCGCAGCTGCATTTAAATGGAAGGAGATCCCTGTTGTTTTAGTGCTTTTGCTTTTGTTTCATATCTTCTGGCAAATAGAACATATTCTCTGGTCACGGGCGAACACAGAAGGGCATATGGCTGCCACCTGTTGATAAGACAAAACACTAAAACAATCTGTGTCTACATTTAAATTTGGGCTTGATGAAATGGTATGGCTGTGAAGTGTCATCTTCCAGGTTTCTATGCTGTGTAATTTGGTATACGTCCACTGGCATTTCAGTGGAGTATACTGCCTCCATCTTCAGGGTTGAAGAGGTGAAGAGTAAGCCAAGCAAGAAACCAGCAACAAGCAGAACCCTCCAAAATATCATGGGATTTCTACCAAACTGCATAATGTTACAACACAATTGTTGTACTATTCATAGTCACTGCCACAAGAACCTAAAATCCAATATGACAGAAAATGTATACACTGAAAATAATATGCGTCATAACAGGTCAGACAGAAAACTGATATGCTATGAACTATATGGCCATGATTTGATTCCTGAGAACAAAAGTAGGTAATTTTCCTAACTATCAATAGCTCAACCAAGACCCTGTATTGTAAGTTACATATTAAACAAAGGTGTAAAGTTGTACTTCAATTTCAGAACACTTATTTTCTAGTAGATTCTAAAGGGTTCTGGCAATGGTGTATAATATTCAGAATTACAGGGTTTTTGGACTTCGTCCATGGTCCAGTATTCTAGAACTAGAAAACATTACCTCCAGTGATTGAGGTTAGCTCTTTCCAAGGGATCCAAAAGAGTAGATGACTTCCCCTACTCACATAAAGATGGACCTCCAGTGATTGAGGTTAACTCTTTCTAAACAATCCAACAGAGTAGGTGTCTTCCCCTCCTCCCCAACCCCTCATCAGGGGATGGAAACAGATCCAGTTTCTGAAACATTGGGTTTTCTAGTTTCTAGAATACTGGACGTTGGATGAAGTCCAAAATCCCAGTAATTCTGAGACTTATTTTCTATTTGTGTTCTTTGTAATTCTGCATAAGACCCTAATGCTGATTTTCATTTACTGTCGACATAAACTACTGCTGCAAAGCTTTACAAATTGCAGATATCATTACTAGCAATAAATTATACCTCTCTGTACTTTGTGAAACAACCGTCATATCAAAAACTTTTCAAATAAAATTTAATATTTGTGACAGTCAAATGCTACTTTACAGCAATACAGCATATTGAAACAACCACATAAAAGTATCTACCTGATGATGACTATATAAGGTCAAAACATTATGTAGAAGTGACATTTATATAACAGTCACAGCATACCACACCAACACTCTACAAGCACAACAAGATGTTACACCTTTAAGACTGTCCATACAAATTAAATTAACTTGTGCAAAAGAATTCTGAAATACAATATCACCTTTAGGGATTAAAAACAAATCTGGACAGACATAACCTCCCCAATATGTATTAACTTTATGCATTTTATACAAAGAATGCATAGAAGTGTACATTACTTACCAGATACATGCAGGAAGTCAGTTGAATTTGAATTATTAATGCTGTTAATGGAGATCTCAAGTGTGTCTTTTAGTTGCTGTCCTGTCAGTAGAACACTGTAGATGTATGCATCGTTTTCAATAAGTCCATAAATATCCAGTTCTGTCAGGTTGCCTGTGGGAAAAAAAACATAATTTAACATTTTTTGTTGTCATGCTTTGTAACTGGGAATAAAGGAACTAGAACTTGTGTAATTAGGAGTGTGTGACTGTAACTTCAGTTTTCAATTTTAGTCACATCTTATGCAGAAACTGGTCCAATGTTTCATCATACACTGTAATCAGGACCTTCACAGTCTTAACGCTGTAATACATGCTGAAATATCTGAAAAACTTCAACATGCGACAAGAATAAACCCTGAAAGCTATAGGTACACATCAGTCACATGTCATGAAACCTAAGGACATGAATACTTAAGTAACAGTTCATGTAAGAAAGTAATTCCCAATCTGTATTGTGTGAAAACTCTGGGATATGAACGATCTCACAGATAAATTTTCTGTAGTTTCAAGATTTCCTCATACACACAACCTAAAAACGTTAAGAAGTACATCACGAATCTCAACAGTAAATTTATGACGAATGCATACTATAAAATCCATCTGTCTTTGCATACGTACCTTCAGGTATGGTGCTGTTTGGTTTAAGATACTTTGCAGGGTACATTCCTATTCTTGTACCATTCTTACTCCAAGTACCATCACCTTGCAGGGCTGCCACCATGGCATCTGTGATGAGATTCCCAAGCGAACATTCTGAATGACAGCACAGGTCTCTCTCTGCTGTCAAGTTCTTGTTGTTCTTTGTAAGAGACTCATTCTGCTTTTGAAGTATCCTGAGTTCAAGCTTGATAAGATCCAAAGCACGTTTATCAGCTGAAAGGTTCAATTATTCTGTTACTGACATGAAGGGGATGACTGGCAGTGTATTCACATTTTACTTTACACTTCACAATGTCTGTGCATATATGACGATTTCTGATGGGTACAGCAGTTTTATTACAACTGTGTGCCAAAACATTTCTGTAGGAATGAATCTTCACTCATAACTTGTGAATCAATGAAAAAAATTATGGTTAATATTATGGAATTTCAGTGTGGACAGATTTTCCAGAATACATCCCTCCGGTGACATGGGGACAGTCAGTGCTTGTTACTGGGTATGCATCTTGTTGCAGAAGTCAGTACCCAAAGAGGCTTCCTGATACTGCCTCAGATAATTTTCTGAAGCATGTACTGCCTCACATTAATGTAACACCTAAAGCTAAAGGTAAAGCTATCCCTGTAGGAGGCCACAAGGGCCATCCCAATTTCATGTTCTGCAAATATGGGTTTTCTCACATTTCAAGTAAAATTTCAATGACCGCCAAATCAGCAAACTCAGAGTTTGTAACTGAAACATCACCATTAAATAACATAATAATTATTATGTTATTTAATGGTGATGTTTCAGTTATTATATTGATTATAATCAATAAATCTATGTTCATGGAATATACCTGTGCTGTTCACATAGTCAAATGCTTTAAAACTTGCATTGGCAACCCTGCAGCTGTTTGCTATGGGGAGCTGCATTTGTCCGATAATGAAGCGTCCTGCCACACTGCTACTGTGGTTGACTCTCAGACTTGCTACATAAGCTGTAGCTGTCTTATTGGCCGATTTCTTATCCACAGTCTCCCAAAAGACATATTGTGAGTTATTCTGCTTGTCTTTGTTGTTTGGTTCTGCCCCTGTTGAATTCAAACAAAATAAAAACTACAGAAAACATAATGAAGATGTTTTTTACATCAATTCCTTGTCAAGTATAGGGGGTTAAAATCCTGAAAGGCATTTCGTTTGGCAGTCATCTTGACATTTATGAAGACAGAGTAAAATAAAATCATGATATAATGAAACTGACAAGAGTGTTCAATTCACAATTAACAGAAATCTCCATAATTTGTTACTTCACCTTCAGACAAATTTGCACCGCTGAAGAATACAAAGTCGACTCCATCAATGCTGGCGAGAGCCCTCGATTTATTGATGCTGGAGCTCCCTGAAACACAGTACAAGTTTGTAAGTAGATACATTAGATATTAAGGTAACCAGACTGTTGTGGGGTACTGTACTTCAGACTAACAACAAATGCACATTAAAATTAATGATACCACTCCATAACTCACCAAGAAACGCTTTAGATAAGAAGCCACAAAGTTCTGTGAAGAACTGCCTCCTTTCCTTTTGATACAACATGGATTGCGTAGAAAATAATGTGTCAAATTGCTAAATCTGGTATTTTCTCTGTGGTCTGCCCTGAATTCTGGCTTGTATTGTATCGCACGCAGCCACAAGAGTGGAACACATAATAAGAGACAATATACACACAACATTAGAAACATACGAAGAATGACCCCCATGTGGATGATTAATAATACACACGAATTTAAAATATGACATGAGATAATAGGTTTTAATAAGTTTTAACTACATAAACTTTATTATTATATATGGACATATACAAATTTAATATTATTTGTAAATGGACATATAAAGGCAAGCAGTGAAATAATTGACAGATTGATACGCCTGAAGATGTCAGCATACTGCCAAAACATGTAATGTAGAAGTGGTAGATGGGATTGTATGCACTTGAAGACTGTTAATACATACAAGGTCCGTATAAAAAGTATCGGGAAAAGTTCCGGGAAAATAGATTTATTTCAGATATTGCTACAATGCCTCAAAATTCTTCAAAATACATCCCTTGTGCATCGATACACTTTTGCCAATGGCGAT
>NW_019738871.1:513467-586564 GCF_002891405.2 Cryptotermes secundus
CTTAAGGGTCCGCGTGCAAGCCTCTTTGACGGCACTCAGGGTCCCATGATGGTGCCCTTTGAGGGAGGATTTCACTTTCGGGAACAGGAGAAAGTCTGCTGGTGCCAAGTCGGGACTGTAGGGGGGTTGGGGTACTGTCACGATGCAATTTCCAATTTCCGGCGACGGCTGGCCTCACCCGATTGACCCTTCTCTTCATTCTTCTTAGCACTTCCAGGTAAAAAGCTCCATTCACTGTTTGCCCCTCAGGTACAAATTCGTAGTGGACCACCCCCTGGGCGTCGAAGAAAACGATGAGCATGGTTTTCATTCTGGATTTGCTCATTCGCGCCTTTTTTGGACGAGGTGATGCCGAAGTGTGCCATTCGGAACTTTGACGCTTTGTTTCCGGGTCGTACTCGAATATCCAACTTTCGTCTTCCGTGATGACGTTGTCCAGAAAGCCGGGGTCTTCCTCAACGCGTTGCAGAAGGTCTTTGCAAGCAGCCACTCGTCTCTGCTTTTGGTCGTCCGTCAAGACCTTCGGGACGAGTTTCGCGCAGACCATTCGCATCGCCAAATCTTCAGTGATAATGGTGTGCACCGTCATCTTATCAATGCCAACACGATCTGCAATCATGCGCACACTTAACCGACGGTCTGAATTGAGTACGTCACGCACACGTTGCACGTTGTCGTCGGTTCTTGACGTCGACGGCCGTCCACCGCGGGGCTCATCCTCCACACTCTGTCGGCCACTTTTGAAGAGCTTGTGCCACTTAAAAACTGCAGTTTGTGACATGCTTTCATCCTTGAACACTTGGCGAATCATGCCCAACGTCTCCGTACCCGATTTCCCCAGTCCAACACAAAACTTGATGGCGTACCTCTGTTCAATCGTTCGCTGCATTCTGCGCTTGCACCGACTCACTCAACAGGGGTCCACAGAAAACACGGCCTGGCCTCTACGAATGCGCTCAGGCGAATGGCACTTGGTGCGTGTTAAAGGTTAGACCCCCACTACCACGCCTGCGCGGTGTGAGGATGCTGCGGTGTACAGTCACGTAAGGGAAAGATTTTTCCCGATACTTTTTATACGGACCTTGTACACATTATGAATCATCTTTTATTTTTCATTTTTTTGTGGTCGTAAGTCGACGACCAAGTGTATAGTCTTCTGGTGTGGTATGGTAATTGGTTACCACCATTTCAAAGGAACATAATGGCCTCTGTCTTCTGCTTCTACACTGAGAGATGGAGATAGTAAGTTCCTCTGAAGTGGCGGTAACCACTTACCAGATTACTTGGTGTCACAACTCAAACCTTAATATTATGACATGATGCATGAAGGCACGAATAGTGGAACCAGGGGAGACGTCCACTGCTAGGTAACGGTGAAGTAAACTCTACAACAATAGAGGTATTGTTGGAAACGGCGTTTTCTGTTCAGTCCATGCAAAGTAGTTATAAGGGAGACAACTGGGGTAATCCATTTAGTGAGTGCTCAGCTGACAGTTGGGATGTCAAGACAGAAGACTAGGAGGTTGGTGCGAAATGGCTGCCAGTCTGGAATCCAGTGAGTTGAGGGTTGGACAGAAGCTAAGGAATCTACACTGCTGTGGGATCCGAACCAGGCAGCACATATGACTAGTGAAGACACAGAAGAATTTGTCTGTGCTATAGTGAATTGTAAAGTGTGT
Organism: Cryptotermes secundus; assembly: GCF_002891405.2. Classification (NCBI taxonomy): domain Eukaryota; kingdom Metazoa; phylum Arthropoda; class Insecta; order Blattodea; family Kalotermitidae; genus Cryptotermes; species Cryptotermes secundus. The sequence continues at coordinate 515,147 of NW_019738871.1, forward strand.
GAATCAGAGACAGCACTATAATTAATTGTAGTTATGATCTGCAAGAATCCAGTAAACCCAACTATCGATCTAAATCCCGTCCGTAGTCACTCATAAATATGAGAACATGAAGACTGATTTTGTTCTTGTGGTTAATGCTTCCAGTCATGATCTCTGTCTACATCAACACTGGTGAAGGAGTACATATCTGAGGCACCTACGAGACGCTAAAGATACACTGCGGCTGTGATAATGTGCTTATCATACAGGTTCTTCTTATTTAGTACCAGCTGTTCTAATCTTGACGGCAATGACAGTGAGTTTCCTTTCCCTTCACAACACTTGGTAATAAACAGGGCCCGGATCTTGATGACATGTCATCTTTTTTTCCTCGTATCCTATGTGATTCTCTTAAATATATAAATCTCGGATATGAGCTGCTGGTTACAGAAATGTAAATTTTATAGGTAATTTCTTGGACTTTCAAGGGTAATTCTTGTCATTTTTGGCCATTTTAGGGAATTTCTCTTCATATATTTTCAGAAATTTGAATAACATGTAAGTGAAGTGTTCTTTCTTTTCTCCTTTAGGTAATTTTTCTGTATTTTTTCGGTCATTTTATGGGTGATTTTTTTAATATTTTCAGGTCATCAAAATCCGGGCCCTCCATATTACATTTTTGGGTTATATTTTAGGTCATTTTTTTTAAATATTTTCAGGTTATCAAAATCCAGGCCCTGGTAAACAATTGTACTCTATTACGAAACAAATGAAACGGAGAATTTAGGATCATAACAAACCTGCACTTACCTATAACAACAGTTATGAGGTTCGAGGCATTCTGTTCTTTGTGAATTCTCTCAATTTCTCCGATTATGCTCTGTGTGTAATTCTTTACAGACACCCCATGTATGTCTGCATCCTGAAACAAATATTTGAAAACAATATATCCATAAAGTGAAGAAGTACACATCATGATATTTTGCAACTTGATACAGTGTAGTTTTGTAGACATGTACCGATGCTTTGGTAGTACCTACTGCCTCCATCTTCATGAAGAAAGGCTGACTCAAGCTGGGAAATGTGGTGTTATAGGGAAGAGAAGTTGTGATACTACTCAATGGTTCTATTCCAGGTCAGTACTATGGCCTGAAAGTCTGTGTAGATATTTTATTGCAAAATCTGTGGAGCTGCAGATGGTTTGCCCAAGTCAATTACAATCATAGTTTCTTATCAACCCACAATGATAACGAATACACTGGTGCCCTTAACTCTGCAGTGAGATCATAATTTGAGAAAACAACATGAAGTTGCTATGCCTGAAAGATGGCAGGAAACAGACCTCCTCTTTAGCCTTTAGAGAGAAACAGGGCATTTCAATCCCATTATTTTTATTTTGCTTCATATCAACATTCAGTTAGTTGTTGGCCAATTCTCTCAAATCTGGTACTGGAAAAATGTGGGATGGCTCAAATTAAGATAACTGGGGGATACAGAGAATGATTTACAAGAATTTAAAATGAAGAGATTGAGGCAAAAAGCAATTAACAGAGAAGAATGGGATATGTCTTAAAAAGAGGTTAATGTTCTTAGAGAACTGCGCAGTTAAGGCGTAAGTGAAGTATGTACGTATATCATACTATCATTTCCAGATTGCAGAAGAATCACTGAATGCAATACTTCACAATCTGCATAAACACAATCATAGCATGAGGGCACAAAATTATGCTTATGAGGATGAACAGTTCAATACTGAATCCTAAATTCATCATCCTCGCTTTGCATGGGACAAACTAGCAAGCTGTTCTTGTCTCAACTCTGCTAGAAAAGAACCAAACTCATGCACTTACCAATTCTGAGTTCTCAAGATAGCCAATAACAGAGACATTGCAGCTTCCCACAGGGAATGTTATTGACTTGTGCGGTGGTGATGGTTCAATATTAGATACCACAACAGTTTCGTTAAGAGCATCGATATAGCTTCGACCAGCTTCACCTCCATACTTCAGTACATTTGGCCCCACTGCCTAAAAGAAGAAGGGCAGGTTCTGATATTGTCTTTTTGTGATTCACACCTAAATGCAAATATCTGTGTCATTCATTGGCAACAATAAGATATCTTAAAAAAAAGTATGTGAAAGATTTCAATGTTTTCCTCTTCTAAAACATGATGTTCAGAATACATGCAATGCTTTCTTTCTAGAAGAAATAGATTTACTAACTACACGTAAGGTGAAAATAACTTAAGCTTTGGAAGAATTGTTTCACACAAAATTATAGCATAACTCGGCTGCCATGGCCGTCTATGAAATCAGTTGCATCACAAAAAGTAAAACTGGCATGATGGCGAGAAGCGATAGTGACATTTCCTGTGCCTCATTATGAATCTGCAGTTGTATTTATTCTTAAAAACACTTAGTGCTATCGAGTGGGACTTAGTCCCTTGTATTGTGACCACTTCTAGCTTATTGTTCCAGCCCCAGATGATAGGTGAGGGTGATTGTGGAGCAACTTGTGGAATGAAGATTGGCAGGGGAGACCAAAGTACTTGGAAAAAACCTGCCCCAGCGTCACTTTGTCCACCACAAATCCAACTTGACCAGACCCGGGATCGAACCTGGGCCGCCATGGTGGGAAGCCAGCGACTAACCGTTTGAGCTATGGCTCGGCCATAAGAACACTTAACTTGGAATGTAATCTCTGTTGTTTGCCAGTGATTTATAAACTGACTGACAAGAATAGCTCTAAGGCACTTTTACTACATGGTCTTCTTCAGAAAAATGCCTGCAGAAAGTTTCATGATACTGAACACAGATCTCTGTTATGGAAGACATGTGCTTTAGTAACAAGGCCAACAGTCCATTAACTTAATGGCAAAACAGTCATCCTGGAAAATATGCAACTGGTCAAAAGATTTCCCAAGTTTATGGGAACCTAAATGTTTGCCTCCTTCTGCCCCATATCTGGAGTGTGTTGAATACAATCCACACTTTTGCACTTTACTTCTCAAGGATCAATTTCAATATTATCTGTACAACTTATGTCCTTTGAGGTTTCCTGAAAAAAAAAATTGTACAAACTCGTGTTTTGCGTTAAATCCAAGGTCATCCTCCTTCACGAGATATTATTCATGTTAACAATATTACAGCAGAGATAATTATGCTTCTCCTTATATAATTTTTGCTTCCCCCTGTGATTTTCTATTTCTTAGGTCACTAGCTTACCGTGGCACTGAAGTTCAACAGCTGCATTGCGTGCAGAGCTGTCTCAAATTTCAGTGTTCTAAAAAAATCTCCTCCTAATGTATTTCCAGCATTCAGCCATAAACACCGTGTATTATTGATGCAGGCATCATTCATGTACGACTTCAGAGAAGGCAGCCCTCCCACACAGTTCTGACCTTCTGGAAAACATCATATTTTCGTTTTAATTCTTATAGAAATATAAGGAAAGAGTCATTTTAGGCAAATGAAATATTAATAATGCTTACATTGTAAAAAAAAATACACAGCAGATACTGAGAACTTCCAACTACATATGTGCAAAATGGTGTTAACTGTCGAGCATTGTTGTGTAGAGTAGTACACCTGTATTAGGGGGGGGGGGAAAGAACTGTACAAAGAGTTTACAACCTCCCCTTAATGCACTGTGAACAATGTTTCACCTGCTTCTTACAACCCTGTACAGATGGTAGACCATTCTGTTTACCATCTCTAGCTATCTCTGAGATGTGAATCTTGGTGGAAATTTGAACTAATTTGTTTTGCTTTCAGGAGACATCTAACACATATATGCTTAGGTTACTTGTGGCTTTCCTTAGTTCCTCCAAACAAATACCAGGACAGAGTCTCAAAATGAAGCACAATTGCTTCCTGCCACACTACTTTCAGTTCACCTCACAAATGACTATCCACTGTTACATTCTTTATATTATGTTCCCTTTATCTTATATAATGTACTCGAACTACACATATCGGTGTTAAAACCAACTCTGATGTACGGATATGAAACATGAAGAGCGCAGATTTATGTTAAATATCAGGGAGACAGAAAATATGAGGAAGGTATATGGACCAGTAACTGAGAAAGTAAGGTAACAGTAAAGTTTTCTCTATACTTATTACGTAATTAAGCACAATTTTATAAATAGATATGGAGGAATGGAGGTACAGAGACAGTTATTCTTCACCTTGGGGAATGCAGTAGCATAATTGGTTAAGGTCCTATGCTACAAGCTGAACATCGTGGGCTCAATCCCCATGTCACTGGATTTTTCAGTTGACTAAATCCTCCCAGCCATACTGTGGCCCCAAAGTCAACTCAGCCTCTACCAGAAATGAGTACAAGGAATCTTACTGGGGGTAAAGAGCGGCTGGTGCATAAGGCTGCCAGCCTCACCATCATCTGTGAGCCAACTGTCCAGAAAATGTGAAAGCCTTGATGTGTCACAACCCTATTGGCCCCACAGTCTGTTACAGGGATAACTTTACCTTTTTTATCTTTTTCTTCTTGACCTTGACACCAGACGCAAGTGATGGGTCAGCTTTATGACCCTGCCACTTTACCCCCAGGGATAGGTACCCATGGGATAGCCAGTCTGGACACTATGGAGAAGAGAAAAATCTGTTGCCCCTGCCAGAAATCAAACTCTGATTCCTCGGCTGTCCAGCTGACAGCCCAATAGCTATCCTAACTGGGCTATGTTGGAAAAAGAACACGGGATATTATATAAAACTTCTGATCTGGTAGAGGATGTCAAAAGGAGATGGCCAGAGCGGCTGAGGCATGTGTTCAGAATGGATCAAACAAGACTGGCTATGAAAACTCTTTAATGTGAGTCACAAGATAAATGTAGGAAGGCCCACACTAAGATGGCTGAAAGATTCAGAGAATGATTTACAAGAGATGCAAGTGAAGAGATGGATGAAAAATGCAAACAACAGAGAAGAATGAGAATCTGTCACAAAGGATGCCAAGGTTGTTACAGGACTGTACAGCCAAGAGTAAATAGTTAAATATAACCCCAACAGGTAGCGGCCTCCATAGTCTAGGAGTAACGTTCCCACCTCATGACTCAAGGTATGCGGGTTCAAACCCGGCGGAGGTCGTGGAATTTTTAAGGGCGGAAAAATTCAGGGAACAAGTCCTCCGGGAGGGACTTTAAGCCGTGTGTCCCGTGTCGTAAATTTACGGCACGTAAAAGAACCTCATGTCTCTAGGAGACCTCTGAGCTAAATTACAGGTCCTTTACCGCCCAAGTAGTCTCCAATGCCTCTGGTGGATGGGGGAAGCATCAAGGTACCGGGGGCCGACCTCGTTGGCTCTACGGGGGCTGATGGCACGCACCGTTACCGGTAGGGTATCGCAACAGTAGAAATTAAAAAGGGGGATGCACAATGGGCCAATAACTGGTCTAAGTGCATTGGAAACCCACCCCCTCATAATACATATATACATAACCCCAACAGGTGGTATGAAATGGTAAAACAACAGAATACTATTTGTTTTTTTGGATATTTTGTAACTGCTGAGGTTATGAAGCTACCAATGAAATATGAAATTAAGGTTGTTGAATTAAAGAGATGCTGGACAAAATGGCAAGACTTGTCCTGGTACTTTACTGAACAAACTGAGGAAAACCATGAAATATCTGAGTAGAGACAACTGGTCCCTGTAAAAGTAACTGAATAAACAAGCAAGAGTACTTACCTTGATCTGTAGTGCAGAAGCTTCCATTCTCTGGATGTATAGGGAAAATGTCATACTGAAGATCATTAACAAAGAAGATGGACAACAAAGGTGGAGGCTCTGATGATGATGGTGGTTGCGGTTCATGTGCTCCTCCCCCTGCTGTTTGATTTGTTTTATCAGACTCAGTTGAATTTGTTTCAGTTTGTGTTCCATTTGTTGTTGCCTGGGTTCCATTTGTACTGGCCTGTGTTCCATTTGTACCGGTCTGTGTTTCATTGGTACTGGCCTGCGTTCCATTTTTACCGGTCTGTGTTCCATTGGTACTGGCTTGTGTTCCACTTGTTGCTGTTTGTGTTCCACTTGTTGCTGCCTTTGTACCATTTGTCCCTGCCTGTGTTCCATTTGTTGCTGCCTCTGTTCCACTTGTTGCTGCCTCTGTTCCACTTGTTGCTGCCTGTGATGCATCTGTTCCTGTTTGTGTTTCATTTTTGGGTTCATCTGTTCCTGTATGTGTTCCATTTTGGAGTACAGACACAGAACTATTTGCAGACATGTCTGCTGAAGATACTTCAGACTGAGACGTTGGCTGGGTTTCTGCCTTTCTTGATGCATCTAGAATAATTTAATTTTTAGTTACATACTTTGAAAGAAAGGTTTTCCACATAAACTTCAAGTTAAAGGCTGTCATCTAAAATAATAAGCAGCTAGCACAGAAAGAACTTTCTACACTTTTATTTTGGAGGTACTCTGTCTCAACTTCCAGCTACCCTAACACTATGGAAACCTGGGTTTGATCCTAAGTCAGGTCATGTGGGATAAAGTGGCACTGGTGAGGGTCTTCCGAGTATTTTGTTTTCCCCTGCCAATTTTCATTCCACCAACCGCTCCACATTCATTAACCATCCTATCATGAATGCTATGTAGTTTGGATACTGAAATCATTGTTAAATAACCAACTACCTTGACTGAGTTCTTTTTGTAGTGTTCCTCATGCTCTCCAACAAAATGCTGGCACAACAGTACCTTAAAATAGGCCACTACTTTATCCTTTCAAATGGTCATCATTTATCATTTCACTTGTCGCTGCATAACGTCCCTACTTGAAACGGCGCGTTTTCATTTCTTCAATACAAAGACATATCATAAAACATGAAAACAGCAACATCAAGAATGTAGGATCTAAGAGAATTAAAATGTATGAACTAGAATATGTACATTACTGTATATAAGAATAATTAACATCATAACAATACTAAATACTTTAAGTATATAAGCGTGTCAAATAAATGAGCACAGCCTAAGTCATGGCAGTACAATACTGACATCTAGTATGGAGAGAATGCCACAACTAAGTACATTTGATTAGATATGTTAAATTAAAGTTCTGATTTTAAAAAGTTGGTCAGATTCATTATAAATTTAAAAGTTTGTGATATAAAGGAAATGCCATATCAAAGAAATTCAGTTAGTTTTAAATGTAATTAGAGTTTCTGATATAAGAAAATTCCACTGTCAAGATATATGTTAAGTTAATTACAAACGCAATTAATGTTTCTAATATCGGTGTTGTACCACTATCAAGAAGTAAAAAAGGTAAAGCTACCTCTGTAACACGCCAAGGAGGCCCATGTCATTGTGAGATCTCAAGATTCCCACATTTTCTAGACGTTCTACATAGTCGACTCAAAGACAGCGGTGAGGTTGTCAGCCTTATGTGCCGGCAGCCCTTTACCTCCAGGAAGATTCCTGGTACTCATTTCTGTTAGAGGCTGAGTCAACCCCAGGGCCACGGTGCGGCTGGAAGGATTAGGTCAACTGAAAAATCCAATGACCTCCACAGGATTTTAACCTGCGACCTTAACGCTTGCAGCATAGTGCCTCAACTATGCTACCACATGCCACACTATCAAGAAGTAGGTTAGGAAATTTTTAAATTTAGTTAAAAGTTTTAATTTGAACTGTCAGTTCCATAAATGGTCCTAAATCAACTCTAAAATATGGCAGTAATGAGCTGTACATTCACTGCACTGGTTATAAAAATGATATCTGCCTTTCCCAATGATCACTAAGTTGATGAATAGTACTTCATTTTTTTGTACAGAGATGTGACACATACGTTACACTGCAGGAAACACATCAATTATACATTTCCCCATGTTCCTGCAGCAGTAAATTCATTTCAGCAATAGTAAATTCACTATCTTTTTCAACTACACTACAAAATCCATAGCAGGAAAACCTACAATTTGTCTTTACATTCCCTTCTGTTGAACAAGCGTGAATTCTATGCTCATATATCCTTGAACAAGGTACAGCAATTAACAAGACATATAATTAACCTATTAGCTTCCAAACAATTCATAACTTTCGAGTGAAAAGTTCATTCAGTGCCAGGTGCAACCTTGAAGGCTCCTGAAAGCGTGAAAGTTAAGGGAACTCTAATCATATCAGATTTGAGGTTCTTGCAGCATTGACTATTAAGACTACGTCCATCTTCAGGGTAGAGGAGTAGTTTCACTTTTCTATCCAGAAGATGGAGGCAGAAGGTTACTCCAAAATGTTGGAATCTATTTACAAAACCAGAATGTATAACACCCCAGAAGACTAAATCTTATGAGCCTTGTTGCACTTCTTTAACTGAATGCTGGAGAAATGATTTGTGAAATCTGAACTTGATTGAGCTGGTTCAGAAAAGGACTTAACAGAGGGGTTTTTTGATGTTAATGATAAAGTTCCTGAGATCAACGAAGCCTCTGCCTGATGGAATTAGTTAAGTTTGTCACATTTCACATCCATACAAACTTTTCCAAGTATCTAAGTGAGGTAAATGGATTGATAACAAAGTGAAAAAATCAACCAAAGATAAACATGATTTACATGTTACATCTAACCTACAAACCGGAAGGTAGCGGGTTCAAGTCCCGATGAGGGCACTGACTTTTTTTCAATTGACCTAATCCTTCCAGCCTCACTATGGCCATGGGGTTCAGTCAGTCTCTAACAGAAATGAGTACCAGGAATTAATTAAATAATTTTCATGGGGAGTAAAGCGTGGCCGGCGCGTAAGGCTGACAACCTTACCGCCATCTATGAGCCGACTGTGTAGATAATGTGGGACCGTAAACGTCTCACAACCCTATGGGCCTTCATGGCCTGTTACAAGAATAGCTTTACTTTTTACTTTTGCTATCAAACATTATAAATGTCACAAAATACAAGTTCTCCATACTATGGGTTAGCCTTGTAATATTGACAATGGAAACTGAAAATGTAAAAGAAAAAAACACATAAGAACATGCCCACCTGTTAACGGAAGTATAGATAGGAGGATGGTAATAAAACGGACCCCAGTAACATGTGTCACTGCATGAATTCTGGTGGCTCTAATTCGTGACCAGAAGTAAGATTTAACTGTTGATGGGATGAACATTTTAACTCCAAGGAGTTATACAGCTGCTACAATTTTTAACGTTCTTTTCCCAATAAATAAATAAAATCCTATCAATCTGTATGTCAGTACATATGACGCCCAATTCAAAGGCTCATGTATCGCAATTATTAGACTCGGATTTCTTGTGATATATTTCAGGTCACATTCCACGTTTTATCAGCAACGTCTCAATTAATAATCCAAATTTCATGGAACTCTATATAAACCTGTGAGTCAATGCAATTCCATGTACATACTTCATTAATTTGTACCAAAAAACAATATGAACTTGGTAACCACGTAAACTTCTGAGGCGGATCAACATGCCTGTAACATGTGAACATTTAACACTACAGATACTGAAGTGCATCATCAGAGAAGATCCTGAACAAGGATTTGATACCTCATAACACATCTTTCTAAGATCCATCCTAAAATGATCCTCACATATGCCTCTAAGTCAGCCTAAAGGCTGCTTTCCAACAAATTTCCTTGCTCAAATTCTGCACACATTTCTTGTTACAATGAACTGGATATGTGGCTTGGTCGTTCATTTTAACTTCCCGGAATTAAATACTTTAAAAATATACTGGGTGGCATGAATATATCACAATGGTCCAACAAAACTGAATGATGGACAATGATTTAGGAGTTAAAAGTGTAGAACAAAAATAACATACCTTGTGCATAAATGTAACTGCTGCATCCAGCAACAAGAAGTGCTGTCGCAGTTACACAGATGAAAGTATGAAGCAAACTGGTTCTTCTGTTCAGCATCTTGAACACTCTGTGACTTGAGTAGCTCCTGGTTGTCAAGCAATGGAATGTGTAATGAGAGATAACAGAGAAGGAATAACAGAAGCTCGTTTACTTATTCACTGCTGAAGTGCTCATGCAAACAGTCACGTTGCTGCTAGGATTAATTCCACAGGTTGTTATAGGCCACATTTCATTACCTATCAAAAAAGAATATTGCAGAGAAAAATACATGAAGGCACATGATCTGAGCTTGATTTAAACATGCTGAGGACACTACACTAATCAGGCTTCAAGGAACACAACATTATTGTAATAGGAAAGTAAATATGTTGTTCCTCTGCTTAATTAAGCACCATGGACCGCCTCTGTGATCTAGTCTCAGCGTTTCTGGCTACAAATCCAGAGGTCCTGGTTCGATTCCCGGCGGTATCAGATTTTTTTCTGAGAAGTAATGGGTCTGGAAAGGGGTCCACTCAGCCTCGTGATGACAATTGAGTAGCTATTTCAAGGAAATAATGGCTCCGGTCTAGAAAACCGAAATTAACGGCTGTTGCGCTGACCACACAACACCCTCTATCCGTAAAAGCTGGCACTAACTTCACCGACAATTGGTGGTCACTTGGTCGGTATAGTTTGCTTGCGGATTAAAATCATGGAGTTTTTTTTTTGTTTGGTGGACACATGTGAGGGAGTAGAGGTTTAGCTCCATGCTCTCTTAACCTCAACACCAGATGCAGGTAGACGGTCAGCTTTATGCACTGGGCACTTTACCCTCAGGGAAAGAGCTCCTAGTATGCAATGCAAAGTAGGACTGGTGGGCTCCAAAGCCAGTCTTGACTACATGGAGAAGAGAAAATCTCTTCCCCTGCCTCAAATTGATTCCTTAGTTATCCAGCCAGCAGACTAGTCACTACTGTTATGACCCAAGGGTTATGTACAAGTAGATATGGTTTGGGGTAATGTGGAATAAGGGTATTTAGACTTTAAAGATTAAGAAATAGAAATAATGAAATGTACCAGGAAGCAGGAGTTTGCACAGAAGTATAACGCCAGTGGTGTGGCAATCGCTTTGTAATCAGAATGTTAGCACGACAGCGTATTAACGCTGACATTGAGGAAGAAGCTATATGAAGTGGGTCATAAAAACTATGGGATGAGGAAAACGCTGAGTCGGAGAGGGCGGTAGACCTGAAAGAGCCAGCCCCCTTTCGATAAACAGCCAATGAGTGGCCCACACCGAACCAAAATTACGTCAGAATGGGCGGGTGAATACACCCCCAGAACCCAGCGAGTCAGCAAAAAGATTGTACATAAACTCTAGAGGAATCAACCAAAAAACTTTTTAATATTATTACTTGTCAAAGAGTCAGCCGTAGGCTATCGCCGAGAGAGTGATGTCGATGAGTAGTTGTTGGCTGGTGATGGCGGCCTGTTTCTTAGCTCACGTAAGTAGACTTACTTCATATAGCCATGAACATTAAGTGTGATAATATTAAAGTGCAAACGCCAGGGAGAGAAAGTGAAGACTAGATGGACTAGGTTTTCTGAGAAAGCGAGACAGGGGCTTAGAATACCCAATAGCAGGGTGACAGGAGTAGGACTAATGTGGTGCTACAGGATAATAACCCAAATGCAATGCGAACCGACAAACGTCGGCAAAGTGTGTATATATTATGTTATATTATTATATATTATGTATTATTATTATTATCCAATATACTATCTGTCTCGTGCCTTTAACAATTTATTTCCAAATATCAATCTCAAATTCTCAACAAGGAAGGAAATTGAAAACATTATTAAATCCCTTAAGCCCAAAAATTCACATGGATATGATGAAATCTCTACCAAATTACTTAAAGCAAGCTCTGTTTACATCAGTTCACCCTTGAATCATCTATGTAATAAATCTTTATCATCAGGTACTTTTCCTCAACGCTTAAAATACGCTGTAATGAAACCACTTTTTAAAAAAGGAGAGAGAAAATGCATCTCTAATTACAGACCAATATCCATATTGACTTCATTCTCAAAAGTCTTTGAAAAAGTTATGTATAATAGACTACTTGAACACTTAAATTCTAACAACATATTAGTCAAAGAGCAATTTGGATTTAGGAAAGACCTAACAACAGAAAAAGCAACCTATGAACTAACTAACGATATTTTAAGTGCTCTCAATGACAGATTAATTGTGGGAGGGATTTTCTGTGATCTAGCAAAAGCTTTCGATTGTGTTAATCATGATATCTTACTATCGAAATTAAATTTCTATGGAATAACTGGCAAAGCTAATGAATGGATCAAATCATACCTCAAAAACAGGTATCAAAGAGTTGAAATAAATAATAAAAACTCCAGTCATAATGCATTTTCAAACTGGGGAATTATAAAGCACGGTGTTCCACAAGGATCAATTTTAGGTCCCTTACTTTTTCTTCTCTACATAAATGATCTATCTAAAACCATCAACAATAAATCTAAACCAATTCTATATGCAGATGACACTAGTATAATATTTAAGAACTCTAAATTTGACAACTTTAAAAATGACATAAATATTGTATTTGAAGCCTTAAACAGATGGTTCGAAGCCAATTTACTCTCATTAAATTTTGATAAAACCCATTACATATCATTCACAACTAAAAACAACCACCAAATTGATCTGGACATCAGTTATGCCAACAAATTAATCTGTAAAGTACTTGATACAAAATTCCTTGGAATACATGTAGACAGTACACTGTCTTGGAAAATACATATTGAACAAATTATACCTAAATTAAATGCAGCTTGCTATGCGATGAGATCAATTAAGCCTTTTATGTCACAGGAAACATTGAAGATGGTTTACCATGCCTACTTTCATTCTATTATGAACTATGGATTAATATTTTGGGGGAACTCTTCACATAGTGTAATAATTTTTAAAATACAAAAGAATATAATAAGAATCATTACAGGATGTAGAAGTAGAGATTCATGTAGAGAATTATTTAAGAAATTAAAAATTCTACCGCTTCAATCGCAATACATATTATCGCTTCTCCTATTTGTTGTTTACAACAAAGATAAATTCAAATTAAATTCTGATGTCTATAACATGAATACTAGACAAAAATATAACTTCCACCTACCCTCATCAACTTTATCAGTATATCAAAAAGGAGTCTACTTTACTGGCATAAAAGTGTTCAACAATCTGCCACAAAGTATTAAAAACTTGGGCAGTGATACTAAAAAGTTTAAATCAGAGTTAAAGAATTATCTACATGCTCATTCCTTCTGCTCTTTAGATGAATACTTCAATGTAAATAGAGAATGATGTAAAATTAAGTTATATTAATTTTTAAGCTAAAATTGCCTGTACTTATGTACGTAACATTTTGACTTGTTCTGTATCCAAAGGTACTAACCTGCTTAGGATTTATAGAATGTAAATAAATTCAATTCAATTCAATATAGCGACATAGGTGAATAGAGTAGGATAGAAATACGTTGTGATGTTAATTGAACTTAGACTCCCCTCAAGTGTTACCCTCCTCCGTGAATGCTCCTGCATCTCCCGATCCCGTAGGAGAATTGCAAACTCATGCCAAGGCGGCAGCTACGTCAGTGATTGTAAATTTACTTGAACCCCCGCCCCCTTAGGCCTAACAAGATAGTGACAGCGGTGAGACAACCAATCCACCCCTGTCGGAGAAGAATAATAATAAGTGGTGGCAAGGAGGGTTACCTCCACGGCCCGTGTCACCACGGCATAATAACTACACTGAGCTGTCCTGGCTCTCACTTTAATAAGGACAATGTAAGCAGAAGTATTGAAGTTCTAAACGTATCCTCTGCAACTGATAATGAATTATTAGACAATGTATGAATCAAATTATAGCATATGGTAAATTATGTACAGGATCAAATTAAGAAAAGAACACACTCATTTCAGAGAAGTGCCTTTCACTTGATCACATAATTAATAAGATCAGCAACACTTAACCTTTGATCTTTCCATACTAGACACAAGATACCTCACTTAGAAACACTGGACGTATGGTCTGTATTTTTTAAGAAGACCAGTGTAAAACAAGTGATTCATCATTTATTGACATACAAGAGCCAAGCATTCATGGCTTTTATATCATAAATATATGTTATAAAGTCGGCTGAGGTACAATGCTACATGCTGGAATGTCACAGGTTCAAATCCTGATGAGGTCATTGGATTTTTCAATTGATCTAATACTTCTAGCCACACTATGGTCCTTGGGTTGACTCAGCCTCTTAACAGAAATGTGTAATCTTCCTGGGGGTAAAGGGTGGCCGGCGCGTAAGGCTGATAACCTTACCGCCATCTGTGAATCGATTGTCTATAAAATGTGGGAACCTTCACTTCTCACAACCCTACAAGCCTCCACGGCCTGTTACGGGGATACATTTACCTTTTTGCTTTTTACAGTGGAAATAAATTAACAAGGAATGATTCCAGTGATTGAGGTTAGCTCTTTCTAAGAGACCCAACAGAGCAGGTGTGTCCTACCCCTCCTTACCCGAGGACAGATTTCTGAAATGTCACGTTTTCCAGTTCTTGGAATAACGGACGATGGAGAAAATCCAAAAACCCAATAATTCTGAAGAAATGATTTATTTAAATAAATGCTGGATTCTGATTTTTTTAAAACATGACCTCAAAGGTCACCAGCATTTTTTTTAGGATGCAAAATAATCTGAGAAGTTTGATGACTTAACCTTCCCCTACAACAAATTTCAGATCTTAAGTCATTATCATGCGCATGAAAAGTAATGTGTATACTGAAACTTCTATCCAAATAAATCCATTTTCTTACATCTCTGTAAGGAGGTCATGCCAGTGGAGGGTACCCTGATGTTATACCTTGTAAATCAATACTTTCAGTGACAACGCAATGATGATGGTTGTGCAAACTTTCAACTTTGGAGAAACAGACGCTGCAAAGGTCTTCAAATTCCGTACTAAATCAATGTTTTAAATAAACGCAGGTGTTATGAAGGCGTTACAAAACTTTAAAGACGTGTAACAATGGTTGATTCATTAGAATGAGATCAGGTTTGACACTGTCCAGTATCTGAGATAATTTGACATTTGCAGTTGGCTCTTGTCCTGCCTTCAGGTGATTGGCTGTCAATAAAGGCAAAGCTGTCCCTGTGCTTAATTAATCATGCCCCGAATACATACTCTCACGTGTTAAGTGACCACAGGCGGGGTTTGGATTGGTAATCGAATTTACTGCACACTTACAACTCAGAATTACAAGTAACTATAAGGCTGCATAAATCATTGTAACCCACAGTAGTGTTCTCAGTTTGTCATAGAAAACACCGCTAACAACCACTCTTCTATTGTTTTTTTTTCTTGCGTATGTTGCTACGCTCACGTGACGTTTCCTGAGCCACTATCTAGCAACGGACGTTTGTATAGCCGTTCCCCAGTAAAGGCTGTATTTGCTTGATTCACAAATCTAGCTTTCAGCAGACATATCACAATATGAAGGCGTGGAGATATAGCTCCACATATTCTTAAACTCGAATCCAGACTAAGATATGTGATCAGCTTCACTCTCCAGACTCAGACACCAGTAAAGATAAAAATGTAAAGTTGCCCCTGTGCCTAATTAACCACTATGCCAATAAGCTGTATTGGGGAATGGATGTATAGTTCCACGTATTCTTGACCTCGGAATTATTTGGAGGAGAGTCAAAACGTTCCCAGTACCTACTCAATAAGAGGCTAGGTTGGCCCCAGAGCCGGTCTGGACGTTGTGGAACGAAAAACAATCCCTACACTGCCGGGAATCGAAACAGAATTCCTTGGATGTCCAATCCGTAGCACTGTTGCTATACCGATTGTCACTAAAGATGTTTTCTTTTATTCTGGACATTAACACAAGCGACAGAGTTCACACCCTAATGATCAGTGATCTTCTTGCATGGCATGATAGACCAATGAAGTCCAGCACCCCCTTGTTTTGTGGGACTGAGACCCTTACTCAAAGACATTCGGTAGGACTGCACTGAGATCGGCCCATTGTAAAGCCTCCTTATCTCCATAGGACGACTCAAACAAGGAACACATTCAGACATAACCTTGCCCCGAATGGGATTAGAGTCCACGATCCCAGTATTCCAAAGGTAAAGACAGGGCATGGCGATGGGCAGTTATTCTGACTGGGGTACTGAATTAATATTGAAAGAGTTTCGAATTCGATCCCCACTGCTGCCTTTTTAATAGCTACAAAACATAATAAAAATATCTGTTACAACGACAAGCAACCGCTCCAAGATACTGTAGCATGCAGACCAGTTGCTGGGCAACGACCGCGAAACAAACAACGAAACATTAGCTGCTATGTAACAGATTCTTAATAAGCAAATATACCGTAGCCGTTACTGAATAACGCCTTCGCAAACAATCACGTTCCCACGGCAACGAATCCACATGCAACAATAGATAAACTGTTGGAAACGATGTTTTCTACGCCGTCCGTGTCAAGGGGTTATCAATGGGGAAAATATTAGGTTGATGGGAACGTTACCCCTAGACTACGGAGGCGGCTTTAAAATCTTTGGCTTACGGGCCAGGCACCGGAGGGATTCGAACCCTCGATCTCCTGTTTACTAGACAGGCGCTTTAACCAACTAAGCCAAAGCCAAATACAATTACAGTACCTCTAAATATTCATAAATCACAACACTTAGCTGATCTGTATTTTCACACACGAAATCGTTCAAATTTTTGGAAGGTAATTCAGGTCGGACCTAGCGAAACTCGTGTCTTCGTATCGTGCATGCGCTCTACAATAGATCATACTTTCTCGAAACATGGTGGGATTGTGACGTACTGCCGGTATATACACGTACAAAGGTAAACACAACGTTATCCCAGTGCCTCAGGATCACGTAATGAAAGCGTGTGGGCGACAAAGTAACATTCCACTCTTAGATGCTAGGGGATTTTCTGCCTATTCAGATGGTTCGCGATAACTCACATTATTTATCTTACAGAGACCATTCAATATAGAGCCTAGGCTACGGACTAAACGGCCAATGTATGTGGGTTCAATTCCAGACAGGGATTTTTTCTCTTTGCCGCAGCGTCCATACCGATTCTGTGGGCCCACCCAGCCCCCTTTTCAATTGGTGCGTAGGATGTTCTCCCGCAGGTAAAGAGTCAGTGCTGAAGATAGGAATGGATGGAGCTACACCTCAACTCGTCCATACTGTTCATGCGTGGTGCTTAATTACGAACAGGAATAGCTTTATCGTCGTCTTTATATGACGGCGCTTCCAGCAGCTCGGATTAAACAGCGTCGAACAGTGAGTTAATCAGTGAATACGGAATTCGAAAAACGTGAAAATAATTGGCCTTGGCCTACTTTAAGGCACTATAACGGCATTTGCCTTCAAGATCTGAGGAAAACCGCAGAGGACGTGCCAGGACAGTCTCTCTCAGAGACGTCCTAATTATGAAGTAGGAGTATCAGCCAATATGGCAGCGACTATGCCAAATACCACTGGGAAGACGAAATCAAGGGGGTCATCCAGTACGTATGTGCGAAATTAGAAACATATACAACATTTTGGTCAGAAAATCTTAAGCGGTCACTTGGACGACCTAAGAGTAGATGGAAGGATATCAAAATAGATGTGTTATGAAAACGTGGAGACTGCATTCATGTGGCTCATAACAAGGACCACTGACGTGTTCTCTATGAGCATGGTAATGGGACCTTCGGGTTTCATTACAGACGGCGAATTTCTTCACCAGCTGCGCAACTATTAGCTCCACTATAACTCTAATCCATTGAATTTACCATCAGCTGCTGAAATCTGCGTCGAATGAGGAATTACAAGTGCAAACACGGGGATATGGAATGAGGTTGTAAAAGGTAAAGTTGTCCCTGTGCTTAACAAATGAAGCACTATGCCATGAAGGCGTATGGGGGAGTGGATGTATACATCCAAGTTTTTTGACCTCGGCACTAGCTGGAGGTGAGTGGTCAGCTTCACGGCCCGGCCGCTTTACCTCTGGGGAGTTCACGGTACCCATTGGATAGGTCGGGTGGACCCCAGAGCCGATCTGGACGATTGGAAGAAAATTCTTGCCCTATCGGGAATCGAACTCCGATCCCTTAGTCGTCCACTTCGCTACCCCGGCTCTTATATTCTCCCACAGAGGTTATTAAAGGCACGAAATATTGCCTACACAACTGGTTCTCGGCCAGATATCAACCAAATACTTCCCGAACACGAATCCAACGTGTCACGGCTATAACTTTATACAGAGCGTCTTCAATTTCACAATTCAATTCAATTTGATGGCAGCTCAAGAGTCGCTGTGGTCGCGGTAAAGAAAATCGTGTTTGCTGGGGTCAAACCCAGGCCTGGTGTATTGCCACGGCGCCATCTCTTTACCACGCCATCTCGGGTCATTTGCTTACCTGACATTTTTTAATGATAAATAACTCCTTATGTGTGGTTATGTCTGTCCGTCTGAGGCCTAGCAACGGAGCCTGAACTATTTTATTTTACTTTGACACGAAAGAGTTTTACTAAAAGTTGTAGCGGAATTCCGATTTTCAGCCATAATAAGTCCAGCTTCACTTAAGGACATAAATGAGTAACGAAGCCTCAAGCATGTTTAGCAAACTACAAAGAACCTTGTTGAGAATTTTGTGTACTGCATTATGAAGTACAGCGTTTCCATTTTTGTTCTTGCAGTTTTGTAACATTTCCACAAGATGCAGTCAGTATGACAGGGTCATTGATGAATAATGAATCGGGAAGGATTCGGAACGATGAGGTCATATCTAATCATGGTACTATACCGGTATTTCCCAGGGTGGAGTAAGGAAACCACGAAAAATATCAGCCAGCCTGGGTTCAATCGATATTCGAAGATGGCATATCCCCAATACAAGTCTAGTGCGTTACCGGTACGCCAGCTTGCTACAGCCCTACACACAAAATAACAAAACATTCGCCTAAAACTCTACATGTCCAATTATTTGACTAAATTAATGTTCGGCCTACGACTCTAAAAGTACTACTCGACGTAAACACTAAATAACCTCTGAAACTGATATATCGTCAAGAAATCTATAAACCAACCATAAAACCTACATATTTACTCCGCAAGTTCAAAGCCAACCGTTATCGAATACTGTTAATTGTTTTGTACTTTATCGCCCGAAATCTCGAGTATAGTTTCGGCGAAGTTCACGACAGTTTCTACAGCCGATATAGCATCATTAAACCACCAAAAAGCCCTACATATTGTGTAAATGTATTAAAAGGCTTTAGCCTGTTCCCAACGCTTCTTGGCCAGACGGCAATATTTCCAGGAGATATTTTGGGAACTGTTGAAGTGTGCTTACCGAATGCGCGCGCACATTAATTCTCGATCTTAAAAAACTTTATTTACTTCCAAAGCCAAAACCGTTATGTCCATATACGCCTTCTGGATCCGCCCACGTGAGTAACGACGATGTTCCACTTCATTACGAAACATGTAATCAAAATCGTAAATAAACCAACAGGAAATGTGTACTTCAAATTCCTCTAACGCGTCTACTCTCTTCCGTCATACGTATGTTTCCATCACGTCCAGTTTGTGTAAAATTCCGTGCTTGTGGTGTGTTCTGGAATATGCGCGTGCGTCAAATTTAGTGATCCATAACGGGACAAGTCCTTGGGAATTTCAGGCACATGCATGTTATCACGAGAACAAAAGGGCACCCTTTCAGGAAACCATAACCATAATCTTAGTCTGGGTCATCACATTACATAAACTGCGCGCTCTTATTAGTCCAAGCAAAATGGCCGCGTACTGATTTGGAGGATCCCGAGTTCAATTCTCAGGCCAGAGATCGGCTATCCTGACTGATATCGTTTGCAGTTCTCCTCAGTCACTTCACCAAGTCCTCAACAGCTACTCTTGTGTCCTTCATTATCAATAACAATTCCACAAATCAAGCTATTCAGATCACTGTCTTCCGGGGTGTGACGTTGTGCTGTCTGGTTGGCATACCAACGTTTCGGACGAACTTGGTGCTTCCATCTTTAGGGCAGAATAGTCCCTACCCCAAGACATGAAGTCTGCATGTTCTTCGAAGACGTTTGTAAGTATCTACCAGACTACACGGCGCCACATTCCAGAATACAATCTCCATAGACACCAAAATGTTGAAGAGAAAAATAATAATTGTTATGGTGTTGCAAGGAGCCGGGATAGTGTAGTCGATATAGCGACTGGCTACGGGCTGGACGACCGAGGAGTTGGAGTTAGAGTCCCGGTAGGGTCAAGAATTTTCTCTTCTCCACGTCGTCCAGACCTGCTTTGGGGTTCACCCAAACTTCTATCCAATGGGTACCGGGGGTAATGCGACCTGGGCGTAAAGCTGACCACTCAACTCAAATTAGTGCCGAGGTATTATTCTTTTTATTGCTAGTGGGGTGGGACTAAGTCCCTTGTACTGCGGCCACTTCTGGCCTATTGTACCAGCCCCAGATTATATGTGAGGGTGATTGTGAAGCAATTGGTGGAATGAAGATTGGCAGGGGAAACCGAAGTACTCGGAGAAACCTGCCCCAGCGCCACTTTGTCCACCACAAATCCCACTTGACCAGACGCGGGATCGAACGCGGGCCGCCGCGGCCTAGTGCCGAGGTAAATAAAACAAGGATCTATACATCCACTCCTCCATACGTCTTCATGGCGTAGTGCTTAAGTAGTTAAGCATAGGAGCAACTTTACCTTGTGTTAGTGTTACTAATTTCATACGGAACGGAGCAGGGTGGCATAGCAGTAACGATCCACACTTTCATTCGGGAGATGCACGGTTTGAATCTCGACTGGGGCACCGCTTACACCCGCCCCCTCCCCCACTTAAGATATTTTTGTGATTATCAACAGTCCCTCCACGCAAATTCGGAGACAGTACCTCCAACAGGCCATGGCCGCTTCCTTTGCAATTCATAATTCATCGATCATCCTACAATTCAACGCTATGGACCACTTATTGAGAGCACGGTACAATAACAAATAAAAAAGTCACAATTACTGAGTTTTTGGACTTTGTTTATCGTCCGGTATTCTAGAAACTTGAATCGCATTACCTGCATTCATTTACACAACAGTCTGTATTTCTGTGAAAAAAAGCTACTCTAAAATTCTACGATTTTCCTGCAGTCCTGCACGGTTTCATAAAAAAAGCTGTTTCCGGACCAATAAAAAAAAAAGCCTTTCTCTTTGAACTTCAAGGTCATAATGTCCGCGTCGGGGAAATCCAGAACCGTTAAGTCAGCATGTTACCGGCCATCACAAATTTCAGCTTCAAGACTTCGCACGCCGGAACATGTTTACGTATTCGATAACATTTCCTTGGAGCGTTAGTAACGAACATTTGCAAAAACCGCTATTAACTTTGCCATGTTTGTCTGTCAGTATTTAACTGGAGAACTAACAGGAGGATTTATACTAAATCTGAAAGCGGGGATATCTGGAGCCGGGATAACACAGTCGACAGATACTGCCTACGGGCTGGACGGCCGAGGAGGTCGGAGTTCGAATCCCGGTAGGGTCAAGAATTTTCTCTTCTCCACATAATCCAGACCGGCTCTGGGTTCCACCCAGCCTTCTATCCAATGGGTACCGGGGGTAAACCTGCCGGGACTTGAAGCTGACCACTCACCTCCAGCTGGTGCCGAGGTCAAGAAAACGTGGATCTATGCATCCACCCCCCATACGCCTTCATGGCGTAGTGCTTAATTAGATAAGCACAGGGGCAACTTTACCTTTTACTGTGGATACCTATCAGAATTTGTGGACGTAAGGCAATTCCAGTTAAAATCAGACAATTATAACGTACACTATACATGATAAGTCTACGTGCATTTCCGAACACCCTGAACTCGCTAAATATTTATCGAAGCACAAAAAAAAACTTAGAATAGTTGTACAGAGAAATAAAGCACGTATTTTATGCCTGGTTTTCGAGATAAAGAAACGGAGCGAAGGTGACAGTCAAAATCATTACGCAGTGTGATGGTCGCGGGTACGAGTATCGATGAGGTCATTGGATCTTTTTCAATTGACCTAATCCTTCCAGCCGCACTATAGCCCTACGGTTGACCCAGCCTCTAACAGAAACGAGCACCAGGAATTACTTAAATAATTTTCGTGGGCAGTAAAGCGCAGCCGGCGCATAAGGCTGAGAGCCTCACCGCCATCTGTGAGCCGAATGTCTACAGAAAATGTGGTACCCTCAACGTCTCACAACCCTATGGGCCTTCACAGCCTGGTACAGGGATAGCTTTACTTTTTTTTACTACATTTCGTAATTTCTTCGTAATACTGCAGTTATAAATTCGGCCAGTAACTGCTTCACTGCGAAGCCACATGTCAGAGCACAAGGAAACTTCACGGCCACATTCAGGTCAGGTCTGGGGCGTACCCAACCTCCTGCAAAACAGGTACCAGGAATTCTTTACCTGGCAGTACAGCGACTCGACTGTACTACTCTACCACCACCTTGTTGACAGGTCACGAATACACCGAGATATGGTTTACACATCTAGGCAAAACTAAAAGGTAACGCTATCCCTGTAACAGGCCGTGGAGGTCCATAAGGTTGTGAGACTCTGAGGCTCATACATTTACTAGACAATCGGCTCATAGATGGCGGTGTGTCAGCCTTACGTGCCGACCGCCCTTTATCCTCTGCAAGATTCCTGGTATTCATTTACGTTAGAGGCTGAGTCGAACCCAGGACCATAATGCAGTTGGAAGTACTAGGGCAACTGAAAACTGCAATGACGTCATCCGGAATCGAATCCGCGACCTTTCATCGTGTAGCATAGTGCCTCAATCAACTACGCCACCGCGTGGCCAAAAATGCTGTGAATCACACTGTTCATTACATCCTGAGGATACGCAATTATGCAACAGTGACGTGGAGGTTATCGTCATTATATTGTCATTAATTCCAACGTACGAAGGGATCTGGTTGTATAATTTTGCCTGTGGTTCTGTATGGGTGTGAAACTTGGTCTCTGACATTAAAGGAGGAACACAGACTGAGGGTGTAAGATTTGAGGCTTTCACGGCGGTGACTATGAAGAAAGCAGTCTTCTGGGCTTTGGCGCCGTGTATATGTGGTGTTAACCGACGTTTCGGAGGAACGTATCGCCCCCATCTTCAGGGTTGAAGAAAAAGTATAGGTAAATCTGCAAGCGANTGAGGGTGTTTGAGAGCAGGGTGTTGAGGATAATATTTGGACCTAAGAGAGATGAAGTGACAGGAAGTTGGAGAAAACTGCATAATGAGGAGCTTCATAACTTGTACTCTTCTCTAGTATAATCAGAATGATCAAGTCAAGGAGAATGAGGTGGACAGGGCATGTAGCACGAATGGGGGAGAGGAGAAATGGATATAGGATATTGGTGGGAAAGCCAGAAGGAAAGAGACCACTGGGAAGACCAAGGCGTAGGTAGTTGGGCAATATTAAAATTGATCTCACAGAAACAGGATGGGATAGTATGGAGTGGACTGATCTGGCTCAGGATATGGACCAGTGGAGGGCTCCTGTGAACACGGTAATGAACTTTGAGGTTCCATAAAATGCTGGGAAGTTCTTGAGTATATGCACAACTGGCGGCTTCTAAAGAAGGGCTCAGCTCCGTGAGTGAGTGAGTGAGTGAGTGGAAACCTCGTTGAACTCTCTCTTCTGTAAGGTTGCCTACTCGAAGCATGGTAAGGTAAAGTTGTCCCTGTGCTTAATCAATCACTGAGTCATGAACAAGTATGAGGGACTGGAGGTACAGCTCCACCATTCTTGACCTCCACACCAGGAGGAGGTGAGTGGCCGGTTTCACACAGCGGCCGCTTTACGAAAGAAGCCTTACGGAATAAAGGACATTGACTGAACCCGGTTTTGTCGTCCTCATTAAAATTCACTGGCGAAACATAATTTACGTTGAGACTTTCAAATTGGCTGGACTTTACGTGAAATCGCATATATTCGTACATTTTTTTCATTGTCAGAATGATATCCTCATAATAAATATAATTTTGAATACAACCCAAAACTGGAGTACACCAAACTCTTCCACATTACCTCTTCGTTTAAAAGATTTACCATCTTAAAAAAGTCTGAATGCATTCCTCCCGTTCTTTCCACATGTCCATCCCATCTCATTCCAAACATACCTGGTGAACACTACAAATTATGAGATTATTCATTTTATGTTTTCCTCTGTCCTAGTCCTGAAATTCTCCTCAGCACATTCTTATCAAACACTCGATGTCTATTCGTCCTTGGAGTGAGAGACATACAAAAGTAAAACCTCTTGCCTACAGGAAGAGCCGGCTCATTTACGTCACGTGTTTTTTTTTCCTGTTCTCGTGCAAGCTGTATCTGTCAGCCTGGCATTCAACGTGTACACCGACTAACACTGTCATTTTACCCTCATGAACCTGACCTTCACGTTAGGTGTGTCCAACACAAGGGGATTTCCTCCTGTACCATTCAGACCTGATGATCGTTCATGCCCAAAAGTTATATAACAGATATGGTATCATATTAAAATCTGGCCATAGAGCTGAATTTTCGTGTCGCAAAAGAGCTGCGGGTTGATGCATAAGTACGGAAATTCGATTAGGCCATGGATTTTCGGAGTGGGGGGGGGGTTATTCCCCAGAACAATCCCCCCATATGAACTCAAATGTTTTACTTGCTTGAATAGCACGCCTGCAACGTGTTTGTGAAGTCCCGGAGACAACGCTAGGTCCAGGCGGTCGGTAAATTAGGCCTTTTTTATATGAATTCCTCAACCCAAGCACTGGACAAAATTGCCAAGTGCCTCTTCCTTCTACAGAGTATTATCCAAAGATAAGTTTATGTCGTATTGGTAAAACTACCGGTATTCAGTTAAGATATAAAGGTTCGTGGCAGTGATATATTAATACAGTGATTTATTTTCTGGACATTATCCATCGTCCACGTTTTTATTTAAGACGTTTCGGAGACTGGACTCTACCTCCGTCCTCAGGTAAAAAGAGCCTACTCCGTTGGGCCCAACGAACAGTGCTAGTTCTTCTGCCGTGCTGTGTTGCTCCCCGTGTCCGGAGATAAGGACTCGCGCTATGCATCCGGCCCAACAGAGTACGTGACGAAGAGGACAAAGTCCAGCCACCGAAACGTCGTTTTAATAAAAATCTGGACAATGGATAATCTACAGAAAAACAATCATTGTAATGTTTAATATTTCGGAACCCTAAAATGTATCGTTGGGTGTGTGTGTGTGTGTGGGGGGGTCTTTTTATGTTCTTTATGAAGATGGTTGTACTGACTGTTGCGTGTGGTATGATCACAAATCAATAGCCTCACCATAGCTCGCACCCCGGTCACACAAGTTGTCTAGAACATTGATCCGACAATGTAGTTAAGTTGTTTCTGTGACCCACATTTTTTAGGCCCTTGGCAGGCCGCCAGGTCGCCCAACGCCGCCAGTAATGATATGCATGACCGGAACTGACGTATCAATTTTGATGAAACGAATTGTTCATACGCTGGAATCTGGAACATTCAACGCAGCTTCGACTGTAAACCACGACCCAGCACCACCCACACCAGTAGTTCCCAAACGTCCCCCCCCCCGTTTTATTTTTTGATAGTGGTCTTCAGGGTTGTGATACAGTGTAGCCTTCAAGATGGATACCAATGTTTCGGAGGTACATTCTGCCTCCATCTTCTGGGGATCGACTCTGCAGCCATGTTTGTCCGAAACGCTGGTATCCACCACCAAGACTACACGGCGAGAGGGAAGGGTGACTCGCCTGATACGTCAGTGTTGGATATGGGTGTTATCCAGAGCCTGAGTTATGCTCACTAGCCTGGGTGTTCGGAAGAAAAGTCTTCCGTCACACTCCAGAAAACCTCCCTCTGAACACTTACCGCTGTGAAAATATTATTTTTTCTTTTCTTTTTTCAGACTGTTTTCCTCTTCTTCCTTTCCATTCTTCCTCCCTACGTTTCTTTCTCATTTCAGCCAAGATATTCAGCCTGTCAGCCAGAATCCAATCCAGGACCTCCAGAATATGAAGAGGTCCTAACAGCTACATGGTACATGGCAAAATGGTAAAGCTGACCCTGTACTTAATTAAGTACCACGCCGTGAAGACGTATGGGGGAGCAGAGATATAGCTTCATCTTTCTTAACCTCGGCACTAAGTAGAGGTCAGTGGTCGGCTTCACGCCTAGGCCGCTTTAAGGCCGGGGAAACAGCCCGAGTACACATTTGAAAGGAGGGTGGGTGGGCCCCAGAGACGGTCTGGACGTTGTGACGAAAATAAAAATCCCTACACTGCTGGGAATCGAACCCTGACCGTCCAGCCCATAGCCCGTTGCTCTGACAGCAACATGATAATTTTGAAAAAAAAGAGCCCTAAGGTCAGATATACTATTCTCAACCGGTGGTATGCGTACCCTTAGGGGCACGACAAAAGTCTGAGGGGTCACTGAACACAACTAAAATGTCTGAATTTATGTGTTAGCTAACAAACAGCTTTGTAAACTATTATCAGTGAAAAAAAAAAAGATCTATGAACAGAAGGTCGTTAGAGTGTGCAGCTGTTTGTAGAGAACAGCTCAAGCTATCTGTACATGAAACTGTGTTTAAGACTGGTAATCTGGTTCATCATCATCAGTAATCTGTCAGACGACAGGTCCACAGTCTCTTCCAAAACAATTGCTCCACTTAATGCGATCTAGAGCTTTCTCCTTCAAACGACAGCATCCTCTTCTGTCCCCAAGGTCATCCAGCATCTTCTTACGTCTTCTTGTCACTTCTATCCGCCCCTCTATCTTTCCTTCAATAGCTTCTTTTAGTAGGCAGTTTCTGCGTAAAATATGACCAATCCAATTAGCCTTCCGTTTTCTTATTTCGTGTAGGATATTCCTCTGCTCAGATTCTAATTAACACTTCTTCATTTCTCACATAATCGGTCCAACTGATCTTCTCCATCCTTCTCCAACACCACATTTCGAAACTTTCCAGATGTTTCCGAACTACTGCCCTAAGTGTCCATGTTTCAGCCCCATACAAAGCTATGCTCCAAATGTAGCATTTCACTAGTTTCTTCCTCAAATTTAAGTCCAATTTGCTGGTAAAAAGATTCTTCTTCTTGCTAAATGCAGCTTTTGCCATGGCAATCCTGGATTTAATTTCACAAGTACACCTTCCATCATCTGTTAACAAGCTACCCAAATATTTAAAACATTTCACATTCTCCACTTGTTTTTGGTCTATCTTTATTGTGACTGGGGTTGGTTGTCTCGAAATTTTCATTACTTTTGTTTTCTCCACATTCATTTCCATGCCATAGCACCTTCCAATTTCAATTAGTCTATCAATCATGCCCTGTAGCACAGTTTCTTCCTTAGCCATTAACACAAGGTCATCTGCATATTTCACAGTTTGAATAATTTGCCCTCCTACTTTGAAGTCACCGAGCCCATCCAGAGCTTCCTTGGTAAGGCATTCGCTGTACAAGTTGAACAGAATTGGTGATAAACAGCATCCTTGTCGAACTCCTCTTCCAATCTGCACACTTCTTGTCTCCCCTCTGTCCAGTCGTACTCTAACTTTCTGATCCATGTACAATTTGCTAATCAATCTTCTTTCACGCCAATCGATACCTGTTTCTTTTAGGATCTGCATTAATTTGGTCCAGTTTACCCGGTCAAATGCCTTCTGCCAGTCTATGAAGCAAACACACAGTTCTTCATCTATCTCCAAAGTTCGTTCCGCTATAATTCTCATCATCCCAATTGCATCCCTGGTTCCTTTTCCTCTTCTAAATCCAAACTGATCTTCTCCAAGTACATCCTCTATTTTCCTTTCAATTCTTCTTTTAAGTATCTTTGCTATTATCTTTGCTGTATGTGCAATAAGGCTTATTGTGCGATGGTCGCTGCATTTTGTAGCTTTTGTCTTTTTCTTTAAGGCAATCATTGCAACTTCTTCTTTAGTAATCTGGGTACTTCAAAAATATTTTTTAGATGGGCATTCTATAAAGGAAGGTTTAGAAACACTGCTCTATATCATGTGCAGCCGTTACACACAATCAGATCGGATGTAACGATTATCGCGATTGGTGAACAGGGAATGAACCGAAATGATGCGGTCGTGGCTTATTTCGAGATTATAACCAGCATTATCAGGGGTACTGACGAAAATGTATTTTTCAGTAGAGACTGGAACAAACAATACAGAAGTCAGGGGAGTTGCCTCTGGGATAATTTGCTGAACAGTTCAGCATTACCGTAAACCAACGTATTCGGCCCGTTGACCTCAAGTGCCGTATAAATTACGTGGCTGTTTCGTAATTAAATTCAAATTTGGCTGTTGTACATGCATAATTCACATGACAAATGCGACCTTGCACGCAATGAGTACTTTCTTCCGGGCAAGGAATTTCGAGAGATGCCTTCTACCTAGATTCAAGTGCCAAAGCAGTGTACAAGGGAAATGGGACTTCAACATAGCCTCTGCGAAAACATTTTATGTTCCCTTCGAATAGTGTCACTGTTACATTTTTATCACAGTTACATTAACTTGCACATACTCAAATCCGAATTTACGTTTAATTTATATAGACCTGGTTGTATAAACAAATTTTATGTTTGTTACTTTCTTCACACCAAGTGCCATATTCATCTCGCGCCTCATAGTCTGGCCACACCGAAGACACCATTTTATAAACCACTTTCTTCGCTCTGTGCAAAATTTACTGTCAGATTCTCTGAAAGGGTCTTTAATCGAATTTTTGGGGTGGTGGAGAGGGACAGATTTGAATCTGTTAATATCTCCAAGCAGTGGAATCGGTTTCAAATTTGGGGTGTCTGGCCAGAATTAACACACTACTATGTCTGGTACATTTTCGTTAGTTCACTGATCTCCCATATTATGAGTGCTGTTTGGTAAAATTTAAACACACAGATATTGTAGCTGGTATGTAATCAGACGCAACAGATAACTTGGGCAAATTAACACTGACGGCGTTTATTTTAATTACACTTTTTTTTTCAAATTTTAGCTTCTACCTCTCTAATCTACATCATTCACGATTAATATCGACAAACTTGCAGCACTGGTGCATCACTAGATCCTTACTTAACCTAATTTTCGTAATATTAGCAGTAAGCAAACGAATAAATAAAAGCCGATAATTAGAACTGGGCCGGATGTTTAGACAGAACTGTTAAAATATTTATACTTTTGCTGTACTGTATTTTACATTTTTAAAATAAAAATTATTTTGTTATTTCGTCACAATTGTTTCAAGATGTAGCGAATAAGTTGTAATGTCTGACTTTCGTTTTATAATCATGGTTCAAAGACGATTAAATTATAGGTTAGGAGGTTAGGTATAAGAATGATTTGAATAAGTTTTAATTCCAACAGGCTTTCAGCAACAACGAACCTATATCGGCAAACATGTGGTAATTTCGTACAACATTAAACTAACATATGCACAACACACGCAATTTTGTAACAGCAACACGATATTCTGTACGATATGACATTCAAGATCAATAATGTCTTCGTTTGGCTTTGAAACTAACTGGTCTTACCTTTCCATACGTTATCTTGAGGTCTCCATACCGTGTTAACAAACGTCATACAAACTACGTACTTTCCTCTAGCCCCAACGTGCTCGTTACAAAATGAGCTTGGTAACAGCCCACACACGGCCGGATGGCTGGCAGTGCTGGCGGTTGACCTTCCACAAGGAAAAACAGTACACAAACGCTGCGGAGCCGAACACTCAAAACAGTTGACTGCTGCAATCGCACAGCAGTTCCAATACATTGGAATGGTCGTAATGTGTGCAATAAATGAACGCATAATATGAAATTCTTTGTTGAAGAAGTCATAACATATGCGCAGTAAATGAACGCACAATATGGAAGTCCTCTCTTGACAACCTGTTCGCATGTTTAATCTCCAAACCTACCTAAAAATGGATTTCGATTAAAATTAAGTCGGAGGTT
This sequence comes from Cryptotermes secundus, assembly GCF_002891405.2. Lineage (NCBI taxonomy): Eukaryota > Metazoa > Arthropoda > Insecta > Blattodea > Kalotermitidae > Cryptotermes > Cryptotermes secundus. The sequence continues at coordinate 545,096 of NW_019738871.1, forward strand.
ATCACTTGTAAAATAAATGTTATTTTTATTGTTATCAGCCCAGCGTGGCTCCTATTTTACGTAAAATTCAACCGATGACCTGAGAATAATTAATTGTATAATATACAAATTGAAAAGACCGAAGTTTATAATTTTCTTTCCGATTTCTGTATATCTATCTTTGGTTACAGTCTATTAAAAAACTGCAACATAATAACATAAATTATGGGATTATGCAGTGTGGTACCTGCAGTATGATTAGCTTTGCAACGGTTTATTTTTATCTGCAATAAACACACAAATTTGAAAGTAGGCATACTCAGCATTGCAATCAATAGCATCTACCCACCGGGATTCGTTAACACAGCGATAACCAACGAGTTTATTTGGTTTATCGAAAGAATTTCTGTCATGTTGGGTTTAATTACCACCAAAAGAGGTAATTTTTTTTATTAAAATTACACATTGGAACTCTATTCTCTTCTAAAGAACACACTGTCTGCCTGAAAATACCAGGGATAGTTATTTAGAGTTTTCATTCTTGAACAATGCGCATTATTAGTTATTAATTCCATAGGACGACAACTGAAGTTTCCAAAGAATTTATGAACAAAATGTGTGCTTTTTATGTTGCCTGTAGAAGAGGGACAGGGAAAGGACAAGGTAATCTTAATTTCGTGCCACCAATTGGAGTAATGTGAGTTTCCTGATGGATCAACAGTGACAGAATCATATTTTTCTTGTTCTGCAAGAAAACGCTGAATTTGGTTTCAGTGCCTTTTCAAACTTACTGTTTATTTCAGAAACCTGAAAGAGTTTCGCGAATATAAAGATTGGGAATTCCTGCAATAATTAAATACATTCTAGAGACGTACAACGCAAATCGAAAACAAATCTTGACAATGTGCGCAAACATCACAAATGGCTGCTCCATACCTCAAGCGGTTAGTCGCTGGCTTCCCACCGCGGCGGTCCGGGTTCGGTCAAGTGGGATTTGTGGTGTCCAAAGTTTTCTCCGGGTACTTCGGTTTCCCCTGCCAATCTTCATTCCACCAATTGCTCCACAATCACCCTCACCTATCATCTGGGGCTGGTACAATAGGCCAGAAGTGGCCGCAGTACAAGGAACTTAGTCCCACTCCACTAGCCGTGAATTCACAAGGGTCATTTAATGATCTCTACAACGAAACGTCAAGGCGTGTTAAGGAGGAAGGTCTGATTCACATCCTGAAGATATGACCATCAAGACGCACCGCAAACCCGATTTCTAAATGAGATTACTTTCGACTTTTCTCAACCTCTCCAAGCAAGCTTCGGGACAATGCTTAAACTTATCATTACCCTCTCTTCCTATATCATCAAATCGTATCTGATTCGACGGTGAATAGATTCAACAGTTGTTATAGGAATTTAAAGTAATTATACTGGGGTTATAACATCCTGCAGTCTGGTAGTTTGTAGGAACATGATGCTTCCATCTTCAGAGCAGCTAACAGTTATCCTGAAGATGGAGGCATCATGTTCCTCCGAAATCTTGGTGCCAACCTACCAGACTACACGGAACAATGTCTAGGTCGAGTGGATATCAATACTTATTCGTGTTCGGGAAGGCCTAGTTTCGAATTTCGACCCCGAGACCGGGTGCCCTGGTTGGGAATTTTCAAGGTCTTACTCAGCTTCTCCGTGTAAATACTAGGATAGTACGTCAATTCAGTCCACGGTCGTTTCCTTCCACATTCTTTCCTATTCATTACTCGTCGCTATATAAATTCTGCGATAAACAGAGCACAGCTAACTTCATAGGAGCCGGGATAGCTCAGTCGGTATAGCGACTGGCTGCGGGCTGGACGACCGAGAGATTGAAGTTCGAGTCCCGGTAGGGTCAATAATTTTCGCTTCTCAATATCGTCCAGACCCGCTCTGGGGTCCAATCAACCTCCTATCGAATGGGTACCGGGAATCTTTCCTCGGGGGTAAAGGGGCCGGGGCGTGAATCTCACCACTCACCTCCAGCTAGTACCGAGGTCAAGAAAATGTGGATCTATACAGCCACTCCCCCATACGCTTTCACGGCGTTGTACTTAATTAGTTAAGCACAGGGACAATTTTTTCTTCTTTTACAACTAACTTCATGGAGTTGAGCCCTTCTTGAGAAGCCGCCACTCAAGAACTTCCTAGTATTTTATGGAACCCCAAGGTTCATTATCGTGTTCACTAGAGTCTTCCACTGGTCCCTATCCTGAGACAGATCTATCCAGGTCCATACCACAACATCCTATCTCTCTAACATCCATTTTAATATTATCTACCCACCTACGTCTTGGTCTTCCTAGTGGTCTCTTTCCTTCTGGTTTTCTCACCAATATCCTATATGCATTCCTATTCTCCCCATTTATGACATATGCCCCGACCATCTAATCTTCCTTGACTTGATCATTCTAATTATACTTGGCAGTTTTCTGCTACCTACCGTTTCTTCCTCTCTCTTTGGTCAAATATTCTCCTCAGCGCCCTATTCTAAAGCACCCTGAATCTGTGGAGGTACGGTGCTTAGGCTGGGGCCACACGAGCGCACAAAATGCGTCCGTTGTCGTAAACAAGAAAGGCGAATGATACGCTTTCTTCTGGCTCCATTGCAGACAAAAAACTACGCACCGCCTTCTGCAACTGTGTGGTGTCCTCAACAATGTCCGTCATAAAGTACGTTCGTGTGGCCTCATCCTAAAAGCACGGGGACTACTGATAAGAACGATTCGCAAATCATGTTACGTCCATGATGAAGGCGTGTGACCGAATTATGCCACTGAATTTACATGAACGCCTGAACTAAGTGGTGATTCGAACAAGCTGTGAAACTACACTGAAGACTGAACTTATATTCACGTTTTGCGTAGTCAGAAACAAGTTACCATTGCAAAACATGCAGCCAAACCCGCATTCGACTTCATGACATGTTCTTTTAAGTACAAAAGCAACTTTGCATTTACTTTCAGCGTAGTCAAAATCAGACTGACGGTATGGAAACTTAGTGGAGTTGAAGAAAGGGCCGTGGTACGTCGTTTGAGAGAAAATGTTCGTTTTCTGCATCGAGGCAGAATCTGGCATCAGCTCATTTCATTTTCTTTCTTAACTGATTAGATAGTTCTAGGAGTATATTTCGGAAAGTAATGCTAAACACTATGGTAAACACTGACTACAAGATAATTCCCTTCCACAAAGTGAGAATTAATTAACAAAATTAAGGAGCTAAACTGCAGCCAGACTGTCGAGATACAGTCACGAGAAAAGAAGTTAGGACATGTATTCTAAGTTTCCACAACAATGAGTATACAGAGTATTGTCTTCTAAAATGTAAAGCCATTTTGTCAGAAGTCCACAGCTTCCGAGGAACGTTCTGCCTTCGTGTCTAGAGACGTAGAGTAAGCCAGGTAAAAAGGAAAATCGAGCCCTACTTATTGTCTGCTTCCTTCAGTCTTCGATCCTGAAGATGCAGGCAGCACGTTCCTCCGAAACGATGGAATTCCGTAGGGCTACACGGCCCTAAAGCACTCAGAAGACGGTACTCTTCAGCACGGAGCAGCCTAGGTACTATAGCACTCGCTCTCTTCTGTTCAGCTGTTTCAAAAACCATAACACAGAAATAGTACACATGGCACAAAATATGCTACATATTTCTTTATAACGTTTGTTCGAAACATTTTTCGTTCAGTATTTAGTTAATTATGTTCGAGATGTGCGCAGAAAAACGTGTAGATCCTCATAAATGGGTGGGAAAGCCAGGCATGTGCCCCCTCCCCCAACCATTTACGAAAGAACGTCAAAATTCTGTATTTTACAGGCGTCTTAATTGCAAGACTGTACACAAATTTACTGGCTACCCTACCTTTTTGGGGGGGGGGAAACCTGGTAGTGTCCATGCTATATATTTGGACCGAAGAGGGATGAAATGACAGGTCTGAGAAAACTGCACAATGAGGAGCTTCATAACTTGCACTCTTCTCCAAGTATAATTGGAATGATGAAATCAAGGAGGATGAGATGGGCAGGACATGTAGCACGAATGGGGGAGAAGAGGAATGCATATAGGATATTGGTGGGAAAGCCAGAAGGAAACAGACCACTTGGAAGACCAAGGCGTTGGTAGGTGGACAATATTAAAATGGATCTTAGAGAGATAGGATGGGATGGTATGGATTGGATTGAGCTGGCTCAGGTTAGGGACCAGTGGAGGTGTCTTGTGAACATGGCAACGAGCCTTTGTGTGCCATAAAATGTTGGCAAATTGGGTAGCTGCAGAATTGGCAGCTCCTCAAGAAGGGCTCAGCTCCATGAGTAAGTGTCCGTGATACACATTTGCAGCCGAAAGTGTTAAAAAATTCACGTCAATCTGAAGTCTCTTCATACAATGTATGCTGCAGTTTAAGACTGTGCCTACCTCAACTCTCTGAATATAAAACACATCTGTTACCTCTTTGAGCGATATGAGAGAATGGCAAAATAAACATGAGGTACAGAAACAAACCTGGCACAATGTAGCTCTGTACTGAGTATTGTCTGATGTCTGGATACCAGCTGCTGCATGGTTACATGCACACTGGAAGCCAACAGCACAGCCTGCTTACATCAGGAGCAGCTGGCAACTGGGAGGTGACAATGAGGCAGGAGCATGTGGTGGACTGAGGATAGGAAACTGTGAGTCTGCAAAGGAATAAGAAACATGTCACAATAAACTTTCACACTCATTTATTATTTTTATTTTTTAAAGATTTTTTCCCAAATTTAAGTTGTTTTAACATCTAGAAATTAAAAAAAAACATTACTACAATCTACAGTCAAAAATGGACAAAAATATCCTGAATAGTATATAATAATTATAATATAATATATAATATATATGATCCTCACTTTGTTCGGTATGCTGGCTGGCAGATTATGGCCAGGGAAGCGAGAGAGAGGTGTGAAGCTTGGTAACATCGTGATAACAATGAAAATGGGGCCATGACATCATAGGGCAGACAGCTGAAGGAATGACAACACATTAAACAGTGTTCCTCAACCAACAAAATGACCAGTTACAGGCCATAAAATATGATTTCTGTGTGCTCATTTCACAATTTCATATCATGCATTAAAGAAAAGTATTTTCCTAAAGACAACAGATACATAGAACTTTACATATGGACTGAAAAAATCATTATTGATATTATCTGTTCTCGAGTCTTTGTACCCTGTGGATGTGGGCAGTGTTGCCAACATTCTGGAGGTAAGCGTTGCCTCCATCTTCAAGGGTTGAAGAGAGCAGAACATATGAGTGTTCATGTATATACAGATTTTGACCCAAAAGACCCCAAGGGGTGAATGGTGGAGACTGGAATGGGCCTTAAAAGGACTGTTTTTGATATTTTTCTATGTCCTGTGCATATGTGCCTGAATCAGGCAGCAGCCTCCACCCCGTCCCTCTGTGGTTCTGATGGACCAGAATCTATACACACATAAACCTAAACCTAACCACTTTGACCTTGACGGTGGAGACAGTACATACCCGTGAAATGTTGGCAACATACCCACCAACCTAAGAAGAGAATTAACATCAATAATGAACCATCATGAAAACCTAATATCAGTAGAAATATAATTATTTCCTTTCACTGACATATGCAGCAGAAACCAGAACGAGACATTAACATCATTACAAGTGGCAGAGATGAAGATTTTGTCAACTGAAACTGGACTGAAAAAAATTGGGCCACAATCTGTTTCTTAGGATTTACTTACAGGGTTAGGAAAGCCACAAAAACAGCCTCAGTCAAGTTAATGTCTCAACTGAGATTTGAACCAGTTAGCCCAACACAAATTAGTGACATTCTTATGCAGGTGTGCAGGCTCAATGACTATGTCATTGTGTGAGATTTGAGATTCTCACATCAGTGACTATGAAGATTGCTGTCTTCTGGAATGCAACCTCATATAGGCTGGTGGCTATTTATCAATGTTTCAGAGAGAACTACTGGTTCCATCTTTTGGAGGAAGATGGAGGCAGTAGGTTCTCACAAAACGTTGGTAAATAATTACCAGTCTACATGGTGTCAAATGATATAAAATAGCCATCCTTAACTATCCCACCATTCAAGAAATATCTGACATGACTGATGAAGCCAGCAGAATGATGTAACAGAACTAATGATCTATTTCAAAGGTATATTTGTTGTTCCAAGTGAAATTTTGCACAGCTCAGAAACCCTTAGTAAGTACAGCCAGCTGTGATATAATGTTTTGAACACAGATCTTAAATTGAAAAGTTCCTAATCACAGTCTCAGATGTGAAGCAGACTTTTTGAATGAACAGAATTTAAAATTACTTGCATTTCAACATCAACTAAATACAAGAAGATATACTTTGTGAAGTTGTGAAAAGCACATTCTGTCAAAATATCTCATAGGTTGAACGTCTAATGCAGAACGGGGATGGTAAATACAATCGCCTGAGTCACCAGTGGTGAACAAAAAAATTTGGCTGGCTCATTTCCCACTAAGTGGTGGGGAGTTGGGTTTTGAAGTTCCTGTAATCTCACCGCACCACTTGTGACACAGAAGAAATGGCAAAACATGTCTAATGAAATTCACATGAATGTAAGTAGTAAATCATAACACTTAATCAAGATTATGATTTTCTTGGATGTGATGTTATTTAAACTGGTAGACAGGTACCACTATTTCAGAGGAATCTGTCTCTTCTAACCTAAAGATGGTGCCAAAAGGATCCTCTGAAACAGAACACAGTATCATACCCCAGAAGATCTTGCTCTTGTTAGTCAATGCAATGTGAACCTCAAATCTCCCTGGTGACTATATGTACCACCTGCTTTAATATTATGAAGAAACTCCACATTTTGTTCACAGAATGTATTTATGTGTTTTGTCTTTGCAATGGAGACATAAATTGCACCTGGGAGAAAGAAACCAAATTTCTTAAGTAACATTTAGATGAACTTCAGGTTTTGAAGGGTTAAATGTTCTAAAATCATACAGTGGCGAAGGAACACTGTTGCACAGGTATAAAATGTTCCTATTGAAATACAATATAGACAATATGCAATACAGAGTACATTTAAATAAGCCTATTCTATCTACAAGTCACATTTTACTTTGGCAGGAGTTTCCTAACATCTCTTCAAAATATCTTAGTGTTGTGTAAGTAGCTTTCATCAACCATTCAATCCTAACACCAAGTCTGATTAATGAACATAATGAAAGGCCAAACAATTATGCCACAATTTTACAGAACTTTTCTGATGTGGTCTTGAGAGCCATTTATGGTCAGCTAACCATTTCACTGTTAATGCAGAAAAACGTCATTTGGCAACTTGTTAGTCAATATATACCTGGTTAACAGAACTTGATCATTTGTACAAAACTTTATATTTGCAAATATATTATTTCAATTTTAAAATTCAGTTTGTAACTATGGTTAATTAATTACATTAATTAATGTAATTACACATGTAACTATGGTTAATTAATTACATTAATTAATGTAATTACACATATTTTTATCCTTTTTAATTTCTTCACCATTTCTGAACTCACATTTAAAATTACGTGAAATATGTAATTACCGTGTTGTCCCATTGAAACGTTCACATATCTGAATAACTTAGACTGTACTTAAGATACTTCAGTGCTTATGAGTACCCTAGCTAAGATCCAAAGTGGGTACATCTCCAAGTTACAACTGTTACCACTTCAGCCAACCTGTTCAGTATAGACAAGAGGAGGGATGGGGCAGGAAAGGGGGGGGGACAGAAAAGAATGAGAGAGAAAGAAAGTGGAAGGAAAAAATGAAGTTAATATTTTTGCACTGTCTCCATTCTTTGATGTCCATGAAAACAATAATCCCCTGAAAAGTCACTAATTTGTGATTCCTCACTTTCAAAAGGGTTTAAATAGTGATGTTACAGCTCTTCCTTAATTAGGAAAAATGGTTTTCCCTATCATATGCTGTGTGCTTTTCTGCATAACACTGAAAGGGTTATGTACAACTGCAAGGCCATTCATATAGTCTGACATTTCAAGGACACAATGGGTGAAAGTCAATTAGAAAGACTTGTCCTTGCTTTAATGCTTATTTTCAGCAACAAATAAGACATGCTTCATTGTGAGCTACTGACATTGTTGCTGAAACATAAAAAAATCTGTCCACATGTAGTAAATGCTCAGTAACTACAAACACATTATTAACACCATTACAAAACACATAATTAAAATCAAACAATAACAACAGAGCTGGACACTGGAATCAAGAGAAAGATTTTTATAAAATTCATTTTACACGAAACATATGAAATAAATTCTGCATTCTCATCTTACTACAGTCCATACTATACGGATGTACGAAAAATATGTAAATGTCTTCAGTAAACCTACAACTATCAGTTTTACAAACACAAGTTGAAGAGTATCAGCTTCAGTGTTTCCGGTTGTGTACCGTATGTAAGGCTTTAATGCACTGCTTAGATCTACAGGCAAGAAATGCACTGGACATGCTACGTTGGTAAGGGTTGCAATGACTCCAAAATCGAGAAATCATTGGCATGTTATGCCATGCAAGAACTGTGTAATTACACCTCATTATGCGTCAGACAAGTGATCTTGGTTCCTTTGACCGCCTATTTACCATATGGCTTTGGTCTTAATAACAGCAGTTTTGCCAAGCATGGTGATTTTCAAGAACATAACTTCTGTGTTTCTTCTTGGGGTGGGGTGAGACTGAGTCCACTTGGTACGTCAACCACTAATTGGTCTACTGTACCAGCCCTGGGTGAAAGCCCATGAGTGTGAATGCAGTCGGAATGAGAACTGGCAGGGGAAACCGAAGTTCTCAGAGAATCCTGTCCCAGTGCCACTTTGTCCAATACAAATTGCACATGACCTGACCTGGGCTCAAACCCATGCCACTGTGGTGGGAAGCTGGCGACTAACAGCCTGAGCTATGGCACACCCTACTTCTGTGGTTAGTGAGGGGTTGCTGTAAATTTAGTGTAAGGTGCTTAACCTTTGCGGCATAATTTATCTATGGAAGTTGTCAGCGTCAGTTTTCTTGTTACAGAATCAATTCTAATTTTGTTTTCAAGGGCACTGCAAAGGGAACCTGATGCTAAAAATTGTAATATTTGGGGTTGTAAATAATCTGACTGTAGTTTTTAGAAACAGGTTGGGTTGGTATGCACTGGATTCATCTGGCTCAGAATAATGACAAGTGGTGGGCTCTTGTGAACATGACAATGAACCTTCAGGTTCAACAAAATGTTGGGAAATTCCTGAGTAGCTGAGCAACTATCAGCTTCTCCAGGACTCAGCCAGCTGGTTAGTTATAGTGAATGTATAATTTGGACTTTATATTAACAGTCTTCATATAATGATAGTAGTAAGAGTAACATGCTGTCACAGCTGCAGGTACAAGCAAAGTTCTACTTTCATATGGTACACTTTATATGTATAACATTAAATGATTTATACAATCTCATACACCAGATCTTACAGTTGTGAGATTTTCCTTTCAGCTGTCCAGTTTGCGATGTCTTGGCAGCATAACTGCATATGCAGAGAAGTTGGGTGTGATACAAGAGTAGTTAAAAAAAAAATGGCACTTACTACAAACAAATGATAGTGCACTGATGCTGCGTCCATGAAATGACTTTAAACCGGGCGGTTTCGTTACAAGTGAGCAACATTAACAGCATGATGGGGGGGGGCATCCCCTGCATCACGCAGGTTTACAAGGTAATTGAGCATGATCAACCGACTGAGCTACAACACAGGCACAGAGGTTCAGTGTGTTCAATAATGCTATCATGGAAAAGTTCTGGGGATCTTTCTAACCGGCATTTAAAACAATATGAGTTTTAAAATACTGTGACAGTAAAGAACTCTTATGAAACAATTAATTTAAAATGTCTAAGACTGCAGGATTTTTCAATTGACCTCATCCTTCCAGCTGCACTATGGCCCTGGGGTCGACTTGGCATCTAACAGAAATGAGTACTAGGAATCTTCCTGGGGATAATGGACAGTCAGCACATAAGGCTGTTAACTGCACTGCCATCTGTGAGAAAATTTTCTAGAAAATGTGGGAGCCTTGACATCTCACAATCCTATGGGCCTCCATGGCCTATTACAGGGATAATGTTGTCTTTTTTAATTTAAACTGCAACAGGTGAAATGTCTTCACAGAGAGTGAGATGGGCAGTTAAGAGGAAGAAGCAGTTATATTCCGCTCATCCAGTCTCTGTTGTATCTTCAAAAAGAAACCACATGCCAGATGGAGCCACTCAAAAAGACAACTACAAGTCATAGTAAATGTTAACAGAGCTCAAAGTTTGTCTCTCTCTCTCTCTCTCTCTCTCTCTATATATATATATATATATATATATGTTTGAGAGTTATATATTTACAAATTCTTAAATAATAACAACAATAAAAAAATTTTGACTCGAACAGAACTGTATGTTAAAAATATCCCCAGAATTTCTTGCATGATTTATGACAGAGACCTTTCAACTTTACTCACAGTAACTTATCTAATGTGTGAATTAAAATGCTACCTTTATGCACCACATTTTGTTCACAATTTAGTTGCTTCATGGATTATGCAATTAGATATTACTGCCAGTATCTGTATTTCAAAATATCGAAATTTTTAAACCTCACTGTATCTTAAAAGGGGCATCTGGTAGCTTAGTTGATTGAGGCGCTATGCTACAAGCCTGAAGGTAGTGGGTTTGAGTCCCAATGAAGTGGATTTCTTTTTTCAATTTACCTAATCCTTCCAGCCACACTATGGCCCTGGGGTAGACACAGCCTCTAAGAGAAACGAATACCAGGAATCGTCCTGGTGGGTAAGGGGCAGCTGGCATGCAAGGCTGACAACCTTCCTGCCATCTGTGAGCCAACTGTCTAGAAAAAATGAAGGAGCCTCAAAATCCCACAAACCTATGGGCTTTCAAGGCCTATTAAAGAGATGGCGTTTTTTAACTGTATCTTAAATTATAAAATTAGCATCATGGAATATGCCCTTCATGAAACTAAAGAAATATTCTTTTATTTGTCTGTTTGAATATGAAATGAATATTAAACATGCAAACTTTTAACTATTAATAATAACAAATAATTATTTAAATTTAAAAATTCTATTACACATGGAAATCATCAATAATTGGACGTTTCACAACTGATTGCTACTTTTGATGGCCATTAATATTCATGTTAAGATCTTACATACACAAAATGAAACCAGTAAAACATGCTTAGAAAACAATTACAGTGGCTCCATATAGGGTATGTATGATTTTAACATGCAACTTGATCTTAATTTTCAACAACTTGTTTGAGAATTCTGCGAAAGCTGAACATTGTCATGTACTCTTCAATTTCACTGTATCTAATATATATCATGCTGCCACTTAATATGATACAACTCATGGGAACGTTGAAGGAATAACACATGTGATTACTGAGCTTCTGGACTTTGTCCACTGTCGGGTTTTCTAAAAAACACATCGTTCTGGAAAATAGATCTGTTTCTATTCTTAGGTAAAAGGGCAGAAGGCACCTACTCTGTTGGTTCCATTAAAAAGAGCTAACAACCTCAATTCAGTGAATCTTTGCTATATAATTCCACCAATACTTCCCATCTTTTCATAATGACCATCATGAAAACTAAAAATGCAAATGTATGGATTTTGCTTGGGATACTTAAAAGAAATTCAATGCTGTATTAATTAAACATCAGCAGTTCACTATGGGTAGAAGCTGTCTGTGCAGTAAATGAACACACACCAAAATACAGGTTCTCTGGCAGAAATCAAGCAAGTTCCAAAAATAAATCACCTCACCATGACTTTCTTTTCACAGTCAATAGTAACATTTACCTGTGTCAGAAAATGTGAAACACAATCAATAAAAGATGTTCTTTGCTAGCAATGAATGTGATAAGACTTAAAACACCATTCATGAACACACATATCGGGAAATATTATTTCATAGTTCCTTCTCAAAGGTTATGGTACTCCTAATATTCTTCTATGACAGACTGCTCTTCTATTTAATTTATTACAAAACAAATTTGTACGTGAATAAAAATGAAATTTAAAAAACATTTAAAGATCTTGTAATATCATTAGAAGAAAAATGGGAGAGAAACCCCGGAGGCCAAAATAAAATTTCAAAATATAACTGTAAATACAGATTTGTTAAAATACCAGTGAAATTCCTTGGGGTTATAACATTCATTTAACCATTTAACATGCCTTGACATCTGTTGAATATCCACCCATTTGGGTGATATTAATTACTTAAACATGCACAAAATGTTATTGGATGACAGTGGAAATTGCTTACTTATTCAGTGTCAGACGTCAAATACCTGCATGTGGAAGTTATAAAATTACCTATCACACAAACTTACATACACATAAAAAAAACTTTACTGCTGTTTATTTTGTACCACACACTACATATTTCAATCATAAATGGTCACTATATTTGGCTGAATTGTGAACTTCACCTGATGACTGTTTATGTTTGAAACATTAGTGCAGATGTAAGATTTGAGGTTTCCACAGTTGTGACTATGAAGAGTGACATCTTCTGTGATTTTACGCCATGTAGATCTTGTGTGAACACAAGATCTACATGGCACCACATCCTAGAAGACAGCATTCTTCATTTAATTCAGAGTTGGGGGGGGGGGGGGATCTACAAGTAAGCACAAACAGGATACAATCTTATAAAAATAACGGTTTGCAAGTTATGTCAATTTTGAGGATTTCATTTTGAAGAACTTGAATGACTTTGTAATAAAAATCATCATGATCATCATCATAGATTAGGTGTTTTGTCTGTTTTCATTACAAGGTTTTGTTGTGTAGTTCCCTACATCAGACAAAACTAATTTCATCTTCCTAGCTTTATATCCAATCACACTGTTATGAATACAAAAGAGAATCAATGTAATTTCTGACTGTTAACATGTAAAGTCATGGTAAGGCAATTCGTGAAGATGTCTTACAGATACATGGGCTATTCAAAAATTATCCTCTGGTGAACGGATAACAAAACAAACTATGAGAAAAATTTATTATATACAAAAAATATGTAAATGATTAAGCTATTCTTCAACATAGTCACCGCTGGAATTGAGGCATTTGCCATATCGGCAAAAAAGTTTTTGTGTGCCTGTGAGCTCAGCCACATTTTTGCATTGCAAAACACTACAAAAGGTGTGGACTGCTGACATCCATGTACTGCTCTTCCATGATAGTGTGGGTACACATACAGCTGCTTGCATCCCAGCACTGTGGCAGCATTTCAACTGGGAGTTGTCAGACCACTCTCCAAGTGACTACCATCTGTTTACCTACCTGAAGAACTGGTTGGGATCACAGGCAACAGACTTCTTTGATAGGCACACAAAAACTTATTCCCTGATATGACAAGTGCCTCAGTTCTGGCAATGACTATGTTGAGAAGTAGCTTATGTATGTATTTTTTGTATAAAATAAAATAATTTCTCATTGCTTGTTCTGCCAACAGCTCACCAGAGGTTACTTTCTGAACAGTTCTTATACATGGGGCAAGGAATGAATGGGAGCTTCCCTGGTCATCAATCTTAACCTGGCCAGCCACCTACTGAATGTCTTCAGTATGACATATACAGCGTCATATACTGATGATACTAGAACTATATCTAGAGATCTAAATCTACTACAGGATGTCATCTTACATGGTGGGGCCATGTTAATGTACTCAGAATTATCATACAACATATTAGAAAAATCGAGCAAAAATCACTTTCAGAGCCTGCTGCACTGGATTTAACATAATTTTACATAATGCACAGAATAGTCTACACATCTTCACTGTGAGGTAATTCAGAGTGTGAATGTAATATTGGTGTTAATCTTTCAAATGTATGTGCGTCATGATATATGCTGGTAAGTCATAAAATCCTATCTCATCTCTGTTACATATACAGCAGGGCAAAAAAAAATAAAAATAAAAAATGTATACACTCTTTAACAGAGGTTATCTACAGACACAACCACAAAGTTTAACCTCAATATAATGTATGGTGTGTAGCGTGATATTCTCTCAAACAACGGTGCTAGTCATCTGAATACCAGAGCCACCTTATCGAATGAGAAAGCAGGGGGGGAAAAAAAAAAAAAAAAAAAAAAAAAAAAAGTAGGCCAAATACTCTGTATAAAGATTTTTGGGCCCCTCTATTTTTATCAAATGGCATTACCTTTCAACATGCCTTAACATGTGGCACATGGAATATCATCGTGCAGTTGAGACCTACTCAGTCACTGCATTCCTGATGACATATCCAGCATTAAAAGTTGTGTCAAACGTGATCCTAGAGTAAATGTCTCAATTACTTCTCAGAATTACCCCAAAATCTAACATTAACCCTTTCACAGTCCTGATTCAAATACCTCTAGGCACACCTGAGAGGTCATGATGTAATTATTCATTGTGTCATGTTTTAAAATTTCCTGTTCGTCTCATAAGCATTGTATCAACAAGGATTAAGAAGTTCTTAGCTTTCAGAGTACAATCATGCGTGCCACAAAAGCTACTCAGAAACTTTATCATAAACTTTGTTTGATACTGTGAAAATACTTGACAGTGAAAGGGTTAATCATATGCACACCAAAGTCAATTAAAATTCTACTTTATATTTCCATGGTACAAATCTCCATGTAGAGTCCACACTGACACCTACTGACTCTCTTATGGAGTTCTCCACTACAGCATTTAGTTACATAATTTATATATTTTCTCCAAATATCTTAGTTTTTAACATTAAAGAACATAAACAACATGATACGTATCTCATGCAGACCATATCTGTATGCAATATTAAAACTCTTCCCATGTTACATATGTCCCATTAGGTAGGTTAGGTTGAGTTACAGATGTAAATATACACCATTTGACACGTCTTTATTCTAAATTAACTCCCTTCCAAGGTACCAGCATGGAAAGGGTTAAAATATTCATTTAGATATATACTGTTTTACATATCACGGGAACAAGACCAGAAGAAACAATAACATGATTTCCATACATTAATGAGTGTTCAAATAATACTACTACCAAATGTACAGAACAACATTTGAGGTAATGTGAAAATCACAATGCAACATGCTGAAAAAAAACAATGTCACCATTATATAAGATAAAGTGTCATGACAGTTTCAAAAACATGGCCTCACTAAAACTATACTAGTCACCTACATTTCACATACTTCAAAGTACAGTATTTATTTTTAATTTGTTTTCATATACTAAACGTCTAAACAACTGTTATGCTATTTCATAACTATACTATTTTGATAACCGCAAAAATGTAGCTTTAGACACTACATGAGTTTTTAAAAATACCTGAAATATTTCCTTTTTTTATTTTTTTTTTCTTGTAAGAGCAAGACAAAATTGAGGGGAGGAGGGGAAGGGAGAATACTTGCTTCATTTTTAAAAGATTATGCATATTAGTTTAATTCTGTCAACTTGTTTTACCTGAACATAAACATTTTTTTTTCTTCTATCATACCATTCTTACATTCACATCACTATTTATAATATAAGTTTCTTTCACTTGTCTTTACTGCACACTATGTAAAGAGCACACACAACCATGAAACAGTTACTGACACACGTAAAAGCCATTACAGCAGTTAAGAAAAACCTTGGTTGACCAGAACAGTTTAAAACCCTTACTCTGTGACAAAAAATTACATAGACAGACATGCTGCTTATCAAAAGAACTCTGGTTATGGACAGGGTAACACTCACTATATTATAGGTAACAGAAATTCTTATTTACTATTTTTCAACATTACTTTTGAGAAATTAAAAAAGAAGATAGTATGAAAGATGAGGCACTGTTCTCTTCCATTCTGCAAACGAATACTATCACACGTGAAGAGAGATAACAGCTTTCTTTGTTATTTATACAAGAGATAACTGCCCATTCATGAAAAACAAGTATGCTAATTGCTATAAAGTTGATACAACTATGCAAAGGTATAAAGGTTCAGAAACCAACAGCAGCACATCTGCATACAGGACAGGCGGTATAGCACAGGTGAACCAAGCAGCTGGAGGAAACGGCACATTTTACAAGCTCTTTACTTCTTTTTTGAAAATGAAAATTAATTTACACTGGTTTTATGTTCATAACATGGCCATTAACGGGCAGTAATGTAAAACTGTTACACAACAACATAAATAAAACTATTTTAAGAAGTAAGATGCAAGTAACAGATTTCATTTTAGTGTCTGGAAGTTTCTCAATGCCTGCGGCACATTTAGGCTTGCGCCAGCCCCGTTTGCATACACAGTAGAGATGAGGAGAGGGGTGATAAGGGTTGTTCAAATGGTACATCTTTGTTGTGTGTGTATGTATATATATCTGTATAGTTACATAAAATAATGCAGATGCAATGGTACTTTTCAAACAATTGAAACAACTGGAGTGGTGGACTACAGGAGGGAAAATACAGCAAATATCTTTGAATTAAAAAATAAATACTACTTAAATGTCCACTGATGTATAAATAAGATCTTCAATCTCTCACGTATGTAATAAAAAATTAAGATGCACGTCTGTATAAAAAAAATATTCTTAACTATACTAAAACCTTGTAAAACGGACAGTATTGCAATGGTTAATTAAATTATGCATTTAAATAAAACATCTGACTTCTCTTATAAAACCTGCTTTACAATTTATGAGACTAGCAAAATTGAATCTATGAATGGAGACATATAATACCATAAATGCTCATGTTGGTAATAAACTCATAAATGTTATGATTATCATTATGAATGAATCATGAATTAGAAAATATGTATTATACAAAATCTCATCTGTTGGATAATGTATTACTCAACTAGAAGTAACTACTGGCTATGACACTGTATGCTGAAATCACCCGTACACTGTAATATATATTTATATATATATATGTATGTAAAGCCATCATTACATGACATACACATTTTTGGGAGTCACTGTGTGTGTACAAAGCACTTTCAAGACAAACGTATCTGCAGTAAATGTCACTTTAGCATGCAGCATATCAGAGCATGGCAAACTCCTGACAAAAATAAACCATGAAACTTTCAACTCAGGTAGTCCAGAGCTACTCTTTCAGTTTACTCTAAAGCATTTACTTTGTCAACCTCTTTTAAGTAAAATATACATTTAAAACATTTTGGCCTGCAATCAGAAACTCTTAATGGACTTTCCCTTGTTAAATTCCTCAACTTGCAACTGTCCCACATGGTAAAGATTTTCGCGTATCAGTTCAAGTAATTTAAGTAACTGATGTAGATGGCTCTCATCACACAGAACAGTTTGGACAATTTATTAAAATAAAAAATATGCTTCTTAGGTAAAATGTTAAGACTTCAGGGGCAAAATGATAACTTGACAGTTGGGTCTGAATGAGTTCAGTGTTTTCATTAAACATATTTCTTATATAGAAGGAAACTTATTTATTCATAATTTGCACCATTCTTTTTCTTTTTGTGTCTTTTGTTTTGATAACAGAATCTTTTACTGCCCGATAAGGAGAAATGGGCACTTGTGATTTTGGCTTACAGGGTTTAGCTGCATTGCATGTTGTTCAAACATACCTACTTAAATTCCAAGATTGACATATAGGGCTGCATCTCCCAGCCAAAAAAATGGCTACTGCAAGGTACATTGAAACGTTGAAACAGCTTCAACATATTACATGACTAAACAGTGAAAGCCAAAATTACATATTAGACACAATCTGTGAAAACCAAGAAGAACAAAAGGCGATAATATGGGGAGGCTCTGAGGAAAATACCTGATACAATTATACACTACTGCATGCCCAAACAATTATTCATTTAATTGATATTAAACCAGTGACACAAGTATTTAGTGTGTTTAGAATATAAGAGAGTCACAGAATTTTTATATACCCACAAGTCTTGTCTCTACTTTACAAACGCAGATAAAGAACAATAAAACGATTACAGAAAGCGATGGAAATTTAAGTATCTATGGAAGAGCTGAATGTCTCACAGTGAGTGAAAGTGAAGTTTGTGTGATCCCAATGTTACATGACTTGTAATGATGATGCTCAAGACGTTAGAAGGCACAACCGCAACATTATGTTCACTAAATATTGGAATTTGAATCATGTATCTTGGCCAACAAACATGATAAATAAAATTAAAATAGGTGGTGGAAGTATGACCAATCTTACTTTGATATGTTTCGACCACGATCCAATTTTTATCCTGTCATTACTTAATGTTCATCTCTTTGCCAGTTTCATGTGCGTCAACTGATGAAAACATTACAATAAGCTTCACAAAGAACATATTTCAATTGGCTTTGGAGACATGGAAAAGCAATGGAGCTATATGTATACTGTTTAAACACATACTATTTGAACAGGATCATGACAATGAATTATTAATTATTTTTTAGCCTACTTTCCTTGTTTTGAAAAATTAAAGAAGGGTTATGAGATCTGCATGTTGTCTGTGAATCCTCCCTTATTAACTTTTGAATGCCTGAACCACCCTCTTTTCATTGCTAGGCAATTGCTCTGTAAACACATTCCTGAAGCAATGGATACACACAACAATACAAGAATTGTTGGACAAGTGTGTCTGTGTATCCCCCTACTGCTGCCAGGTAACAACTCAGTAAAGAGGTTTTCATGGCAATGAAGAATTGTTGGGGGCATCATTTTCTATGCAGTCCATGGCATATCAAAGGAAATAGGAGATTAGTTCTTCCAAGAACTCTTTTTTCTTCAAATTCAAACTTGAAAGCTATAGCAGGCAATTCATGCAACTTAATGGCATTCTATTATTGTTCCACATTATCAATTCCTTGGTCTTTAAGTCTTGGGATAGTTTGAGAACTATGAGATTGGAGGTTGCTGCGCCCTCCCTTCATGTCAATACAATACAGGTCTGGGGCCTTGTGTCTGATTCGGCATTTGCCTGATTACAGGGTAAGGAAGCTTTTGTACTATTTATTAAGAAATAAGCCCATTCAGTATTAAAGATACTTGATACAAGATGGGATAATATGAAACCAGCACATGTGGCAAAATCTGTGTTACAGACAGATAAAGTTTCATACAATCATGGGCACATACCCCACCCAGGGTTATTATCTTAATATGATGCGGAGTTCTGCATTCCTTGATGACTTGGAGGGCTAAAACTCCTGATTTTGCAATCCAGAAAACAGAAATTAACTGAATCCATTTACATTAATAGACCTTATTAGTTATGTTAACTTTTATCATCAGGGAATAGTGGAGTTGGGGGACAGCAAAGAGGCCTTATGGCCTGACTGGAAAGATGTATGGAATAGTCCACACTGGACATCTATATCCTTGGACTCAAGACCTTTGACATGGTCCTATGCATGTGGCAAACTTGCTCTTAAGAGCATGACTCCAGCCTCTGGGGATATCAAGTCATAATGTGTCACGTTAAGTTTACCTGCTAATATGCCTGAAACATAAGAAATAATATTAAAGCTCCACATGTCCATAGTGTCTCCAAAGCACTTCATAACAAATTTAATTCAAATCTGAAATCACATCAAATAGCAGTAATTCTATTGGAGGGGATAAAAAGATCCAATGCACCTACTCTTAACATACCGACAGTGAAAAAATATATATATTTGTTTCTCTTTTTCTTGGATAATTAATTACTATGTTTTTTTTTTAATTTTCTGAAGATGCTGTAAATATAGTTAATATTATAATAGCAGTTAACTTGACAAGATTTCTCATTTTGTATGAATTCAGAAAACAGTTAAATGTTAGATGCTCTGTGATCCATAGTGAGACAATTAACGTTATGAATGGTGGCCCATGAAGAGTCACTACCTACAGAAGAGATACTTTTTCTTTCAAGTAGCAAACTACAAAAACTGTACACTACAATGCAGCCAGACGGTCTTTACTGTTTAATCATGAACGTTTAAAAATATGTCTCCACATACAACACTCATCTGCCCTATAACTAATATGATTTTTACCTACATAAAGTCACTGCCAGTTTTGTAGAAGACTGGTAAAATACATATACATTAATGCAATATTCGCACACACTTATGTAATAGTTAGGTGATGACACGTCTGGGGATAAACAGCTTTCATAATTACTACCAATACAAAAAATAAAAACTAATAATAATAATAATAATAATAATAATAATAATAGAGAAATCATCAATGCATTTGATGACATTCTTTGTTACCAACATTACACGCAAACTTTGGTGCAAGTATGTCACACAGCTCTCAGATCTTCTTAATTTTAAGATGTTTATATTAGTAAGATTCAATGCACATATATGTAAATGAAATACCATAAAATAATATTAGTTAATGTCATATCAGCAAAATTTTCATCTGTCAAAATGTCCTGCAAATGAAACAAATATATGACTACACTTTAAGCAAGCACTGCTTTACAGCTGTATGCCAACAGATGGAACTGCTAGTGTTTGATATGTTTATGCATATTTTATGTCAGACTCTGCACAGTTTAGCTACTGAAGAAGTGATTTCAGTTTCTGGTTTTGAATATGTGATTGTCACAAACTACGGACCTGACTTGTATTGTGTATTTAAAAGTTTGATTTGATTACTTGCAGTTCACCGGAATATGAACTAAAAATGATCCTCTGTAACAAAATGTACCTATGGTAAAATACTGTAAGAAATTTTATTTCTTTGTAAAATTTTGCCATATTAAGATACATTTTATTTCACTGCATCATTAAGACTAGTTTTGAACTTCTCTTTGGACCGAACAGTAATTTTTTTTTGTTATTTAAGTACAGGATTGTTCATACCTGCTTCCTACTGCATATTATTTGGTTAGAGATGCTGGACTTCACATTTTAAATTAATAACAAACAATCATATATATTTTTTCCTTACAATTTACATCTTTAACAAATCATGATTGATGATTGGGTTATAAGGATGGTGTTATCAAAATAAATGTCTGAATTCCATACTACTGCAAGAAAACAAACAGTGGAAGAAAGGTGGACTTCAGTGGCAAATCATTTCTGAATTCATTCTTTGTGGCTATTAGTTTTGATGTTCATTTATTATAGACAAAAATCTCTATCATGTTTATGAGTTTTGTTTTCTGGAGTATAATGCCATGGATCCCAGAAGGCAGAACTCCATATGACCACTGAAATAAGAACCTCAAATCCTACATACGTCATGTTTACATTATGGAAGAGAGGATCCCCAAAGAATGAAAAACAATTCATGAAGTATATTTTAAACCAATGCTGAAATATGGACCAATACAGACAGACAAAAGTAAATCCCAAGCAATGGATATAAAATTTTAATAAGTACCATGGGAAGAAGAAGAGAGATGGAGTTAGAAACACTTTTTTTTTGAAAAAGCTGGAATTCATAATCTGTCAGTAGTTAGAAGAGAAACGGTTACAATGGCCTGGCCATGCAAGGAAGCATTTAACACTTTGCAGACCGGTGGCATATTTTTATGCCCAGCGCTTTTAAACGTGGCGGACCGGTGGCTTTAGGACACCTTATGTTGAAACACACTATACCTTGCACTGGCACCAGGCAGACGCATGACTGGTGCATGATAAACCTCTTGAATGTTTGCTTCGTAGTCAGTAACATGAGCCCACTGTTTATGACGCAACTGTTTTCCTTTCTCATTCCAAAAGAAAATGCCTTTGTTCATCTTCCAGCTGCATGCACCAGGCAGGAAGTTACTAGTGCAAAATGGATTAAGGTCGGAAGAGGTTGAGGTCCAAGCGTTTTCTCAGAGAACAAGAAATATCTGACTTGTTCTCCGATGAGCTATCTGACATCCCTTGTGAGTCTGCTAGTGATAGCGACTCACAATCTGATAGTGAGTGTGGCAGGGGCAAATAAAAATTGTGGCCACAGATAGTGAAAGTGACAGTAGCTCTGACGAAAGTGCGGCGGGGAGAGCCACATGGGTAAAAGTAGACAAAACACCTGCTTTGGGACAGTTTACTGGAAATCCAGGGGTAAGCAAAGGATAAATTTTTACGGTTTACCAGTGTAAGCAGGAATGGCGTAATCACAGCGTGTCTGTGTTGTGTGTATAAAAGTTTCGCATTAAAGCAGTGAGTACTTTGTTGGGAGACCTAAGAAATAGATTATAGTCAGTAAAGTTTGTGGCCATCAAAACCCACGTGATCTTTATGAAAACTCGACCCCGTTGCTACACTTATACACTGTCCCAATTCCATAAAACCTGATCATGGGCAAAATCACGTCGTGACAAATTAACCTAGATAATCTTACATTGTGCCATTTTCAATTCATTTTCAGTTTTCAAAAATCTAAACCCTCATTCAAAATTGAAATACAAGGCATTTCTGCTGAATGTGGCAAAGGTCTGGGCTACAGACCACACGGTGGCGGTAGAACCGGCAGCAGACACAGTCTTAGTACGACCGGGGCCGTCTACTCCCACCCCACGCAGGCCTCATTTTGACCCCCCTGGGCGACTCTCGGGTGATATGCGGAAACATACCCTCATGAAAATTGTGAAGAGTGAACATGCCAAGGGGAAGCAGCCTTCTAGGCGATGCCGTGTTTGCACAGTACACAACAAAAGGAGTATGACTGTCTACATGTGCAAGTTCTGTGTAATGCCACTTCACAAAGGGGAATGTTTCCAGAAATATCACACTCTCAGGCACTTCTAGGACCATTGGTAAGTGTTCTCCAAAAATTGTAGTTCATAAAATTAATTAGGAGATTTTATATTAATTTTTAAAGTGAACAGTGCAAAAGTTAGGGTAGTAGGTTTTAAAATGTCGGTCCCCAGGGTGATTTAAATATTTAAATTGCTGGTCCACAAAGTGTTAACAAGCACACTTAGAAGGGGAATGGAATTAAATTTTAAAAGATAGAGACATATACAATAACCCAGAAAAAATGGTTCAGATAAGCACTTGAAGAATCGGTAAGAGGAAAGAAACCAAAAAGGAAATATTGTGGGATGAAAGATAAGATTAGAAAGTTTTTAACTATTGGCCCATACGAAATATAAGCAATGTTAGAAATAGGAAAACTGTACAAATGAGTTTAATATTTATACCACAACTTACTTTTTTTTTTAACGAAACTAAAATATGTTCCTTCTAGATTATTAACAGGACAGGGAAAACATCCTGATCACTGTGTAAGACAAGCAGTTCCAGCTTCAATAATAAATTATGGTTATTCTTAAATAATGTTATTCAACAAAATTATATTTTTTTTTACATTTATAATTACTGAAACCAAGAACCCTGAATCTAGAAACATTACAAAATTCCTTAAATTACACTCTTTAATGCCCACTGTCCTATAAATATTCCTTACATTTTAACCTAATAAAGAAATTGAAAGTCTTGCATCTTTAACTAAATAAAACACAGCTTATGAAACTGTATTTCTTTGTAAATAAGGAATCTTAGAGTAGCATAGGCACTCATTTTATAAACACTGCACTTTTCCTATACCTTAGTATATTTAAATACAGCATTTAAAATTTCATTGTCTGGTTAAATATCAAACAGAATTTCAAATTACGTTTATTGTAAACAACTCCATGAGAGATTGGTAAGTTGTTGATCAACCGTCAAATTCTACATGATGAAGTTTTGATTTCTTTCTCAGTAGAAGTACTGTACTTTGTTGTCAGTAAAGGTAAACAGAAGTCCTCAAGGACAATCAAGAACAAACTGTGGACAAAACATACATGTAATCCATACAGTATCTGCATGCCCCTGATAAAACAAAGGAGGATTTTAGTCTTAAATCTAATCTGAAACAAATGACACTAAATAAAACATAAAAAAGAGACATTGAAAGAAAATTATTTCTAGTCTGGTTTCCAAACACAGACATTATTAATATGGGATTAAATTTTAACATAGCAATCCATGCAACAAATTATAAAAATGGACCACTATAATTTTCTTGTAGTTCTGATGTAGAGTTGACAATTTTAAATCCTAATGAGATCTGCATTGAACTCACACACTTCATTCATGCATTCATTTTGTTCTTGCTGTTGCTGCTATAGCAGTACACATACAAAAATTCAAAGTAGACAGTATCTATAGTCATACTACAATATTTACGTGTTAGAACACTTTCAATTTGAATACATAACTGCTGTTTAAAATACAAACTAGACATTCTGAAATTACTGGATGAAGGCATAACTTGTCACGTTTAAGATAAGTGGAATGAACTGTACCTGATGCACTTTCTTTAAGTTCTGTACACAGTTTCCATTTGAAGTCAAAATAAGACATCAGGAGAGATTACATTACAACACAAATTTCACTAAGAACATAATGAGGAAGGAACAAAAAGGTGAAAGTAAGTTTTATATTCACTTCTATCTAGGCCCCCATACACCCTTGGATGTAACACACATATATACTAGTATATGCACCATCCATAAAAACATGATTCCTCTTGCTAACCTGCTTAACATGTCAGAAATTTATAACCTACACACCACTTCTTATCCCATGAACACACTTACTCATCTTATAAAATCTAATGTAAGTTGATTACCTCAAAAATTAGTTATTACTAAATGAAAACAATAATATTCAATCATGAATGCAAATTTATTACATGAAATATAATATGAAGAACTAAAAGAACAGGATGTTTGGGTAACAAATATTCAGCAGCTGTTTTCTTGTTGTCTTGTCAGAAAATTTTCAATGTCACATTTCACTGTGAACTAAACTGAAACACAGATGTGAAGTAGAAAAATCTTAAATGAGCTACAATTTATTTTCAAATGTAAATACTTTCATAACCGGTAAAACAAAAGCATGAAAATTTACACAGGTCTAAATATCAAAATGATGTATTGCAAAATCCTTTCTTACCTCCCATATATTTTACTATCTTTACCAACAATCAACCATATGATTGTTACTCATAAAAGGTAACGAATCTCCACCTTTTGACACCAATTTTGAATTCTGGTACCAACTTACATCAGGTGCAGAATAATCACATTCCTATACACAGCTGCAGTGGAAACAACAGCCTAATGGGGACAAACGCCAAAAAGGTCTACAAACAGATCCCAATCCAAGGGTTCATTGTGGATATTCTGTGACTGGTGGGTACAAATAGCCAGCATCAAACCTGCCATCCACAGGATATAGCAACAGTACTGTTTGGGTGAACTCGATACCATTTCCATCCCTGGAGGCACAGAATATCGGCACAATCAGGGGGACATGCAGTCATCTGACATTGTTAGCCTCCTCAGTCCACAATACCCTTTCTCCCAACACTGTAGCCTCAACGTTATATCTGTCCCCAGTTGTTCTTGGGTCTACTGTGTATCTCTCCAGGAACACCCTGCCTTCTAAAGAGTACCTCTCTGCCATATTTCCAGTATCAATAGGACGTCTTTCATTGGGAGCCCTAGCTTCAATGGAATGTCTTATTCCAACAGGGTATCTAGAATCTATGGGGAATATATCTCCTCTCCCCCCCATGTTTCTACCATCCACATGCTGCAATACTCCAGCAATCCTCGAATCTACAGGAAAACTTATAGAATCAACAGAACAACTTTCTATTGCAGTTCTAGATCCATCGTCTCTAGCCCTAGAATCAATAAGATGCCTATCTTGAATAGTTCTAGAATCAACAGAGTATCTTTCTGTTACAGTCCTAGGATCTATTATAAAGGATCTAGAATCAACAGGGTAACTTTCTGTGACAGCTCTGTGATCCATGAACTGCCTCTCATCTACACATCTAGCGTCACTATGAATCCTCTCTGCAATACTGACTGCTTCAATGCCATACTTTTCTGGAACAGTCACTCCTTTATCAGCTGGGGGTCTCCTCACCATGAGCCTATTATCCACTATATTTTGAAAGGGCAGCTGCTGTTCAGCAAGGGCTCTAGCCCCCAAAGAGAACCTCTCCCCCATAATGCCATTCTCAATAGCATGAATTCTCCTGCCAAGAGGATGCACTCTGGAATCAATCACATGAATGTCCCCCAGTGTCCGGGTTTCAATAGGGTTTGTACCCATTGGGTGCCTTTCAACTGCACCTCTTGGTTCACTGTGTGTCACATTACAAGTACTTTCTGCTTTGAAGGCTTTATTGTCCCAGTGGGCACTACCCATCAGAGATATGTGATTCTGACCCACCACTGGAATATTTGAGCTGGCAGGAGTGAGATGAACGTTCTTACCATCTGCTGTCACCTGTCCGTTGCTTGAAATGAACCTAGATGTCGTGCTGGACATGGATGCAGCTGCCCCTTGTGGATCTGCAGCGGACTCATCACCCGTGGCTGCGGATGTTCTGATCGAATTACTGCTGTCATTATTACTAGCCCCGATCCCACTACTAACACCACTACAATGATAAGCGCCTAGATCTGGCCTTTGTCATTTGCTGTTTGCTTGAAGTGCTGCATTGATTTGTGCCCAAAGATCCTTTTTGCATGACTTGGACCTAAAAACAAGTGTGCATATATACAGAACTAAATTATGCAATAAATTTCCAAATAAAGTTAGGGAAGTAGAAAAAAATGAAACAGTTTAAAAAAGAACTGAGATCCTGCCTATTATAACATACATTTTATTTTCATAAACATACTATGCATGTCACATTAAATTAGGACAATATGGTATTTGAGTTACCGTATTTACGCATGTATAGGCCGCAGCACAATTTTCAGACAGAAATTACAGAAAAAATAATTTTCTGCCCCTGTTTCCTCGATCTTTGAACACCCTGTATTACTAATTATGAATATAATTTTTTTTAAATGAAGTGTGATTTCGAATATTTCGAATATAAGACGCACCCCAGTTTTCCTCTTGAATTTTTGGCAAAAAATGTGTGGCCTATACATGCGTAAATATGGTAGTTTGTTTTTATGAAGCATATCTGTATATTGTGACATGACAGTTGAAAGCTGGAATAGTAGGACAAGAAGAGATGGCCACTGATAGGCAATGGCATGGCAAACGTGTTTCAATGGCTATGAATACACATGCAAGAACAGAAGAAATGTTGGGGGTGGTGATTTCTATGTGGCCTGCATTGAGGTTATGTAACAAGGGCCAATGGTGGTTAGTACTCAGATACTACACACCCACAGTCGTGAGACAGTCCTGCAGACTTGCAACCAAGAGTGACTACGCCTGTGAGGGTCAGTAACAGTTTACCCAACCAACCAACCAACTGATCAGTAGTCAGTTGAGTGAGCAGTCACAGCTGGTGGTTGGCTGTGAGAAGAATATCCATTGTTAGAAACAACTAGTGAGAACGTAACAAAGCGAGAAGACTCAGTGAGTGCTATAGTGATGTGTAGAGTGTGTGGATTAGTGAACAGACTGAAGAGAGTAGGTGTCTCTGACCCCTCATGCGACGTAAATGGATCCAGTTTCTGAAACCTGTTCTTCTGTGCTTCTTAGAATATTAGATTATGGATTAAGTTATAAAAAAAGAGTAATTCTGAGTTTATTTTTTGCAGTTCTGTACATTTTAGTATTATGTTAATTATTAATGGTTGTTCTTGTTTTTATGACTTCACACCCCATCCATTTATTTGATTTCTAAATTTTTATAAAAAGTAAAAGAAATAAGTCAGCATAGGGGTTTTGGCTTGGGATTAATTACTTGGCAGTGGACGGTTATTCCAAACTCTAACGCTGACTCTAATAGGCCACACACCAACTTGCCAGGGATCATGTGTGGTCCGGGCCTGTGAGCACATACCTGCGAATAGACTGCAGCCACTCTTTAAACTGGGTGTTTCCCTCGGGAGTGATCTGAAATGCTGCTCGTGCAGAGCAGACAATGTTCACAAACTCTTCATAATCAGCTGTGGTTAGATGGTACAGCTTCTGGTGCATACACTGGATGTACCTGTAGAGACATAGTGACAATAGTAACAAGTTCTGGGAAGAACTTACATACCTACTTTCGCTTCCTTCAAATATTTTAATCTATACTGTGAGGCTATGATAAAATATATATAAAAATATGTCAACTATAAATACTGTATACAAGGAGAAGGTCGTGCTTCGAACCTAGGGTAAGCATAATGAAAATAATGGGCTCTAGATCACATGAATGGATTTAATGGATATTCACCAGTCGTAACTAAAATTAGTTCTTACATTCACAAGATTACCATAACTATTATACAAGAAATAACATCTTCACTATCTGTTAACACTCCAACTATTCAGCTGCCTTCTGAATTCTCGTTGAAACTCTCAACTCAACTATCCTGCAATTCCTGTGACTAAGTCTTCATAGGCCATCTACTAATTCTTCTTCAACTATGAACCCCCTGTGGCTAAGTCCTACTGACAACTCACTCTGGTTCAATTTTCACCTGAACTTTGAACTACACTGAATCTTACATCCTCTCGGCACAGATCACACACAGAAACATAGCACTGTACTGTTGCGTGGAGCAGACCACATAGAAAACACAGCTTCCTATATTGCTGTGTGGTGGAATGTGTTTACTGAGCTGTTGCCTAGCAATGCTTTGATCAAATCCATTACAATACGATTGCCTTCCTTGTCAATATCACAATATATAGTAGCTAAAATTATAAAACAGGAACAACACTCAAAATAAGAAATTAAGTTTATAAATATAATTAAAACAGAGAAGACTGGGAACAAGGATTAAAATCCATTTATCACCCGAAGTTGCATATACCTGTTTGTGGGCAATATTGCACATGGTTAGCATTTCAATGGGTGACTTCTCGTGAAAACATGTGCCACTGCCTTGTGATTTCTGAGCCAGAATAGCTCAGCAAATGAAGTGACTAAGCTATGGGCTGGACAGCTGGGAGGGGCAGAGAAGCTTCCCTTCTCCACTGCAACCAGGCTGGCTCTGGGGCCCATCCTGCGCCCTCTCCACTGGGCACTGGTGGGCAGAGCATGAAGTTCACCATTCACCTCCACTGAGTGATGAAGTCAAGACTGTGTGGAGGTATACCTCCTCTCCTTCACGTATCTTAAGGCCATGGTGCTTAATTAAGAACAAGGTTAACTTTAGCCTCACATTTCCTTTCTTCCATTGTCCTTCTGTTCTGTGGGTGATTTTACAATGCAGCAAGCAACTAGACTATATTCTGTCAGGTTTTATAATAAATGAATGAAAAAATGGATAGGATTTAAGAGGAAGAGGTCCATGGCCTACTTGAGGTATTATCCTGGAATTTTCTTGCAGGGACTGAGGTAAACCACAAGAAAACTGTTATGACAGTCAGTGTTCTAGACAAGATCTGACCTGAGCACCTTCTGAATATATATCTATAGTGCTACTGCTATGCTAACTCACTCAGCATGCCTGCCTTTCCAAATACACTACTATAATACTTGTACATTGCTTTAGCAGACATGGCCAAGAAATGTAGTGGCATATCGCTGAGCATCCCCTATTAGGTTTGTGGTAGGAAATAGGAAACAAGATAGTACCACTTTTATATACAACAGATGATATAAGATGGGACAGAAAGAAATTAACTTACATTTGCTGGCACTTCTGCACGAGGGGAGTGAGGGCTGAGCGCAAATGTTGCATGATGAGGCCTGGATTGTTCCGAGAGAGATAATGTGCTGCTTCCAACGCTACATCATGCAGAACAAATGGGCTGACTATGCTGTTTAGCGCACACACACAGAACTGGTGTAGATACTGTGTTCCTGCAAACACACATTAGAAAATGATCACAGCCACATTTTGCACCACCTTGCGAAGCAATACAGTGAACCTCCACATTACTAAACTCAAGGAGTCATAAATCTATTACAGTTGTAGGAGCCACCAATATCAAATCAAGCACTGGCTCATTGGGGTGGACTACGGTGGCTCCAAAGCTCACTGGTATGTGTGCCATTGGCGACAATGTGTAAAGATGTGGACCTCTGATATGATAGTCGCCAATCGCAGTCTAGGAACCATCTGCTGCTACACCACAGCTCAGTAATCAGGTTTCCATAGAAACAGATTGGCACAACAGATTAATGGAACTGTAGAAGCCAAGGATTCCTTTCCGGTAAGCACGTAAGTTACATTGCATGGACCAACAGGAGGCCAAGAGATACAATTAGAAGGCAGTACAGAAGCGGAGGAATTTCCATTGTCCAAAATGCTACTAAGCAACAAGTAACAAAGCTTGTCGGCATATTCATTCTAGTAACAATAAATATTTGTTATAGAAGTTTACTATGTGGTTGTCTCTTCAATCATTGATAATCCGAGTCATCCTGTTAATTGACAACCGGACAAACTGAAACTCTCACAATATGTTCAGACACCCAAACGAATGTTGTTGTGCGGTCAATTGACAATCAGCAATACACATGCACTCTGGCAATATCTGTAAGCTCAGTAAAATCACCCAACCATTCTGACAGTATGGCAATGCTGACTGTTTTAATCACACTTTGCAATATCAGAATAAAACGGGTGCTTTGTTGAATGAGGATTATTCACAGAGTATAAAAACTGAATGGCTGTTCTTCATTCCATGAGCCCCAAACAGCACTTTTATTTTAAACTAACTTCCCCACTCTGTAATCAGCAAAGTGCCTGGTCAGAGATGAAGGCCCAGATGTAATGCCTGTGAACTTCTACTGTGCTATATGGCATCATGACCCAGAAGATGCACTCTTCGAACTTTCAATGATTCCAAATACAATTTTTAAAAATTCACATATTTATTATCAAAAATCTTCATATCATCACTGTATCTCCTTTAATGTAATACAAAAAGCTGGAAAACAAGTTCTGTAATGAAACTTACCAAGTTTTTTAGCTACCCGGAGAAGCCATTTGACGTCTTCTCCATATGGTGGGTTGCGTGCATACTTGGCTTGTGGCCGGTCATCATGAACTCTTCTGGCCAAGGTTTCCAGGGCCAACATACCTACCCTGTATGCTGCCAACAGGTATCGCATCTGCGTCTGGTTGAACTGCTGGGGTTGCTGCCTGTGTACCTGAGAAATGAGGGTTCAGCTTTAAAACCATACAACAAAACTCCGTGGCCTGTAGTCTGCAAGCAAACTATACTGACCGAGAGACCACAGCTTGTCGGTAAAGTTAGTGCCAACTTTAGCGGACAGAGGGGGTTGCGTGGTCAGCGCAATGGATCCCCACAGCCGTTAATTTCGGTTTTCTAGACCGGAGCTGCTATTTCCTTGAAATAACTCCTCAATTATCCTCATGAGGCTGAGTGGACCCCATTCCAGACCCACTTCTTCTCAGAAAATCTAGTAGCACTGGGAATCGAACCCGGGACCTCTGGAACTGTAGCCAGGAACTCTGATCACTAGACCATAAAGGTGGTGACCAAACAATTTGATGTGAGCGGAGCTGGATGAACAAGAGTGGGAAGCAGTTATCTTGAAGATGGAAATAGAAGAGTCCTCTGGAATGCTGGTAAATTTCTGCAACATTACATGGGATCACACCCCAGGTAATCTTCAAGAGCAGAAATATAATATTTGGTACATGGTACTGATGTTCAATTACTGTGGATAAAGTTCTACTTCTGCAAAGTTAACTGCATTAAAGGTTGGAATAAGTAAATATTTTGAACAGAAGTTGTAATCTTATTACATTAATAATTTTTAATTAAAAACATAGTAAGTCATTTTTGAGAATGCTGTACTTAAGTACACTGTTGCATTACGAGTAGTATTACAGTTCTTTATATATATATATATTATGGTCTTACATGCAAAACTTACTTCCTGCCTCAGGGTCAGAGAAGCAGCCACTGCTAGGCAATACTAGATCTCACTCATTCATGGAGCTGAGCTCTCCTTGAGAAGGTGCCAATTCTTCAGCTACTCAAAAACTTCCCAGCATTTTATGAAACCCAAAGGTTCATTCCTGTGTTTACAAGAGCCCTCCACTGGTCCATATTCTGAGCCAGATCAATCCAGTCTATTCCATCCTATCCTATCTCTCTAAGATCCATTTAACACTTTGCGGACTGGAGATTTAAATATTTAAACCACCCTGGGGACCGGCATTTTTAAACCTACTACCCTAACTTGTGCACTGTTCATTTTAAAAATTAATTTAAAGTCTCC
The DNA here is from genome assembly GCF_002891405.2 of Cryptotermes secundus. Taxonomy (NCBI): domain Eukaryota; kingdom Metazoa; phylum Arthropoda; class Insecta; order Blattodea; family Kalotermitidae; genus Cryptotermes; species Cryptotermes secundus. The sequence goes on from NW_019738871.1 coordinate 577,324, forward strand.
TAATTAATTTTATGAACTAAAATTTTTGGAGAACACTTACCAATTCTCCTAGAAGGGCTTGAGAGTGTGATATTTCTGGAAACATTCCCCTTTGTGAAGTGGCATTACACAGAGCTTGCAAATGTAGACAGTCATACTCCTTTTTTTGTGAACGGTGCAAACACGGCATTGCCTAGAAGGATGCTTCCTCTTGGAATGTTCACTCTTCACAATTTTCACGAGGGTATGTTTCCGTATATCACCTGAGAGTCGCCCAGGGGGGTCCACATGAGGCCTGCATGGGGTGGGAGTTGATGGGTCCATTCGCACTAAGTCTGTGTCTGACTCTGGTTCTGCCGCCACCGTGTGGTCTGTAGCCCAGGCCTTTGCCACATTCATCAGAAATGCTTTGTATTTCAATTTTGATTCAGGGTTGAGATTTTTTGTAAACCAAAAATGAATTGAAAATGGCAAAATTTATAAGCCACAAGGCAACTTTCTTTGTCCACTTTATTGTTTTCCTAGGAAGAAAATAATAGGCCAAGTACTGATCAGCTCTATCAACTCCCTTCATGAACACATTATACTCGGAAATACAAACAGGGTTCTTTACCTGTCTATGTCTCCTTTGAACATCAACCATGCTCGAATTGTGAATTGTGGAAATCATATTCACAGCACGAGTATCCCTCCAGGACTGAAGAAGAATATCCCCCCTTCCTCCTGAATGTGGTTTGACCATGTTTCAGGGATTTACATTCCTCTTTCAAATCTGGAGGAAGGCCTCTGTTCACCCTAACTGTTCCACAAACACGTACTTTTCTCGAAAGTAGGTGTTCTGTCGTTGCCACACTGTTATAATAATTGTCTTGATAGACATGGTAATTTTGATTAAGATAGGGTTCCAAAATGAAAGAATAGTTTCTTGTAATTTCTTTCCTTCACCAGAATAAATTTCTACATTTCCTATATAGCCTGAAGTGCCTTCAGTAACTACACGAACAAATAGGCCATACTTTCTTGTTCTCCGAGAGATCGCTTGGTCTTCAACCACTTTCATCCTTGATCCATATAGCACTACTAACTTACTGCCTGGTACATACAGCTTGAAGACGAACAAAGGCACTTTCCTTTGGAGTGCGATATGAAAACAGCGAGGTCATGTTACTGACTACTAAGCAAACATTCGGGAGGTCTATTACGCACCAGTTATGCATCTGCATGGTGCCAGAGCAAGGTATAGTGTTTTGCAACATAACGTGTCCTAAAATAATAATACTGTCATGTGTCAGTGGTCCGCCATGTTTAAAAGCAAAAAGCATAATATTATGCGACCAGTCCGCAAAGTGTTAATATTGTTCACCCATCTATGTCTTGGTGTTCCCAGTGATCTCTTTCCTTCTGTCTTTCCCACCAATATCCTATACACATTCCTCTTCTCCCCTGTTCATGGTACATGCCCTGCCCATCTCATCCTCCTTGACTTGATAACCCCAACTATACTTGGAGAAGAGTACAAGTTATGAAGCTCCTCATTATGCAGTTTTCTCCAACCTCCTTCTCTAATCATCATCATCAATACTAGATCCACCTGACAAATTCAAGTGTAAATTCCAGTAAACAAATTTTATTCAAATGCATCAAGCAGTTCAGTCAACAGCGCTCATGCCACAGCCAGCAGGCATACCTGCAGAGTGCCACCCTGCTGGATGGTGGTGGCGGCAATCGGATACACATGGTGGTGTGGAGGTGGAGCTCCATTTGCATTAGCCACAACTGCTGCAGCTCTCATTCCAACGGCCGCAGAAGTGGTTGGGGCAAGCGTTACAGCTGTTCCATAATACTGCAGATTTGGTGGCAAGCCTGGAGCGCCTGCATTGGGAGGGAGGTTAGCATATGCTGCCTGCTGATTGGAAGCATGTGGCGGATACTGGAATGCAGGTGGAGAGAGATACATCTGTAGATGGGGTGGGGGTGGAAGTGTTACTGTGCAGGGATGATGATTTAGTGGACTCCCAAAATGCGGATGGTGATGGGGGTGAGGATGCAGACCCTGGACTGCAAAGCTGTATGGACTGACGGTGTATGGGACGCTCATACCAACACCGAGCGGTGCCAATGTCGTGACTGTGGGATGCTGTGGGTATGTCGGAGGAGGTGTGGTCGTCACAACCACAGACTGGGCAGTTGGCGTGCCTGCAAGGTTGCCCTGCAAAATGCCTGTGCTGGAAGGAACCAGGCCTGTGGGTAGCTGTTGAGCCATATCTATGGATGGTGGTGTTGATTCCACCATAGCAACAAGAGCTCCACTGTTTGTATCTAAAGTTATGGCTTCGTGAGGCATGTCGTTTTCCATAGGCTGTTCTCCACCGCCAGGCGTGTGCTTTAACAAAAATTTGATCACATATATATAAAACAGCCAGCAAAGGACACAAGAACAAAACTAGAGCAACTTTCATTGTTAGGAGCTGCCACCTAGTAATGACTACTGAAGGCATAACAGGCTGAGAAGACTGTGTGTTATAGTGAATTGTTGAGTTCTCAAATCAGTGAAAGTGCTATAATTATTTGTAGTTATGAGCTGTAAGTGTGCAACAGATTTAATTATCACCCCCCCCCCAAACCCCCATGTCTAGACATTAGTACATGACAAAATGAACCACACATGCCAAACTCTGGGGGGGGGGAAGGGAATCTGCAATTACAATACAACATGTGTGGGTTCAGCAGGCATAACAACCATAGTGTCACATCGTCAGTATAAATTCCATTATCTGAGACAATAAAGATTAATCTTTTAACACAGCACATGAACACTTTTTTTTGGGACTGAAATAAGTATAGAAATAGTAAACTACAAAATCATGAAATAGAAAATAATAACTCTGTTAATTATAATTTAAATCAACAGGAAATATTTCTGTTAATTATTGAAGTATGATTTAACGACAGTTAACGATCTTGAAACTTAAGGAATCTGGCAATATTTTATTCTATAAATAATTATAATCTGAGTACAAAGATTTCTTTAATTTTATTATTCTCCTTTCAAATGCAAGAACCAAAGCGACAATAAGCTGCCTTCTCATCATGAATCTTTTATGGGAAAGGTAAGGCATACTGACATTTCATTTATAACAGTTTCACACACACACTCACGCGCACGCATGCGCGCACACGCACACACACACACCATCCAAGAACTTGTGCTTGTGCCTGAAAGAAGAAGTCAAGAAAATGGAAGAGGGCTGGACTATTTATAGTAGCAAATGGATGGATAGCAATGTCTCTGTCTTCATTTCACTACCATCTGTCCTGAAATCTTGAGCACTTACTGATATGTTCAGAAAGAGCGAAGTAATTTGTGATCTACTGTGAAACACATTAGAGCACCTATACATTATGTCGAGCCAGGACAGCGCAGTTGGTACAGCAACTGGCTACGGGCTTGACAGCTGAGGGGTGGGAGTTTGAGTCCTGGTGGGGGCAAGATATCCCTCCTCTCCACGTCATCCAGCCTCCTATCCAATGGGTACTAGGAGCTCTTTCTCTGGGGGTAAAGTGGCCAGGGCATGAAACTGACTTCTCACCTCCAACTAATGGTGGGGTTAAGAATATGTGGATTTATATATCCACTCCCCCATATGTCTTCATGGTGCAGTGCTTAATTAGTTAAGCATAGGGACACCTTTACCTTTTTGCCTTTTGCATGCACGCACACAGACAGACAGAGAGAGAGAGTGTTGAAGGTGCAAAATGCAGATAAACTACACAGAGTTTTTACATGATACCCTTAGAACAGTATTCTTCAGACTAGTTCAGGTATCAAAAATGTGTTTCTGTACATCAGCCATAGTATATCAGTGACAACTTACCGTCATGTATAGCTCATACCAGTACTTTGCCACTTGAAACAACACTTCAGGGTAAACACCACCTCCCTTTGCTGCATGTTCCACAGTGAGGCACGAATGTTCCAGCATGAGATCACTCTGCTCCTTGCACTGTAACCAACAGCAAGATGTAAACCCTGACATTTACATGGCAATAAAGATTCATGTAGTGGTCTTACAGGATTACAAATAAAAGTCTGTCAGGTGGGAATTAACATATCAGAGGAGTTCCAAAGACAGTAAAAAACCAACCACAAGAAAAAAAAATAAGTTTGGGAAGACCTCCAGAATAATGGAAAGGTTCTGTCTTGTAATATCTTAACAGGTTTCGATATGTTTAACACTGGAAAAGACAACGAAGATTATACTGTCTCCATCTTCGTTGTTTAAGTAATGAAGGAGGTCACATTTTCCTCAAAAACGCTGGTACTCACCTGCCAGACTACATCATGGTGTCATGACTCGGAAGACCACAAACAGAATGAAGCAGGTACATGATCTTTTACTACATTCATTTAACAAATATTCCAGCTGAGAGACTAGCACTCCACTTTCGTACTTGAGAGGTCTTGAGTGTGGACCTTTTTCGTGATATTGGTTAACTTCACTTAGGAGTTCTGTGATTTTCTTCAGTTTCTACATGCAAACATAGGGCACATTGCCTTCCACATCCTTCCAGTGCAGGTACAATCATTTTGATGCGGCCTCCGTAGTCTAGGGGTAACGTTCCCACCTCATGACTCAAGGTATGCGGGTTCAAAAACCCGGCGGAGGTCGTGGAATTTTTAAGGGCGGAAAAATTCAGGGAACAAGTCCTCCGGGAGGGACTTTAAGCTGTGGGTCCCGTGTCGTAGATTTACGGCATGTAAAACAACCTCATGTCTCTAGGAGACCTCTGAGCAAAATTAGGCCAAGTTTCCCGCCTAATTAGTTTCCAATTCCTCCGGTAGATGGGGGAAGTATCAGGTACCACTGCCAGAGGAGGGAGGACCTCTCTGACAGAAAGGGACTAAAGTATTAGATACCACTGTCAAGTAGAGGGTAGAAACCTTGCTGGCAGAAAGAGACTAGGGACCCCTGCCAGAGGAGGGACGACCTCGCTGACAGAAAGGGACTAACTATTAGATACCACTGCCAGTAAGAGGCTGGAACCTCGCTGGCAGAAAGGGGCTGATAGTAAGCACCAGTACCGGTAGGGTATGGAGACAGTAGAAATTAAAGGGGGATGCACAATGGACCAGTAATCGGTCTAAGTGCATGGGGAAACCCACCCCTTCAATACGGAATACGGAAGACTCATGCAGCTGGATCAAAAGTCACTTATGTGTGTGTTCTGGGAACCTCTTGCTTAGACCCAGACGTTCTCCTCTGCACCCTGTTCTTGAACAGATTATGTTCAGGCAGAAAAACATTACCTGCAAGATAGCCCTCTGGATTTCATTCGGGTTGAGAGCATGAGAATGAGGTAGACACGAGAGCGCCAGTTCTGCTGCAGCTCGAACAATATTAAGGTCACAGCCCCGAGAAGCCCTGTCGGCAATGCTGACTGCTTCAGGAGGAGTCAGATGCCCTTCCCAGGTGTCGATGAGGAAGGAGATGGCCGGAGCCCCTATCTCCATTGCCTGGCCTGCAGTAACATAATCATAACCATAACAAAATGATACCGAGTATGGAAATAAGTTGGTGTATTTTGTTTGAAGGAGTTCAATTACTTTGTCTTTTAAATCATTCACTGATTCTTCTGGGTGTTATGATTTATTTTTATTTTCTTTACTGTAAGTGTCTGGATAGCCTGGAAAGCTCAGTCTGTATAGCAACTGGTCACGAGTTGGATGACCAAAGGGTCATAGTTTGAGTTCTGATGGGGGCAAAAATTTTCATTTCCCAATATCATCCAGACTGGCTCTGGCAACTCTGACCACAGTTCTAACTTCTCTGTGCTTTTCCTCAAGACAAATGCTACAATGGTGCCTTCAGTTGGACCAATACAGTTTCTCAGGACACACTTCCCAGTTCACTACCCAAAAATCATACTATGGGAGTCAGCATAGCTCAGTTGGTACAGTGACAGGCTACAGGCTGGATGATCAAGATCTGATTCCCAGTAGGGATAAGATTTCTCTCCTTTCCACAAAGTCCAAACAGGCTCTGGGGCCCGCCCACCCATCCTCCTATCCAATGAACACTGGGCGGCAACTCCCATGGGAGTAAAGCAGCTGGGATGTGAAGCTAATCACTCGCCTCCATGTAAGTGCTGAGATCAAGAATACTGGATCTATACCTCCACTCCCTTGTACATCTTCATGGCACAGCGCTTAATTAAGCACAGGGACAACTTTACTCCTTTTTCCCCAGTAATCACACTATCAACTGATACTGTTTAGTAATAGAAAGAGTCATCAAACAAACAAACGCATCGTTACCTGTGATCCAGGACACATGAGAGGAGTATGTGCGGCTCAGCCAGTTGGGGCTGACACAGTTGTGCAGACCGAGAGCGTACAGTCCGATCTGGAAGGCACAGATGTGGAGTGCACGGTGAGGACCATGGTGGTTCTGCGATGTTGATGCTTGAGTGAACAATGATGTGCTGCTATTTCCCCCAGCCTTTGTCAGCACCGTTTTCGCTAGCTCAAACATGAAATGTGCACCTGCTTCTGAAGGTTGGTTTGGTATCGATGGATATGCTCGTTTTCCTTTAAATCTGTAGACAATGAATTATACGGAAATCAAGCCTGAAGAAGTATTAGTTACTATAGGATTCTGACAATGGTGTATAACACATAGAGATATTGGGTTTTCGGACTTTATCCATTGTCCTGGTTTTAAGATAACTAAGAAAAACACGACATTTTGGAAACTCGATCTGTGGGAAAACACCTGTTCTGGTGGGTCCCTGCCTCAATCACTGGATAACCGATGTCCAAAAACACAAAGGTTATAAACACCTGAGACCAGGCTAAGTCCACGAGATCCATGAGGACGGAAACAAATCCAGTTTCCGAAACGTCGCATTTTTCTTAGTTATCTTAAAACCAGGATGATGGATAAAGTCAGAAAACCCAATATCTCTATCTGAAGAAGCATGTTTCTCCAAAACATTGGCAAACTTCTACCAGACTACATGGCTTCACATCTCAGGAGACAGTACCCTTTGTAGACACTACCATGAATACAAAAATTCTGAAATTAAATCTGAAAAAGGACAAAACTTAGGACCTTCTGAATGACAGTCATTATCTGGGACTGAACTCAGATGCTCTACGTGTAAATCCCACCTATATAAGTGGAAATTTATGTGCATTTTTCATCACCATTTAACCATCTTACACACTTAAGAACCATGAGGAATAAAGTAAAAATATTCATAGAAATAATTAATCCCCTTTCACTGGAATAAAAAGGAACAGAGGGGAAAAGACGGAGCCGGAATAGCTTCGTTAGTACAGAGTGTAGGCTACAAGTTACTTCATAATGGAATAACATTCCATTCCCAGCAAGAGGAAGAGCCTCTTCTCCAGTGTCCAGACCGGTTCCGAGGCCCACCCATCATCCTATCCAATGGGTACTGCGGACTCTTTTCACCAAGTCTAAAGTGGCAGGGTTATGAAACCAACCACTCACCTCCATCTATTGCAAAGGTTACGAATGCATACTAACTTCATATGTCCCTTTCCTTAATGTTTCCTGACCACAATTATGAATGAATTTTCATTTATCTGATGCATGCTACCTATCCTATCCCACTTGATTTATAAAACTAATAATACCTGCTGAACAGTATAATTATTAATGTTCCTTAATATGTAATTTTCTACATCCCCCTCTCGGGCCTACTGTCTCTCTCCTTGATACAAATATTAATCCTACCCGTCTCTCCTCAAATATCCTATAGTTTTTATTGCTTCCTCTTGAGTACAATTTAATGTTTATGTTCAGAGTAGAATGAAAACAGAAATTTATATATCAGGATCACATATTTACAGAAATCACTGAAGAAGAGGTGAAACAATAATTCTATACCTACTGGCAATTTAGTAAAGATCAATGTTAATAATGAAATTTGAATGTTGAAGAATCTTCAATACATGAACACAATGCAAGTTCCGGTACTTGTTCTGGGAATTAAGCAATTTGAACAGGTCGTATTCTGATGAACGCTGCAATATAAATTTTCCATACTCGTTTTACATCAACTGCAAAGCTATACCTCCACTCCATATATCAGAGGATGGTACTTAGCTAGGGATAACTTTAATTTTTAAGAAGGAAACATAAAAATGGAGCTCAGGGAAATAGGGTCTGGTTTTGCAACAGTGACTGTATCACCTGGCAGGCTTTGGTATTAGTAGTATTGAACCTTCAGGTTCAACAGTCAGACAGGGAATTAGTTGGTTGGCTGGTCAGTTACAGAAATATAGGCTGTACCTAGATGCCTCTTTGGTGCGAGTGGACGTCACTTGTTGCACAGTACTGGGGGCCCCTGTGGTGGCTGCAGCTGCTGGACTACTGAGGGACAGGGTGGCCAACCCCTGCTCCACCTCAGCACTGGTTGAGCTATGTGGACGGCTACTCGGACCTGCTGCTAAACAACAAACATATGACTTACACTAACCTCCAATTTATTACATTCATTCATCTGTAATCTGTCAAGACGACAGGTCCACAGTCTCTTCCAAAACAATTCCTCCAATTGATGCGATCTAGAGCTTTCTCCTTCAAATGAAAATATCCTCTTCTGTCCCCAAGGTCATCCAGCATCTTCTTATGTCTTCTTCCTCATCTTCTGGTCACTTCTATCCGCCCCTCTATCTTTCCTTCAATAACTTCTTTTAGAAGGCAGTTACCGCGTAAGATATGACCAATCCAATTACCCTTCCGTTTTCTTATTTCGTGTAGGATATTCCTCTGCTCACTGACTCTAAGTAACACTCTTCATTTCTCACATAATCGGCCCAACTGATCTTCTCCATCCTTCTCCAACACCACATTTCGAAGCTTTCCAGGCGTTTCTGATCTACTGCCCTAAGTGTCCAAGTTTCAGCCCCATACAAAGCGATGCTCCAAACGTACAATTTCACTAGTTTCTTTCTCAAATTTAAGTCCAATTTGCTGGTAAAAAGATTCTTCTTCTTGCTAAATGCAGCTTTTGCCATGGCAATCCTGGATTTAATTTCACAAGTACACCTTCCATCATCTGTTAACAAGCTACCCAAATATTTAAAACATTTCACATTCTCCACTTGTTTTTGGTCTATCTTTATTGTGACTGGGGTTGGTTGTCTCGAAATTTTCATTACTTTTGTTTTTTCCACATTCATTTCCATGCCATAGCACCTTCCAATTTCGATTAGTCTATCAATCATGCC
>NW_019738871.1:586794-641125 GCF_002891405.2 Cryptotermes secundus
TTAAGTATCTTTGCTATTATCTTTGCTGTATGTGCAATAAGGCTTATTGTGCGATGGTGGCTGCATTTTGTAGCTTTTGTCTTTTTCTATAAGGCAATCATTGTAACTTCTGTAAAGTCCTTGGGCCACTACCCAGTTTCATACATGGTGTTTATTAGTTCTGTCAGTGTTTTCAAACCACCTCCCAGTAACTTAAGCATATCTCCAGATACATCATCATCTCCTGTAGCCTTACCATTCCTCATGTCCTTGATACATTTTTCCACCTCACTTTGTAAAATATATGGTCCTTTCTCGTCTGTATCTACTTCTTCTTCTGGTTCAACTTCTAAGGTTTCAGGCCGATTAGGTCGATCATAGAGTTCTGTAATATAATTTTCCCAAATTTTCAGCACTTGCCTCTGATCTACTATTCTATTCCCCTGGGAGTCTTCGATGCCAATATTTTGAATCCCATGATTCTCTTTCCATCCTAGTTCTTTTGTCTTCATGTATATCAAATCATAAGGTCCTGTCCTTTGAAATTCTATAATCTCATTACATATCTTCTCAAGATATTCCTTTTTGGCCCTGTCCGTGGCTCTTTTCAATTCATTCCTCAGTCTCCTGTATTTCCTCCTGCCTTTTTCATTGTTTACATTCTTCAATTTCCTTCGCTCCTCCATTTTACTCATCATCTCCTGTGTAACCCATGGTTTTCTTGCTATCTTCTCAACTTTACCAACCAATTCGCTAATAGTATCTAACATGCATTCTTTTATATTGTTCCAAATTTATTACAAAGTGAAGTAATTTTCTCAATAACCCTTTCACTATCATGGATGAATGTCTGCATCATATTTATATATACTGTCATGTGACTGCGGCTATAGACAGGGTTTGGATTGGTAATCAGATTTATCGGATACTTTAACACACAACTCATGACTACACTTCACGGATCACTGTCACACAAAGAGTAGTCTTCTCGGTCACGGTCTTCACTGCGTTGCTTGGCAACATCTTCCAACAGTGGACATTCCTCTGCTTCCGGGCTCATGTCCTTGCTAGCTGACAGCCATCTCTCGCCAACCTCCTACTCTTCTAACTGCCATCTCAGGACACATGGCAGCTAGTCCTAGTTATATTGCCTTGGCACAGACCACACAGTAAACATCTCTTTGGGGATTGTGTGCTCTCTCATTGCTGGGGCAGGCTTGTTCCTAGCAATGGCTGTTGTACTGTCACCTGTTTACAAAGCTGTTACTTGGCAATGTCACAACATCTATATTATGAAAACGTTTCTACAGCATTCCCCATAAAAGAATGACTGTAACACTAATGAAGACTGTGTTTTGGAAAATATACTTACACATGGCAGTGTTCTCAGCCAGGATTGGATCGGATGAAGATCCCATAGCACTGACCATGGGAGAAGATGGGGCTTCACTGTTACATACCTCTTCCTTCCTCCGACAACTAGAAAGCTGGAAGTATTCAAACCCATCAAGCTATATACACCTACAGTAACACTACCTAACGGATCATAACATCACTACAGCTCCTATATATAGAGAGTGCTCCTGAAAACAGTGTCATAAACAGGAGGGCTCAAGCACAAAGTCTTATTTTCTTGTTTCACATCATCGAGTATGTATTCCAGTATATGACGTCTCTTTTCAAGATACTCTGTACAAATTCAAATTGGGTTACCTGACTCTTGGTGGATGGATTGCTGGAGTACATCGAACTCACTATTGGTGTCTTCAGGAGCTGGTGCACCTCCCTGTCGAGCAGCTTGTCCATGATACGAGCCACCTTCCCAGGGTCATCTTTATAGTGCACAAGCAGTGCAATGGCCAGGTCCCCCCTGAGGAACACATACAAACGTTTTATATTACAAAATAACAAACCAATTTTTCTTGTACAATTCGAGGTTCTCACAGCAGTGGTTACGAACGGTACTATCTTCTGGGATAAAACCGTGTAGTCCGTTGAAAGTCAACTGACACTACGCTCTGCCTGCCACCTGCTTTCATGCTGGTTTCTTGCTCCGCTTATTCTTTGATCCTGAAGATGGAGGTGACATGTTCCTCTGAAACATCGGTTGACTTTCAATGGCAATACATGCTTTTATATCCCAGGTAAGAGAACTCTTCAAGTCTTCTCGGCTCTGCAATTTGATGTGGGTGTGTGCCTTCTATACCAACAATTTCATAAAAACTCCCCCTTTCAATGCCTTTCACAGCCAGTTATAGACTTTCAGTGCTTTAAGATTTTTTCCATATGATGAAGCTAACTGACTTCAGATCCATCTGTGCTTAATGTCCATTTCAGGTTCATATTCATTTTGTCTAGGTGTCTGGCCCATCTAAGATGACCTTACCTTAATAATTTCGGGAACATCAGTATAAATATAAATATTTTTTAATGTCTTCTACATTAGAGGAGGCTACTAATTATAAAAATCTGACCTTGAGGTATGACTTATTTGAGTCTCACTACAGGATGGCTTTGACATAGTTACCAGCTGCAAACATGCAAAGACAAGCCTAACGATCCAGTCAAGTTACTAATGTTAGAGTACATTAATTTTCATTATCAAACAGCTATCTGTACACTCTATTAATTACAAATGTTGATCAACTAGACCGCTAGGACAGCTCAGTCATTATTCTTTTTCAGTCAGCAACAGGGGAACTGAATGCAATGCAAATGATGTGCTGCGGGCTGCATAAGTAGGGTTCGGTCGACAAGAGAGGCAGATCATCTCCACGGTAAAGTCCAGACTGACTCTAGGATTCAATCATCTCCACGTTCAATGGGTACCACAGTAACAGAGAGAAGAGATAATAACATTAGGATGGAGCTTACAGCTATGATAGCAATGAGAGGTGGATGGAACTAGCTAAGTCCAATGATGGACTTTGGAGTTAGCAGTGCTGAACTGTAGGTTCTAGCAGAGATTTACTTGGTAGTTTGGTTAGGCTGGTTTGCAGGCTCTACAACCTGATTATACACCGACAGATTATGCATTTTTCTTTACAAGCACTGAAGGAAATAAAACTTCAACAAATTTTCAGTAAAGTGCATAATTTTTCTCCATTGAATAAAGGAGATGAACACTGCATGACTGAAGAATGGTCCTTGTTGAGAAGGGAAAGACCCAAATCAAATATCATGCTCTTAAGTGTCCAATTCCCGCCTTTACAGGATGAAGTAAAATGTTAGAATGTTCTGACATCATACATTCAATAATTATCAGTTTCAATGTGAAGTTACATGGAGACAAACCTCTGTCTTCTGGTTCCCTCACACAGCAATGGATGATCGGCCTCAGAGACGTTAGCTTTCAGTCCTAGTGCTGCTACTGCTGCCTCAAATCCTAGGGCCTCATCAGTTGGTAACCTCAATGATGGATTCAGCAGTTGACATCTTGGATCGCGACCAACTGTTGCTGAGAACAACATGAAGTAGTGAGATCAAACATGGCAAGAGCCTCAGGTTTTGGTATCAATTCTTGGCTTACTTAACAATCTAGTCTTATACTAAAAATATTGTCACATGAAAGTGACTACATGATGGGTTGAGGTTGGAAATGGATTTCTTTAGCACTGATTCCCTTATCTACGACCATTTACAGGTATTCACAACTGACCGAAAATTTGTAGCTTGGGTCCTTGGTGTTCCGCCATCACAGACTTAGTCCCTTCTTGAACTGAGGTTGCAGGGTAACTAGAAGTGGGCTCAGACAGCGAGGACAATGACTTGTCTGGAGTTGTTCTCCATATTGCCTTGTTGCAGACTGCCTAAACAACACTGTTCCCAACGGTATCTCGAATGTTGTGGCCGACGAGGATTTCTGTTTCTGTTGCCCTGTGATATTTCTGTGGTTTCCACACTCCAGTGTTTACAGATTTTAGGTAACCTGTCACCTTATTTTCTTTACATGAAGCTCAAATGAAGTTTAATCAGTTTTCTGTAAGTGAGAAACCTGGAGATTCTCATGGCATTAAGTACACTCTTCAGGGAAGCAGTGCTGTGAAGTTTTGTATGGAGTTATCGACATTTCAGAGGAGCCTGTCTACCGCACTACATGGGATCAGAACCAACAAAACGATAATTCTGATTTCCAAAAGAGGTTCTTAGTAAAATATATTTACATAAACATAAAGGTTCCTTTGTGGAGGGAGGTTAGAACACGTCCACTGTAACCCTGCAAGTTGCAGAAGGTGATGAAAAGGGAACCCAATGCCTGGGGGTATAACTGGGCCACCCTGTCACTGGGGATATACATACAGGGACCTGGTCCTCAAGGCTGGGGGTTGGATGCAAGGCTGAGAACCTTGCTCGGTAAAAGAAAAATGCTATTGCAAAATCCAAAGAAGTGAAGACCGGATGGTGTACAAATCTGGCAGAATCTTCTAAGGAAGGCCACGGCTCATTAAAGGCTGTCCTGCTGCTGCTGGCGACGATGATGAATATAAAGTACAACTCTCATTACACTCGATAACTTTTATTTTAAACATTTTTCAATATCATGCATATTTAATCAAATACAAGGAAAATAATGTAAACATTATGGTGTAACTGCTGTCAGTCTCTAGATTTTCAAATCTACAAAATCATCATTTACAGACGAATGAAGATGGAATTCACTGGTAATTTATGATGTGCTGTCGTTTACCTGGCACCACAAGAACATCGAAGATGAAGCTGGCAAGCATTATTGGGAGCAAAGCTTCACCCCTGGAGCGTAATGTGCCTTCCTTTAACTGTTCAGCCCTTTCCCGGATCATCTTTAGTTCCCAGTTTCCAAGAGGGATCCGTTTCAGCAAGTTCACAAGTTCAGACTCCTGGTTGGCTAATTTCACCTATAAAAGAGAAGTTATAGCGTAACACTACGAGTAATCATGTTGCTATAACCTTGCCACTGTAAGATGCATGCCAAAGTTACGCAGCAGCATGAGAAACATATGTAAAGGTCTAGTAAAGTAAAGTAAGTAGAGGTATTGCCATAACAGGCTGTGGAGGCCCAGAGGATTGTGAGATGTTGAGGCTCCCACATTTTCTATACAGTCGGCTCAGAGGTGGCAGTAAGGTTATCAGCCTTATGCGCTGGTTGCCCTTTACCCCTAGGGATATTCCTGGTACTCATTTCTGTTAGAGGCCGAGTCGACCCCAGGGCCATAGTGCAGCTGGAAGGATTAGGTCAATTGAGAAAATCCACCTCATCGGGATTCGATCCTGGGACCTGTCATACTGTACCAGAATCTGTCGAGAAAACCTCAAAATCCTCAGTCAGGATAGCTTGCGTAGATTTCCTCAGTTTAAGATAGAGAAATCTTTAATCTAGAATTTCACCATGTTACGCAATCCTGACCAATGATTTTGAGGTTTTCTCAACACATTCTGGTACAGTATGACAAGAGTAAGCAACAACTTTTTCCTTTAATGTCATACCAATTTTTTTAACCTGCTCAGAATTGCCAGTGCTTACCTCAAGTGGTTTGGTACTGGCAGGGGGCCGGGCCATCTCAAGCCCAAACATGCCGACACAGAAAGCAAGATGGAAGTGTTCCAAGTTCTCAGCCAATACCGTGCAAAGAAACGCACACTTGGCAAGAGTAGCGGATGCCAAACAGCTCAGTTGGTGTGACGCTGGATTCACCTGCTGCAATACAGCAAACAATGTTATCAATTCTTGGAAATAAGTAAATCATTACGTAAAATAAGCCGTGATATTGACAGTGTATTCAGAAATGAAACAAGGAAATCAGAGATTTGGGTTCCCAAGACAGTGAATACGAAAGCTGCAGCATTCTGCAATGTGATGCCATGTAATCTGGTAGATGGTTACCAGTGTTTCAGAGGGACATGCTGCCTCCAACTTCAGGGAAGGAGAAAACAGTTATCTTAATAACCACTTCTGTTACAACCTAAAATGTCACACATATGGAAGTTACATGGCTTTAATTTGTGTATGTGCGTTTTTATTTTACTGTTGCTAAATTTGGCTTTCAAAATTTAAAAATTTTGAAAGATTTGAGCATGACTGGTGTTTGAAAACATACTCAAAATTGTGTTCACAGCCCTGAATTATACATTACTATGTTATCCATCATATTCATGATTGTGAAAATTTTCATGTATTAAGAACCTGTGAATGGAAATTTCTTATGTCTTCTGCAGTGCATGATTTAGAACCTGCCCTTACAGTTTGTCAGCAGCCTGTAAACTGCTACCAGAATATGGCAATGATAACAAATAGTTCAGGCAACACATAAGAAAAAAAAATCTGTATTCTGAAGATGTAAAAGGTGAGATTCTTTGAAATGTCAGTACCTAATTACCAAACTACATGGTGTCACACCTTCGTGAGACCATGACCTTAATATTCATTGCCATGGGAAGCTCAAACTAAATGTGAAGGTGGTGTAACATAAGGATCAGATTGCTACACTTTTGCTGGCAAATGTAAGCTCTGCAGAAGTGAGAAACTGTCTTCTGTTTCACATACTTTCTTTCTCTTGCCCTTGGCAGGAAGTGGTGGCAGCTCAACCATGAGGTCTGGAGGATTAACCAGCAACTCTTTAGCCAGTCTGACTCCCAGTGTACAGGCCTCCTTCCCGTGACCATGTGCATGGAGACCCTCAGCTCTGGCAAACAGGACATCCCACACATCTTCCATCTTTTTCAGGTTAACAAATACAGTAGACGGCGACAGAGGGTTCTGGTCATCTCGTTTCGTTGCAGACTTTTTCTCGCTGCCCCCGCTACTGCCACCAGTCGAACCGCCGACTCCACTGGCATTCCCACTAACACCTGCACTGACATTACTGATGCCTGCATCATTACTGTTCGACAGTAGGGCTTTAGGGTCATAGTAATACACGTTGTATTCATCTCCTGATTGTTGCGAGTCAGAGTTTGAAGACGATAATGACTCATCTTTGGACGGTCGACGGGAGGCTTCTGAGTCTTCTGGGGGAGACACTCCACCTCCTGAAACAAACATATCTTTAAATAATAGCAAGATGTCTACATGGTTGACTAAACTTATTAGAGGATGGGTAAAAATACAGAAAAAACTACACTGGAAGCATTACCCTCACCATGCACTGCATTATTCAAGTTTACAGTTCAGCAACATAGGAAACATATGCACACATACATAAATATCAGACATAAAAAGATGAAACAAAAATTAACAGATAGGTAGATGGCATTATCAACAACACAAGCTTTGGAGCCTGTTACTGAAAAAGGGAATCAAAACAGACAGATACATCTCACTAATAGTGTTGTTACAAACTCATATAAACAGATTCATCTTAAACAAAGTTTCTCTAATGAAATACAAAATATGAAGAAAGTAGTCTTCTGGGATTTTGCACAGACTGCTTTTACCGGTTCTCACGGTCTCTTCGCTTGCAGATTTCTTATATTTTTCCTTCTACCCTGAAGATGGAGGCGATACGTTCCTCCGAAACGTCGGTTAATACTGCATATACACGGTGCCAAATCCCAGAAGACTGCTTTCTTCATAGTCACTGCCGTGAAAGCCTCAAATCTTACATAAATACAAAATATCTAACCACAATAATTCACAACAAGTTTACCTGAAACATCTGAATCTGCATCCAGAACTTCTGGCTGGGATACGGAGGGTGAACTCAAGTTCGAGGACTGCAGCTGTAGTTTCCTTTGGGACAATGAAGATGACGGTGCTGGCGTAGTTATTAGAAAACTGGTAGCACTTTTAGAAGCGCTGGTACTGAGTGACCTTGAAGATTCAGGAGGGGGAATAAGGTTTGAAGTATTATTACTGAGATCAGAGAAACAACCTGTATCATCCATAACTGATGACACACTCCCTGATGGAACTGCATTAAAGTCCATACACATTTTACTAGTGCCAGTCTTTCTTCTGCAGTTGTTATCACTGTCTTCACTCTGACTTTCTGTACTGGCCACAGATTTGAGATGAGTGTTTCTGAGAGAAATAGAACTCGGACCAGGTCGCTGTTTCTTATGAGGATCATCTGCAATCCTACTGATGCTGGTGCTAGTCCCACTGCTGCTTGCTGAGTCACTACCACCACCTTCCTGTGAATCAGTGTCGCCACTACTGACCTGCAGTGTTGGTCCTATTAAAACACCACTCTCATTCAAGATATCGGTATCTGCATCATTTTCGCAGAACCCTTCACTGCTGACACTTGAGCGGTTTCCATCCCGGTCCCTGCTATTGTTAAGATTGGACACACCGCTCAGCGCGATCGGAGAGAGAGATAAATCATGGTGGGTGTACGAGAATTCTACAAGCTCTCTGATCCGGGTGGGACGTTTGCCCATCCCGCTCGTATGATGATTACTATGGATGTGATTGATACTGAGTAAGTGTGGGTTATGATAATGGTGATAATGATGATGATGATGTGTATGATGATGAGTTGTTGACGGGTGCTCACAGTACAGAACAGCTTGTGATGAGTTTACCTGCAAGACAAAATGTAGGTATAACATGTTACCATAAATAAGATCTGTATGTTTGTGATGATGGTATATTAATAAAACAATGTTTAAGAGACTGAACTCTGCTTCAATCCTCATGCAGAAAGCCTAATCAGTTGCACCTGATCTCTGGGCAAGGGGACTAGCTCTATCAAATGGGCTGGAATGAGCAGGCATTTTACCTGAGAACAGAGACAGAGCCCAGTCTTCAAAACGTTGTTCTAAATAAAAATATGATGGATAATGTCCTATAAGTCAATTGTTGTAATATGTTGTTATGTTCAAGGAGCCAGCTTGACAATATTAATATATGGGATGTGAGGGTTGTTCACAGGACAACACAGATATGAGGGGTGAGAGGAACACACATATGCACATGTGTGGGGGGGGGATCTTTTAAAACTTATGGACAGCAAAACAAACATGACTCGTTAAGTTTACATCACTCAGATTTTATCACTCAGTCACAATCGGCACTGTGATTATATACACATATGTACCAAAAATTAATTCTAAATTAAAATATTTTAAAAGTATGAAGTAAGCCTCATTCCTAGCAGTCTCCATAGTCTAGGGGTAACGCTCCCACCTCATGACTCAAGGTACGCAGGTTCAAACCCGGCGGAGGTCGTGGAATTTTTAAGGGCGGAAAAATTCAGGGAACAAGTCCTCCGGGAGGGACTTTAAGCCGTGGGTCCCGTGTCGTAGCTTTACGGCACGTAAAAGAACCTCATGTTCTTAGGAGACCTCTGAGCTAAATTTGGCCAAAAAGTTTCCCGCCCGAAGTAGTTTCCAATGCCTCCGGTAGATGGGGGAGCTTAGGTACCACTGCCAGAGCAGGGACGACCTCACTGACAGAAAGGGACTAACTATCAGATACCACTGCCAGTAGAAGGCCGAAACCTCGCTGGCAGAAAGGGAACGATAGCAAGCACCAGTACCGGTAGGATGGGAACGTTACCCCTAGACTACGGAGGCCGCTTTAACTATAAGTAAGTCTTACAAGAAAACAAAAAATTTCTTCATTCAGTTTTGCATATCCATCTTTAGTGAAAACCTTGATCTGGTGTACGAGAAGTCAATCCCCCCCAGATTCTAGAAATAGAGATTTTGTTGTCAATACTTACCTGGTTCACAACAAGACTTTCTGCACGAGGTGAATCGCCAGCATGGCGGAAACAAGTGAAGGGACAGTGGTACAGCCGACTAAACCCACTGGTGTACGTTATGCCGGGGAGGGGGTAGTCTTCCCAATCCATGTAGCACGCTTCAATAGCTGGCTTGAATCCCGTGAACACTTCCACATCGCTGCGGAAAATGCTGACATTTTTCATGTTCGTGCCACAACTACCACTGCCGTTCCCTCCAGAACTGCTGCTTGTTAGTGACTGGTTGTTGGACACACCACCCCCACGACTCTTTGTCACCTGCTCGGAATGACATGGATTATATTACTACAGGTTTTGTTCTTGGGCACTGGTGCCATTGGCTACATGGCCATCATTTTGGAAACACCTGCTAGCCCCTTCTTCTAGGTGAAATGACTCACAGACACACATACTGACTGTTCCCATTCATGTGTCCAGCTACAATCAACAGAAATGCAAAGGTGGCCTTGACAAGGACATAAGGATGTGAACTCAGGTCCCTCTTCAGTGACACCTTCATTTTTCTCCATTCATCCTAGCCAGCCAATGGATGAATGGGGCCGTGCAAAAGGTAAGGTCACTGGTGTAGAAAATGGAATGAGCAACGATCTTGGAAACAAACTATAACAGATCCATACCACGTTTATGAAAGTATTATTTATTGGGGGGTGGGGTACTTAAAATCTAATCTACTCAATACAACGTGAGCCTGGATAGCATAGCTGGTATAGCAACCGACTATGGGCTGGATGCCCAAGGGGTCGGAATTCGATTGGAAAGGACATGGAAGGAAAGAATTATGGCCTAATTTTAGGCACTATCCAAAAATTTGGTTGGAGGGACTCAAGAAAACCATAAAAAATTTAATTCAGGATAGTCAAACTCATGCCAAAGTTTCCTGGAATACAAGGGGGGTGTCGCATCCAGTCAACCGCAATGTCTGCTGAGAAAAATGCTGAGGATGATAAAGAGATTAAACTTGAGCATAAGTAGGAAAAAAAAAACATGGAAAGAGAACACAGCGAAATATACGCAATACATACGGTACTTTACAGAAACATGTATACGTATTGGTGGACGGGATCTTGTGAAAAGTATAGTGTATCAGTATGTAAACTCACCAGCTCACTCACCTTTTCAACAATTTTAAGGTGCCAATCCCTGAACTGGCCATGAAGGAGCTCTCTCTCTTCAGGAGACAGGCCAGGATTCAGGGCTGCCAACCGCCACAATACCACAATCTCGTCACAAAGAGAAGAGCAGGCATGCTGTGATGTGTGACTATTGCTGTTCATATTGCTGTGCTTTCCCCCACCATGGCCAGAGCTGCCATTATGCAGAGCCACCTTGGTGTTGAACCACCAAACCAGAATCTTAAACAATTGGTGATGATAAATGCCAACACGTTATTCACCAGAATACACTCACAAAACAGCACAGCAGTTACACATAATATTTACAAGCCTATAACTGTCTAAACATCTATGAAATGGCTGGTTCATTACAATGAAATCATCTATTCTTTTAGTTATACACGTACGTCGTACAGAAAGTCATGAGCAACTTTTTCTTGCATGCAACCTGGGAACAGCAGATGAAAGAGAGTATGGTGGTAGGTGGAACCAGCTGTTGTGTTAACCTTGAGTGTCTTATGACATCAATACCTTGCATCACATGACCACTATCACTCCTAATAAAATGGCCGACGATATGTTGTTTCACCAGTGTGCTGTCATCGAATTTCTTGTGAAAGAGGAAATCCCGGCTGCAGAAATTCACCAGAGACTTCAGCGTGCGTATGGAAGTGTGTGCAGGGTGCGAGCAGTGTTCAAAGACAGGTGAAATATTTTAAAGATGGGAACACCAGCATTGAAGATGAGCCTCAGAGCGGTCGTCCTCGAACAGCCTCAACTGAAGACAACAAGGAAAGAGTGGATGAGATCATTCAAGATGACAGGTGTGTGACTGTGGATACAATAGCCCGAAAACTAGGAATAGGGCACAGTGCAGTACAGGAGATGATTGAAAGCTTGGGCTACAGGAAAGTTCGTGCTTGTTGGGTCCCGCGGCTATTGACCGAAAACCACAAAGGTCAGCGAAAAGCCATCACCCCAGAACTGCTGCAGATATTGACATGAAGGCGATGACTTTTTTGCTCTGTATTGTGACAGGAGATGAAAGCTGGTTTCACCATTTCGATCCTGAAACGAAACGGCAGAGTATGGAATGGCACTGTTTGCATTCCCCATCAAAAAAGAAGGCAAAGACAGTGCCATCACCTGTGAAGGCGATGGGCACAGTCTTCTGGGATGCAGAGGGGTTTATTCTGGCTGAATTCCTGGAACCTGGGCAAACCATCAATGCTGCTCATTATGTCCAGACACTGCACAAGCTAGGTCGTGCATTGCACGATAAATGTCTGGGATGAAACATCATCATCCTGCATGACAACGCTCACCTCACATTGGAAGCAATTGCAAAGATTGGGTGGGAAGTTCTTCCACACCCCTCCTATAGCCCTGATCTGGCAACCTCTGACTACCATCTTTTTGGATTTGTGAAGGATCAGCTGCATGGACAACGTTTTGAGACAAGGCAGGCAATTCAGAAAGCAGTGTGTCAGTGTCTTCGGATGGCTGCTTTACAGAAGGGGAATTTTCAAACTCCCAGAATGCTGGGAGAAATGTGTACAAAGAAATGGCGATTATGTGGAAAAATAAAGAAAGGTCTATAGATTGAGGTGGTGTATTTGGTTTGTCAATAATAAAGCATGTTACTTTACAAAAAATTGTTGCTCATGACTTTCAGTACAGCCCTCGTATTTCATCTATGTGATAGTTTGGAAATTATCTCTAAAGGTTTTCAAGTTATTGATCACCTAAGCTGAAAGTATAAATAAAAATTTTCTTATAGAAAAACAATGAAGACTGAAGTGTGATTAGAGGAAAATTATGTGTGGAATTACGGTACATAAGTTTTGATCATACCTGTTCACAAGCCATGCATTCCTCGGTGATTATTTCCAGAAGAGGTATGGCATTGCGATCATTTCTCTTGAACATCTCACGAACAATAGACAGCAAATTCCACATGCCTTCTGGTTCTCTGCCACGTAGTGGTCTCAACAGATTGCTCCATTCAGCAGCCGCTGGAGGTGCTGCTGCACTTAGGTAGTTCACATCACTGGCAGAAGAAATGTAATTTCTAAATAATGCAACAAACCTGGAGAATGCATAATAAATAAACACAAAGGAAAAGCAATAAACACCCAGAGCTGCAAAGGAACCATAAGGCTGAACACCAACTCCATGGAGCAGAGTCCTTCTTGAGAAACTAACAGTTGCTCAGCTACTCTAGAAACCAAGGAACCTATGCAAGTGCAAGGCCATGTATTGACATGTTGACCCCTACCTCCCCAGCTGCACGTAGCGGTAAAGTAGCGCTCGCGTAATAGGCAAGTAATCACCCCGCAACTCTCCCCGCGGTGACGTCACGAGCGGAGCCGAAGTGAGCCGAGTCCCCGCAACCTTGAAGCTATGCAAAGCGAGTCAACAGTGGTGACGTCGCTGAGGGATATCGCGGTTGCTAGGCAGCAGTCAACAACTCCGGACAGCGTGGCTAGCAACACGGCACCAGACGACAATGGTCCGGACCGAGGCTACATAAGGAGCAGCGAAGGCTATTCACAGTCAGTCCTCGAGCTACCTCCGAGTTAGTTCTAAGTTAGCCAGCAACCAGTCAGTTGTAACGTGGCATTTAAAGTGTAGTATTTGTGATACTGCAGATAGCAGTAGTTCTAAAACTGTCAATTGTGTGATTGTACGTGCGAATGTGAAATAAAATTCGCTACATCAAATACATCGTGAAGTTAATTGTCGCGTTATACACCCAATATGCGACAATATCATAAATGCTGGTTCTTTACGGTGAAGGGCTGTAAGCTTCCTTCTCACCCACAGGTCTTCAGCAGAGGACAATGACCGGTCAGCTGTCCACAACTGCTTATTCAACATATTAACAGCTACCCTCCATACCTGCACAACATATACTTATGGCCTTAATACAAAACCGCAGCTTTAAAATAATTTACCAGGAATCTTAAGTGGTTAAACTGACCTGAACACGATTGGGGCTGGCACACAGAATTTGATGAGTATTTTTTTGATGTTGTCATGGAGCGTCTTTTCATCCAAATACCACGATGTCTGCTCATTGGCCGAGGCACCAGCTGTGGGATCTGGAGCGCCACACACCTGAAACGAAGGTGATGCATTATGGGACATACGTACAAGTGAATATTACAGTCTTCTGTGACGTGATGCTGTGTAGCTTTGAAAGAACCGCTGCCTCCGTTTTCAGGGTAGAAAACTCTTCTACTTTGAAAAGGGAGGCAGACAGTTCCTTCTAAACACTGTTACCTATTTGATCCAGAAGACCATCATAACCACAGATCTTACAACAATGATGACGACAACAAAATAACAATCTAGAAGGCAAACACTTCATGAAGGGTGTGTTGTGTGCCAAAGTACTATGCACACAGGCAGAGAGATGAATTATTGTAAAATCCTATAATCTTTCTCAGCCTTGCAAGACAGAGATAAACAGTGAGCTGCATACTCATTCTCAGCCTTTCAAGAACAGTGAGCTCCATACTCATTAGCAGGCTTGCAAGACAGAGATGAACAGGGAGCTCCATACTCATTCTCAGGCTTGCAAGACAGAGATGAACAGCGAGCTCCATACTCATTCTCAGGCTTGCAAGACAGAGATGAACAGTGAGCTCCATACTCATTCTCAGCTTAGCAAGACAGAGATGAACATGAGCTCCATACTCATTCTCAGGCTTGCAAGACAGAAGAACAGTGAGCTTAATACTGCAGCAAACCTGCACTCTGATACCCAGACTGGACAGGAGGCCGAAGCAGGCAGGCAATCAGTAAAGCCACTTACCGTGTTGATGGCTGACGGTTGTGAAGAGAGCAGTTCATCCAGTAAACGCTGAGCAGTGGGCAGAATCTGTTGCGGCAGCTCACTGATCAGATACTGAGCAAATTTCTGCAACTGCTCACGATGAAGTCTTGACAATGACTCGCTCACTGGAGCCCGCAGGCAAACTTGAGTTGGCTGATAACAATGGTCATATCGTTGCAAATTAAGTTTATCTACACTACATACAACATAGAGGCCCAAATGTATACAAGTGGATTCACTTGCACATACACAAATGGAATTATCTGTTAGTATGCATTCTCTGTGCAAAGTGAATGCATGCAGAAGGGATTACAGCCATCTATTTGTATGTTCATACATTTCATCTGAAACTACTGAACAGATCTGAATGAAATGTAGAACTGGAAGTCTATGTGACATGTAGACCCACTGCTAGGGAATGACTCTGTAAACAAGCTTGCAACAAATATGCAATCAACAATAGGGTAGACACATTTCTAGGCAATGCCCGCAATACAAGCATTTAACAACAAAATCAGTGTCACAAGAGTGTTCTCTGTGGGTTAACATATATCCATTCCTAGGCAACGGATGTGTTTTCTGTGCTGTGGTCCAACCAAGGCTATGTAATGAGAAGCCAACAATAACTGATAGTTTAGCTGGAAGGAAGAATAGTTCCTGTGGAGTGTCCAGCTAGAACAAGAAGACAGTGTGTCAGACAGTGATTTGTGAACTGTTGTAACTAGTTGTATAAAGGTCCAATAAAGTTGATCATCAAATCCAAAACCCAATTTATTAGTCACACAAACCTTGGATATATGACATTATATTAAAAAAACTGGCAGTCCTCTGGTGACTATGAGGTTGCCTTCCATAGCTACTTTATCAACTGTGGAACATCACTGGAAGGGGGTGAAAACAGTTAGTTCAGAACGAGGCACTAAACTTGTGATAACTCTGAGTCATTTGTTTGAAGTTCCTGACTTTGTTTTGTACAGGTAATATGAATAACGGGTGAATAAATTAAATACTGCCTAACTTACTAACTCCATGGAGCTAAGCCATCCTTGAGAAGCTGCCAGTCACTCAGCTACTCAAGAATTTCTCAACACTTTATGGAACCTGAAGGTTCATTAGCATGCTCACCAGAGGCCTCCACTGGTCCCTACCCTGAGCAAGATGAATCCAGTCAATAACACCACATCCTATTTCTCTGACACTCCATTTTAGTATTATCTTCCTACCCATGCCCACATCTTCCTAGTGATCTCTTTCCATCCGACTTTCCCACCAAAATTCCTCTTCTCCCCCACATGTGCTACATGCCCTGTCCATCTCATTCTCCTTGCCTTGATCATTCTAATTATACATAGTGAAGAGTATGAAGCCCCTCATTACACAGTTGTTTCCAGTGTCCTACCATTTCATCCCTATTCTCCTCAGCACCTTGTTCTGAAATACCCTCAGTGGGTTAAATACTGTCTTTTGTTCGTATCACACCAATATAAGCATTACATTAGAAGACGCCAAAATCAAACCACAATGAAACGCTAAAAAATGGCTCTTCATACAAAAACATACAGCATATGACAAAATACATAGACCATTAAGACTTCTAATTTTTATTTGATACATTTTTTGATAAGCTGAATATCTAATGAAAGAGAAAGACAAACAGTTTTACTTCAGTGCAATCAACATTCTTCTTAATAATGTCCATAAACAAGTGACATGACAGGTGACTTGACCAACAAAGAAATGATGGCACTACAAAACAGGATGAAAGGAAATTTGATCATTATGATGATGGCAAGGAGGGTAAGAAGAGCAACGGGGAATGTTTCACAAGATATCATCCCCTAAAACAAGGCAAATTGCAAAGTAAGCACTGAAATACATGAATAGAAACTACACAATGGACTGCAGTTATGTTAGTTTAAAGAATAGGAAAATCGGCCTGCACTGACCCAGGGGGTGAGTGGTACAGGCAGACGGCGAGCTACGCGACCTGTCTGAATATTAGAAATGATGTCAAAATGGAATGTACAAATGTGGAAGTAAAGACCCAGGTATTGTCACACCAGAACACGCTGAGAATGTCTAATTTGATTCTACACTGCAGGTCTACCAACCTGATGTATCCTGTGAAGGCATACGGCAACAACATGTGAACACCAGTACGCGGTTGAAGAGCAGGTACAATTGCAGGATGTGATACGCCGCCGATCAAATGTCACTGCCACATTGTACTGTCCCCGAACTTGCCCCACACTTGGAGGTGGCCAAACACTCGCACTAAGATGGAAGCCTGCCCACAAACAGACATTCAGAGATACTTTCAACATGCACACTATCTTCAACAGTCAAACAGGCACAAGAACATTCACAAATAACTTTGGAAATTTACTTTCAATGATAAAAACTGTCACTGTCAGATGGGATAGGCATAATAGTTATAAAGGTCAAGCTATCCCTGTAACAGGCCATGGAGGTCCATAGGGTTGCGGGATGTTGAGGCTCCCACATTTTCAAGACAACCGGCGATTCCTGGTACTCATTTCTGTTAGAAGCTGAGTCAACCCCAGGCCCCATGTGTGGTTGGAAGGATTAGGTCAATTTAAAAATCGAATTACCTCTTCAGGAACAGAAGCCGTAACCTTCCAGCTTGTAGAATAGTGACTCAACCAACTACGCTACCATGTGCTCCCCGTAACAGTAACGAGAGATCAATTTTGCTAAGTGTCTGGAGGCAGGGGAATAGCCATTGTTTAGCCATTACCAGGAAACGTCTAGCAACAGACTGAGAACACTAGACTGTATGCTTTAGTGAACTTTTAAGTGTGGAAATAGCAAGAGTTGTTGTTGTTGTTATTGGAGAGGGTGGGTTTCCCCATGCACTTAGACCAGATATTGGTCCATTGTGCATAGCCCCAGTGATATTCTACCAGTCTCTATACACTACCGGTACTGGTGCATGCCATCAGTCCCGACTCAGCCAGCGAGTTCGGCCTCTACTGGCTCAGCGGTATCTCGATGCTTCCCCCATCTGTCAGAGGCGTTAGAGACTACTGTTGGGTGGGAAATGTCCTGAATTTGGCTTAGAGGGCCCCTTGAGACATGAGGTTCTTTTACGTGCCGTAAAGCTACGACACGGGACCCATGGCTTAAAGTCCCTCCCGGAGGACTTGTTTCCTGAATTTTCCGCCCTTAAAAATACCACGACCTCCGCCGGGTTTGAACCCGCGTACCTTGAGTCACGACGTGGGAACGTTACCCCTAGACTACGGAGGCCGCTTAAATAGCAAGAGTGCTGCAGTTATGACCTGTAAGTGGTCAATAAATTTATTCACCAATCCAAACCCTGTCTATAGTCACACATACGTGACAGTATGAATCTTCACCAGTGCATAAACCTCAAAAATCACCAGACATTTGTGAGTGCAGACTCAAAAATGCATGATACACGTATATAGAACTGCAGTGCCATGATGCCATGAGATGACAAATAGTTAATATTCTAACCCGCATAACTATGCGTTTTGGGCCCAAAAGTGTAAATAAACAATTTGTACGTCAGCTTCTTATAGCAGAGCCTCAGGTTCAATCTTGGGTGACTTCATGTGTGAATTACGGTGGATGAAGCGCAAATTGGGAAAGTTCTGCTGAGCTTCTTTGTTTATTCTCTGCTAATCATCAACATTACTCCAAACTCATGCATCATCACCCCCTGAGATGAGGAACAGTCTTCACAATATCACATCCCCAGTATTTACTTTTGGGGCTTATTCTTTGGCTGTTTACACAGTAAAGGACTTTCAGGGCTTTCTCTCTGACATAGCATTTGGCTGGTTACACAGTAAGGGACATTTATATATCTGATAACAACAATTTACTGTTAAAGAAAACTGAAAGTAGCTAAAGTTGGCTTGATTGATTTCAATTTAGAAAATACATACAGAGACCAATGAGTCTGGTAAAGGTAGCAACGTTTCAGATGAATCTTCTGCCTCCATCTTCAGGGTAGAAGTGAGCTAATACCTAATAGAGAAAAGAATGATTTGGACTGGGGATTAAAATGAATCAATGGGAACCACTGGACCTGAAATGAGCTGTTTTCTCAATGGGGATAGAAGAAAGAAGTACAGGGTGATTCAGAAAGATGGACACAATTTCAATTGGCTATATTTCCTGAATTATATGTTGCATTTGAATTCTGTAAATTACACTTGATTATACATACATGGAAGTTTATAGATGTTCAATGTCCCCCCTTCCTCAGGCTGCACGAATAACATCTAGACGGTAGCTGAATTCATCCTACACTCGATGACAAATATCTTGCGTCACTGAGTTCACCGCAGCTGTGATACAGTTTCTTAGGTCATTCAAATTTGTGGGAAGAGGTGGTACACGCCACACAGTTGTTTGCGATAGTCCAAGTTCTCTACTAGCACTACGGGTTGACTTCATTGGGCTGCGCTCAAAGTTCACTCGAATGCACTCCACGTTCTCCTCCGATACATGCGATCGGCCCGGGACGTAGTGATGGAGGGCACTAGCGGTAGTACTAGAAACTTTGTAACATCCTCTTTGAAATGTACTTTACAGAATTCAAATGCAGCATACAGTTCAGGAAATATAGTCAATTGAAATTGTGTCCATCTTTCTGAATCACTCTGTATAAGAGAAAGTCACAGAATTGTGTAAAAGGAATGAAAGGGAAGCAGAAGGAAAAAGAGACGAAAAACTCTGAAAAGGGAAATTATCAATGGGCCCTTATGACAGCCAGGTTAGAGAAATCTAGTCATAGCATATCCCCAGAAGGATACTGTCAATACCAGTCCTTTCCTCTCTACATGACAGTCAGATCACTTCTTCGCCCTGAAGATGGAGGTAGCAGGGTATTCAAAAATATCAGTACCTATCTGACTATATCACGTCATATCTCAGAAGATCATAATCTTAATACCAACCACAGCGAGAAACTCATAGCTCACCAAGTAAGTGTCCGAATACCAACGTAGCACTTGCCTATCTGCAGGGGATCCTTGACAGCTCGGTTCTTGAAGAGGTGCTCTCCCCTCTGGAATTCATCTGCACTGCCATTGGCCAGACAAGAGTACAGACGGATGTCCTCCTCATTGTCTGGGAAACTCCAAAATGCGATTCTGAGCTGCAACTGTTCAGGCACTGGAGGGTAGACATGCTCCACCAGCTCGAACGGTATGTGTGCTGCCACGCACCGTGCAGTCAGTTCACCCAGTGATGGCACCACGAACCCACCTTCTGCAACACAACGTTCATTACATAACATGAGAGCGTTACTTTAAATCTTCTAGAATTTGAATTGCTTTATAAGCCAGGAACCTGTCATCATCTGTATCCTCACACCGGACTTAATTTGTTCATGAAGCCATTTATACACTAATGAATTGTAGTGTTCGGGACCAGACTACAGACCACACTACACCCCATCACAGTCATTCCTGAGAGGCCATTAGTTGCTCAGGTACTGAAGCGGCTGTCATGTGTGTTACATAACCCAAAAGTAAAAAGGTAAAGCTATACAATCCGCTGGCAGATGGCGGTGAGGTTATCAGCCTTACGCGCCAGCCACCCTGTACCCCCAGGAATATTCCTGGTACTCATTTCTTTTAGAGGCTGAGTAGACTCCAGGGTCATACATCACCGTATACACAATAATCCACCACTGTACCATATCCTGAGCCTCGTGAAACCAATCCGCAACCTACCTCTTAAACACACCTTTTCATATTATCCTACAATCTACGTCAAGTCGCCTTTTCCCATCTGGTTACAAAACTAAAAATTTTTAGACACTTCTCATGGCCACAATAGCTAAGTTGGTATAAAGACAGGCTACACGCTGGACGGCTTTGGGGCTCTTTCCCTGAGGGTAAAGCGGCCAAGGCATGAATCTGACCACTCACCTCCATCTAGTGCCGAGGTCAAGAATGGTGGAGCTTTACCTCCACTTCCTCATGTCTTCATGGCGTGGTGTTTAATTAATTAAGAACAAGGGCAACTTTACCTTGCCATGCGTGCTACATACTCCGACCATCTTAAATCTCTTGATCTGGTCACAACAGTGCACCTATAAATTATGAAGACCCTCTACAAACCTCAAATACTTATCACTGGGGTATAGGAATAGATAAAGCAAGTCCTACAAGATCGAACAAGTTCTAAGCAATGCATATCAACATATTCCAACTTGTTTCGTTGCAACTGAGTAAGATTCATTCTGCCCCCCCCCCTGCATTTGAGGACTGCAATGTACCCAGTCTCTACCCCCATAATCATATGCACCACAGAAAATGGAAAACGTCGCATGCAATTCATATCTGTACAAGGAATCGCCTTTAGAAAAGTCTCCAGGACAACAAACTGCCATTGCTTCGTGATGAGGGAAAGAAAAAGACTAACATTTTTAATTAAAAAGTGCGAAGGAAAGAGATTGAGACTTTTTATCATGCACTGTAGGTTTTATATCACTTTTGATTTCAACCGTATGAAATCTACCATCGCCTGGAGGTTATACAACACTTCTCGCATTCCCGAGTGATGTGCTGTCGGCACCGCAGGGTAACATCTTGTTTCGGCTGTTTCTATTAGTGGATGCATGGGAATTTGGGCGAAGCTACTGCAATACGATCTTTGTATGTAAAGTGGGCACCAGCAGAACAGTGGCGGCTCGTTACTGCCGCTGCAGACGACAAAGAAATTTGGGCGAAGCTACTGCAATACGATCTTTGTATGTATAGTGGGCACCAGCAGAACAGTGGCGGATCGTTACTGCTGCTGCAGACGACAAAGAAATTTGGGCGAAGCTACTAAAATACGATCTTTGTATGTAATGTGGGCACCAGCAGAACAGTGGCGGCTCGTTACTTCCGCTGCAGACGACAAAGGAATTTGGGGGAAGATATTGCAATACGATTTTTGTATGTAAAGAGGGAATAAGCAGAAGGGTGGCGGCTCGTTACTGCTGCTATAAGCAAAGGAATGGGCGTCAACCATGCATTCTTAACGTAGGAACATATTAAACATCAGTATTTACGAAATACGAATATGTCCACTGCGAACATAACATAACATAACTTTCTGGGCAACTGAACAGTGGATGTTCGTTAGTTTATTTACTGAAGCTTTAGGAAACATATGTACAGGCCGTACTTAAAGGTGAACACAAACTTTGGGCATGAGTTCCACATACCAAAATACGAAAAAAACGTCCATATCAACATGTGTCCGGAAGCATTTAATTAGTGAGTTACAGCTGAAAGAATGCATGATGGTGCTCCGTGCTGTGCGAGATGTTCTCATGGCCGGTGGATAGGTAGAGGACACACTGCTTGGACTCCACGCTCCTGTGGGGACACCTCACAGCCCTTGTGTATGCAGACACTTCACACCGCAGTGCGGACGCCTGTCAGACTGTCAGCAACTGCCCCGGCATCTCTGCACGGATACGGCGGTCCATGATGAGGCGTGTCAGGGAGTGCACTCAATCTCATGGAGGGCTTTTCGAGCGCTTATTATAAATGTACTCTCAACTCGCAAATAAAATGTTTCCGGACACGCTGATATGGGTACGTTCTCTTGTTTTGGTACGCGGAAGTCGTGCCCACGCACACCTGTATATATAAGTCATACATCGCCAATGTAATGCGAAGGTTTGGTCGAAACTTAACCGCCGCTTCGAAGTTCTCAATGAACACACGGACGTACAGAAGGAGACAGGCAGTAAACGGGTATACACTCAATTTTATAACATTTAGATGTTGCCCACTGAAAACTTCTGTGTATTCAGACACAAGTACTTACATCGTTATTGTGTGTTTGTTTACAGGCTACTGCCCTCTCTCGAACCAACAATCAAACGCTAACCAAGTTCGCGTTACAACCCAATAAAATCTACGGCCGTGTTTACTCCCTATTCTATCGTAGAAATGTCGACATCTATCGAGATGCCTGTCTTCCCACTCAAGGTTCTTGCTTCAAATCTTGCTAAAACAAAAGATATTCCTATTTACTTCCTTCCTTCTTGGCTCTAGGGTCTTCTAAAACACCTTTACGTAAAATATCCATTCTTCTCTATTATTTTGTGTTCTGTCTCCCGTCTTTCCATCTTCAGCGCTCGTAAACCATTCTCTACATCTTCTAGCCATCTCTATCTGGGCCTTCCCATGTTCCTTCTACCTTCTTACATTCAGACATTTTCTTAGGCAGCCTTGTAAGAGCCACATGCTCCAAACACTTAAACTTTCTCCTTTTATTATCCACGTCCAGATTAGATTCCTATTTATTTACTGACATCGAAACACGTTCTTTCAATACTGCGCAATTACCGCTGATTTATTTTCGGTTTAAGACGCTAAACGTTTTCGATCCAGGCACCGTTGGGATCATAAGTTCGAATCCCATCCAGGACAACAACGATTTTCATCACTACCTATCATCCCACGAATCTTTTGCTACAATCACAGACTTTGCGGACATTATCCATCGTCCTGTTTCTTATTTAGACTGGGCTCCATGTCCGTCCTCAGGTAAAAGCATACTCAGTTAGGCTCAATCTCCAGACCTCCAGAACTTCTGAACAGGTCTCGATAAACATCGATGTTTCGGAGTCGACAATTAAAACCTGTCACACAAATGTAATTTTATTTTCGTACCAATCCAGTATAGGAGCCGGGATAGCGACTGGCTACGGGCTGGATGACCGAGGGTCGGAGTTCGAGTCTCGGTACGGTCAAGAATTTTCTCTTCTCCATGCCGTACAGACAAGCTCTGAGGGTTCGCACAGCCTCCTATCCAATGGGTACCGGGGGATCTTTCCCCGGGGGTAAAGCGGCCGGGCGTGGAGCTGACCACTCACTTCTAGCTAGTGCTGAGGTCAACAAAAATGTGGATCTATACATCCACTCCCCCATACGCCTTAATGGTGTAGTGCTTAATTAGTTAAGCACAGGGACAACTTTACCGTTATCAGTCCAGTATAACTAACTCGTCATTCGAATAGCTGAAAATATTGTTATCTCTGATGTCTGAATTCACTGCTTTCTAAATAAGTCTGTATTTCTGCCCACTATCTCTACCGGAGTGGCAATATTTGCTTTCCGGTGCAGTGAGAATTCCGAAGTCCTGTGCATAATGCTATATGAAAACCGTTCGCGGTGATTTCCCTGCAGACATTTACACCGTGCGGCACAAGGTCATACGCGACGGTGTGCACACACCAGTGCACCACCTATAATCTCGCATTTCCTAAAGCTGGCCAACATCAGAGCATATACAGGCTTCAAACTCAACCAGTCTTCATGTGACACACCAACCCAGTGCGAATTAATGACAGACAGAAGTCAACACATTGATTGCACAGGAAGCCGAGTGTGTTGAGGAAAATATCTGGGTGTACAGAGAGGAAGTTACACTACAAGGGTGAAAACTGCATCATCGTCGGTAAAACAGCCACTTTTGATCATTTCCTTAGAAGAGTCTGCCACACTGAAAGCGGTGTTCACCTCTTTAGATTTCGCAACAGTATTTTTTTTTACAGAGCAAGATCGCCAGCCCTGCGTCCAACCCAAAACCTGGAGAACCAGGTCCCTGTATGTATGTCCCCCAGGTACAGGGTGGCCCAGTTATACCCCCTATGCACCGGGTTCCTTTTTCGTCGCCTTCTACGGCTCGCAGGGCTACGGGGGAGGTATTCTACCCCCCCCCCCGCCAAATATTATTAGGGCGATAAAATTGATGGTAAGATGAGCGGGTTATGCCGATCGAAAACGACTGATGAAAAATGCACTGGCGATTTTATATATAAAACCTAAAGGGTAAAAACCATTTGGAAGACCCAGATATCGAGGGAGGATAGAAATATGTGACGAGGTTGGCTGGATTCATCTGCCCTTGCGGACATGGTAATGGGCCTTCGAGTTCTATAAAAAGGGGGGGGGATACTTCTTCAGCAGTTGAGTTTGTTCCGTGGAGATTGCAATAACGATGTCGCAGGCTCGAAATAATCTAGATCTATTTTCACATAACCTTCCTCGAGCCTTATAGGTCTCTCTGGTGACGGTGTGCCACAAACATAATCCTACTACTTCAGGGTCCCTTTCGCTCAGCGCGGGAGAGGGTGGAAGATGAGACTATGGGTGGGGTGGGGGGGGCAAGAGTCAGCTCACATATCGGCATCTGCAGATCTACTGGGAACCATAAACCGGTAATTACTATCATATTTATTGCTGTAATATCAAACATTCGCCAAGTATAATTAGAATGATCAAGTCCAGGAAGATGATATGGGCAGGGCACGTAGCATGAATGGGGAGAAGTTAAATGTATATAGCAGCCCGGTGGGAAAGCCAGAAGGAAAGAGGCCACCAGGAAGACCAAGACGTAGGTGGGCGGATAATATTAAAATGGATCTTAGTATCAGGTGGTATGGATTAGGTTGTTTTGGCTCAGGATAGGGACCAGTGGAGGGTTCTTGTGAATACGGTAACGGGCCTTCGGGTTCCATTAAATTTTGCGAAATTCTTCAGTAGCTGCATAACTTGCAGTTTCTCAAGAAGGGCTCGGCTCCATGGAGTTAGTGAATATGAAGCATTAATTCCTATATGGCCGACCATTGCCTCTCACAGGTTTCATAAGCTTTCAAAATAAGCGGTAAAATTTTGGGGTTCATAAATGTACTATCAAACCTTGCTAACTCCAAGGAAAACAGACATCCGGGCATTCTCTGCCTGTTACCGAGGCGGGAGATACGATGCTATCGCATTCAAAATAACGCGTCATTGGAGCCTCTCCTGAGCCAGATCAATCCAGTCCACAATAGCACACCCTGCTTAAAATCCATTTTTAGCCTACTTTCTCTCTTTTTGAAAAAATCACATTGAGAACATCTTGCTGTCTGTGTCCTCCACTAAATTTTGAGGCTTATGAGATCACCTTGCTGTCTGTCTGCATTTGTCCCTACTTTTTTCGATTCTTACGCGGTCCGTGACGTATCAAAGGGAAGTGGGCGATTAATTTTCCTAGAATTTCTTATAATACGTCCTTTTATCTGCGCCTTGGGGCCTAGAGGCCATCTCCTCCCCTGAAACATTCCGATTAATATTCTGTATGCACTTGTCTCTCCCATTCCTTCTGTACACTCTGTTCATCTCGCATTTCCATAACAGATGTAAGAAAAGGTAAAAATGTAAAGTTGTCTCTTTTGCTTAACTAATTAAGCGCTACGCCATGACGACATATGGGAGAGTGGATGTATAGATCCACATTTTCTTGACTTCGACACTAGTTGGAGGTGAGTGCTCAGCTTCATGCCCCGGCCGCTTTACCCCCGGAAAAAGAGACCTCGGCACCGATTGGATAGGAGACTCAGTGGTCCCAAGAACCGGTGTAGGCAACATGGAGAAGTGACAATTCTTGACCTTACCGGGTCTACAACTCCGACCCCTTCGTCGTCCAGCCCATAAGCAGTCGTTATACCGACTGAGCTATGCCGGGTCTTCATAATAGATGCAATAATTGTTTATATCTGTATTTATTTGATCGATTACAGAACGTTCTGTATGACAGGCTCTATACGAGTATATATATATATGACTGACAAAGTAATGAACATGTATGAAGCGCTGTAGACTATACCAACATGTGAACAGAGCTGGTGCGTCGCATTTACTCAGTGTGAATCAGAATGCGGTAACGAAAACACGTTTCAGGCATTATCCGATTGCAGTGAGTTGACAGTGCTGTAACCCCATAAGGTCTCACTGAGATGCGAAGCCACGTGCTCTAAAACTAAGAACGGCATATCTACCTTCTTGTTCATAACGGCCATCGCAATAATTTCATAACGCACGGCGGACAAAGATGTCACAGCAGCGCGCGGCACCATTCACAAGATACACTCCTCTTAGATGTATCTTCCCATGTTACTTCTTCATCATCATCTTCTGTTCCTCTTACATCATTATCGTGTTATCGTTGTTCTCTCTCTCCTCTCTCCCTCCTACGTCTCCTTACAGATTTATGCCTTTCACTTCATCTTCTCCACTGCCTCTCTTTTAATTTACGCTTTCTTCCAATCTCCTTCTCCATTTTCCACACTGCCTCTCTTTTAATTTACGCTTTCTTCCAATCTCCTTCTCCATCTTCTACGCTGCCTCTCTTTTAACTTACGTTTTCTTCCAATCTCCTTCTCCATCTTCTACGCTGCCTCTCTTTTAATTTACGTTTTCTTCCGATCTCCTTCTCCATCTTCTACGCTGCCTCTCTTTTAATTTACGCTTTCTTCCAATCTCCTTCTCCACTTCTACACTGCCTCTCTTTTAATTAACCACTGTTCTCTCTTGTCCTCTTCCAGTCCCTCTGCTCCTCTGACATTATCTCTTTCTTTGCTCCTTCAATGACGTTCAGGACCAAAGCAAAGAAAGAAGCCACATGGACTGTACTGGTGACGACACCCGTGGCTTTCCACTCGGTCTACCGTTCTATTTCCACACCGCCACCTAATGGCCAATGTCCACCACCCCGCAGAGCTCGTCGCTAGTGAAGGTTATCACGTATAGCTGTAATTTACTGACATCCTCTGTGGTCTACTGGTCAGAATTCCTGGCTACAGATCCAGAGATCCCGGGTTCGATTCCCGGCGCTACCAGATTTTGTGAGAAGTAGTGGGTCTGGAACGGGGTCCACTCAGCCTCGTGAGGATAACTGAGTAGCTATTTCAAGGAAATAGCGGTTCCGGTCTATCAAACCGACATTAATGGCCTGGGGATCCGTTGCGCTGACCACGCGACACCCTCTATCCGCAAAAGTTGGCACTAACTTCGCCGACAAGCGGCGGTCGCTCGCTCGGTATCGTTCGCTTGTGGACTACAGGCCACGGAGTTTCTTTTGTTAGCTGTAATTAACTATAGTCCATCTACTGTGGGCACAAGCATACGTCATTGCAGTAACTTAGACCGCTACGTCATCACAGGAAAGGTACCAGATTCTGTTTTCAATATACACGTTCTGTATGTACACGATGGAGCTGGAACAATCAAATATCCACACGGTATGGCCGCTCAGTCGGTCGCATTTTATGCGAGGGATGCGTTCCTGAACACAAGCTTTGAAACGTACGAGGGAGAGTCAGTAAACAGGCCACAAATGGAGGTAAAAGAAATGTAATGGACGTAATAGGTTCTCTAAGTGTATCACTAGGTAGTAGCACAGTCCAGTTTCATGACAGTCTAGGTTGGAGACGTGCATGCACATGTTCAGAGGCTGGTTTCAGTAGTCAAAATGGCAACCTTACTTGAGGGTATAATACCGAAGAGCAATGTTCTGTTGTACGTGTTTTTGTGGACAAAAGGACTCAATGCAAAGGATATTCGTAAAGAAATGTTTCCTGCTTACGGTTGGAAGTGCTTGTCGCGTAAAGCGGCACACAACTGGGTGGCAAACGAAGAGGATGAGACGACAGTCAAATGACTTCGACGCACTGGTAAAGCGGCGGGACAAGTGTATCAATGTTGGTGGAGAATGTGCCGAGAAATATTTTCTTTTTCCAAGTTCCAATATCACACGTTTTACGTTTTATATCCGTTTGTGTCCTATTTGCTGACTCTCTCTCCCGTACGTGATTCTTGTGATTCGCATTATTTCAAATCTTGCGCACGAAATGAGAATTTACTAATACTTTTTTTACATCCCACTATTTACAATTCGCATAAAATGCGACTGCACTTCACCCTGCTCCCTACTGACATGCAAATGGACAGAACGGATAGATGACTGGCGGGAAATTATGGCAGTTCGGTTGAGGGGGACGCGTAACAGCTCAAGGGAGATGTGATGGTAGATCCATGGGACTTCTTTCCGTGCCCAGAACGGCAAGTGCATGAAGACATCGCTTTACTGGATACTAGTCAACAGGCAACTGGCACTCAAATAATAAAGGGCGTTACCATTCCCTTTGTTTACATTTGTAGTTCAGAGCTAGGTACTTCAGTGTAGAAATAACAGATGCCACGCAATGGCAAATGAAATTAAACGCTATTATTCAAAGTCTCCCCAATTTATTGATTTTGCCTAATAACCACTCACGGCAGCTTATCTCAGAAACGAAAGGTTTCGGGTCTAATGTTCGTACGAACATTCCTACAGCCAGACTTCTTGTACTTGACCGCTGAATGCGTAGTGGGTTCACTGATGCCTCCAACAAAGTGTGGTCTGAAGGGTATTCATGTTATCCAATCAGAAGGAAAAAAAAAAAAAAAAACCCTCCGTGGCCTATATACCCACCAAAGAACTATACCGACCGAGCGACCGCCGCTTGTCGGTGAAGTTAGTGCCAACTATAGCGGATAGAGGGTGTCGCGTGGTCAGCGCAACGAATCCCCACGGCCGTTAATTTCGGTTTTCTAGACCGCATTCTCTATTTCATTGAAATACTAGGTCCTAAATAATCCTCACGAGGCTGAGTGGGCAAAGTACCGGACCACTAATTCTCGGAACATTTTATAGCGCCGGGAATCGAACCCGGGATCTCTTGATCTGTAGCCAGGAACTCTGACCACTTGATCAAAGAGGCGGTAAATCAGAAGGTATGACATTAAATTTCTTAAGTCAAAACGCGCAACCCTTCTCCTTAACAGTTCTCTCTTCAGAGAAGAGACATAACGTCGGCCAAGTCACTTCAAACATGGCTTCCCTCATTCCCATGCCAGCGACCATGGCTGGAACATTATGCTGTACTTACATCTGTTCAAGGAGCAAAACTTTTAGTTCGGCACATGTGTCTCTTCTAACTACTATCTAACTATCTGTAACACGGGACCCACGGCTTAAAGTCCCTCCCGGAGGACTTGTTCCCTGAATTTTTCGGCCCTTAAAAATTCCACGACCTCCGCCGGGTTTGAACTCGCGTAACTTGATTCATGAGGTAGGAACGTTACCTCTAGACTACGGAGGCCGCTCTCTTCTAACTAACTAACTACATGGAATTGAGTTCTTCTTGAGAGGCAATCAGTTGTTCAGCTACTCAACAACTTCCCAGCATTTATGGAACCCGAAGGTTCATTACCGTGTTCACAAGAGCCCTCCACTGGTCCGTCTTGAGCCATATCAATCCAGTCTACACCCTCCAATCCTATCTTCCTAAGATCCATTTTAATATTGTCCACCCACCTACGCCTTGGTCTTCCCAGTGGTCTCTTTCCTTCTGGCTTTCCCACCAATATCCTATATGCATTCCTCGTCTCCCCCTTTCGTGCTACATGCCCTGCCCACCTCATCCTCCTTGACTTGATCATTCTAATTATACTTGGAGAAGCGCACAAGTTATGCAGCTCCTCATTATGCAGTTTTCTCAAACCTCCTGTCACTTCATCTCTCTTCGGTCCAAATATTCTCAACACCCTCAGTCTATGTTCCTCTATTAATGTCAGAGACCAAGTTTTACATACCAGACAGATATAATGCAACTCCCACTATACAGCCTCTATTACCCCCCTGCACACTTCCCCTCATGCGCAATCCAGCGGCGAAAACACTATTCATACTTAACCACAGAATGACTATTAGTTATATTAAAGGCACGCTTACTTTTGCTACAGACTGTACGGTACACCCGTACAGAGCTGTGTAAAGGAAGTATTGTTTATTGGAGGATGTAGGGTCCTGCGTTACAAATTCATGGTGGCAGTGTAATACCTGTGCAGTAAGGTGCGCAGCGCCACCACATATTCAAGTCAACCTATGTAGTTCCAATAACTGAAGCAGGGAAGACGCAACAGGCATGCAGGCCGTGCAGTGAACCACCGCCACAAATGCGGGTGCCAGCATCTGTAGGTCTTCAGTGTTTTCATACCAGCTCTTCATTTTAATTGGTAACAGACGGAGCAAAACTGGTCTGGAGGAAGCACACTGTAGGATGGCTAACAACGGAAATACTAACAAACGGGTGTCCCCCCACCCCAAATTATGTACATTTGGAGTGCAGACCTATATTTTCCACACATCCCTTATTCTCGAAAGAGATTCTACCAATGTCGCTACTACAGTCAGATAAAGAAGTTATCCCAGGGCCTCATTTTTCAATTTCATTCAAGCCGCACTATGGCCCTGGGGTCAGGGCCGCACCATAGCTC
This sequence comes from Cryptotermes secundus, assembly GCF_002891405.2. Lineage (NCBI taxonomy): Eukaryota > Metazoa > Arthropoda > Insecta > Blattodea > Kalotermitidae > Cryptotermes > Cryptotermes secundus. The sequence continues at coordinate 617,564 of NW_019738871.1, forward strand.
AGGCGGTTACTCGCCGGCTTCCCACCGCGGCGGCCCGGGTTCGATCCCGGGTCTGGTGAAGTGGGATTTGTGGTGGACAAAGTGGTGTTGGGGCAGGGTTTCTCTAAGTGTTTCGGTTTCCCCTGCCAATCTTCATTCCACCAATTGCTAGACAATCACCCTCACCTATCATCTGGGGCCGGTGCAATAGGCCAGAAGTGGCCGCAGTAGAAGGGACTTAGTCCCACCCCACTAGCAATAAAAGAATAACCCTAGGGTCGACTCAGCCTCTAACAGAAATGAGTATCAGGAATCTTCCTGCGAAGTAAAGGGAGGCCGGCGCGTAAGGCTGACAACCTTACCGTCATCTGTGAACCGATTTACTTTTTACTTTGCTTTACCCTACGCCTAATTAATTAAGCACCACGCCATGACGACGTATGGGAGAGTGGTGGTATAGCTTTACCTTTCTTGAACTCGGCACTAGATTGTGAATGGTCACCTTCAAGTCCCGGTCGTTTCACCCCCAGAGAACGAGTATACTATACCCACTGGATAGGAGACTGGGTTGACCCCCCGAGTCGGTTTGGACGCTGTTTAGTAGAGAAAAGTCTCTTGCCCGCACCGTGAACAGAACCCCGGTCGTCTGGCCAGTAGCCTGCCTGTAGCTATACCGGCTCCATCCCGTTTTTCATTTACATTTTACTATGTCAGTTTTTACTGTATATTCTCTGAACCACATAAATACCGTGATGGATAGGTGTCCGTACAATTCACCGTCTGTTTTAGACGCGTTTTGCTGTGTTTGTTTCAACTTCTCCGTGATAATCACAAGAACAGGAGGCCTAAACACACCTGAACACGATATATTTACTGCGTCTGTATGCAAGGCAGGGTCCCCATTATATAGCGGTCACGAAAACCTTCACTGTTTCCCCATCTCTGACAGCATTTGCTCTACAAAATTCTAAACATTCCATTTATTGATTTATACTTGACAGTAACAAATGGTGTTATAAAGTGTGAAACAATAGATGATGGGGAAAGCTTTCATCCAAAGCCGGAGACAAGAGCATGATCCCAGAGTAATTCGGGTGCACGTTCGGGCTTTGATGTCTGCTCCTAACCGCAGCCTTGAGGCAGTTTTGTACAGGATGCAGAATTGCATCTGCTTGTCACCTGCTTTCACGCTATTTCTTGCTCGGCCTATTCTTCGACGTTGAAGATGAAGGTGACCTATCCCTCCGAAACGTCGGTTGACTTTGAACGGACTAGACGGTGTTATATCCTACAAGACACAGCTTTTTTAGATACAATATTTCAAAAAGTGATAGCATATCAAATCAAACTCCTAGAAGCACCGGAGACCGCTTGTGTGGTCTAGTGGTCAGAGTTCTTGGCTACAGATCCAGAGGTCCCGGTTTCGATTCCCGGCACCACCAGATTTTCTGAGAAGTAGTGGGCGTGGAACGGGGTTCACTCAGCCTCGTGAAAATAATTCAGGGGCTACTTGAATGGAAAAGTAGCGGCTCCGGTCTAGAAAACTGAGATTAACGGCTGTGGGGATCCGTTGCGCTTACCACGCGACATCCTCTATCCGCAAAAGTTGGCACTAACTTCGCCGACAAGCGGCGGTCGCTCGGTCGGTATAGTTCGCTTGCGGACTAGAGGCAGCGGGGTTTAGTTTAGTTTTATATAGCATATGGTTTCCTGTTGCTGGAATGGGTCTTACTCCCAAGCTCTCGAACACCATCAATATGTTCCTCCCTTACAATAAGGGAAGAGGCGAATGACGGACATAAGTGATTTATAGGCCCGTCAGAATATACAGCGATGCATGAGTCAAATTATGCCATTATAGCCCAGTGGTTACATACATACCATATGCTTTAACACACTAAAACTCGACATTCTGCCCACAGATACTACACTATACTATACTGTGACCTCCAAGAATACTGACCGTTTCTCCTGGAACACCCTGTATATATTTCCGTCTTCAGGTTTCAGAAAAATTGTAACCGGGGATCAAATGAACGAAAGGGTGAGTGGTTGCCATGTCTCATATTTCAACGAGAGAATGCATCGACAACAAAATTATATGATTTAACCCTATTTATGGGACTACGCCTAGAGCACGCATAATGCTGAGGAAATACAGATTGAATTCTACAAAACAACTGATACGAGCTGCCATGGCTAAGTATAGCAACCAGGGTACGGCTAGATGACCGAGGAATCGCGGTTCGATTCTCGGTAGGGGTAGGTTTATTTCACTACGTTTTCACTACCTCACACTGAATAGCGTCGAATTGTAGGACTGATGTATAATGAAACGGAAATAGAGGGAAGGAAGAAGTCGTGGCCTAATTTTAGGGAATATCCCGGAACTTGTCTGGGGGGGGGGAGACTTTGAACACCATTAAGAACATCAGTCAGGATCCGATACTTGAACCTGCCACTTTCAGAAAAGACGCACGAATGCTAATCACTCCACCGCGACATTCGGTAGAATGTGTGGAGTTTTCCCCCTATTGCCCTGTAACTCTTCATAGCATGATGCTTAATGTAATCAAGGGGCGTCACCATTTATTACTTACTGCAGAGAATGGAGTTATAAAAGGTAAAAGAAAAGCTATCCCTGTAACAGGCCATGGAGGCCCATAGGGTTGTGAGACGTCGAGGCTCCCACATTTTCTCTAGACAATCGGTTCATAGATGGCGATAAAGTTGTCGGCCTTACGCGCCGGCCGCCCTTTACCCCCAAGAAGATTCCTGGTTCTCATTTCTGTTAGAGGATGAGTCGACCCCAGGGCCATAGCGCGGCTGAAAATTAGGTCAACTGAAAAATCCAATGACCTCATCGGGAAACGAACCCGCTACCTTCCTGCTTGTAGCCTTCTTCGAGGCTACGTCATACACTGAGTAGGCAACCTCACGGACAACGAGCGGGATCTCAGAAAACATAATCTCGCAACTTTCTAATGACTACGTCACGATTTACGTCACGATCTGATGACACGTTCTGGATACAGAACAGCCGCTCCGCGTCTGGGAAAGCGCACGAGAGTAGAGCTTCCAGACGACAGGGGGTCCGGGGTGCATTGTTTATGAGATCGCAGGTGGCTTCTGGCTGAGAAACTGGAAGGAAGGAACGAAGGAAGGAAACATAATTAATTTTCTGTCGCATGGTGAAGCGATGAGCAGGGCGCGAGACTTCTAGATGATAACGTAACAGGAGCAATCACGGTGATATCGAAAGTTCAAGATTTTATATTTCTAGCTACTAAAATTGAATATATTTTGACCCGAGTTGTTCTTAGTGAACTCCAGGTAAAAATAAAGGTGAAGCTTTCCATGTGCTTAATTAAGCACTATGCCGCATGGACCATTCTTTACTTCGGCACTAGATGGAGGTGAGCGGTCAGCTTCACGTCCCAGCCGTTTTACCCCAAGGGAAAGAGCCACCCGGTACCCATCCGATAGGATGCCGCGTGGTCCCCACAGCCGGTATAGACACTGTGGCAATGGAAAATATTGCCCCTTGCCGGGAATCAACCCGGACGTCCAGCCTGTAGCCCGTCCATATACCAGGGTATTAACTTCACATCGATAAAGACCTCCTACTCTCAGATCTTCACCGTTACACTCTTCTTCAGTATTCATAATCAACTTTACTATCATTTCACGCTGTATAAACTCTTCTGCTGAAATAACGCTGTGATTAAACTATCAATTATTCAACTACCTGTGGCTCTACAGCCCGTGTGGACCTTGGCCGCCTTTTCAGTTTCTTAATCTATACACAGTCGGTAGGACTCCTCGGACGGGGGATCAGGCGGTCGCAAGGCCGCTACCTACACACAGAACAGCACGAACATAGAATAAACGCACAAAGGCATCCATGCCTTGAGTGGGATTCGAACCCACGATCCCAGTGTTCGAGCGGACGAAGACGGTTCATGCCTTAGACTGCGCGGCCACTGTGATCGGCTATCAATTATTCACCTAGAACACGAAATAGCAGTTCGAAGTGATAAATAGTTTTTTGGCAGTTATGGGGTTACCTCTAGATACGCCCATGCGGACGCTCTGAGAGTGTTCCGTCCATTTATAGACGGCGCAGCAAGCGGCTCTATTCTCGCGTTTAATTGCTCAGTAAAGAGAGAAACACGTTTTGTTATACATGATTATACACTGTAAAGGATGAAAAGAAACGCTACACGCAGCTAAAAATACACTGCATTTTATTTGGACTACTCAACTTCGGGGTCACGGAGGGTCCTGTGGGGTAAAAACAAACAGCTTCAGACTAACTGACAAGGAATAATGTTCTTCTAGTAATACATTACGTCATACAGCGCTGTGTGACTTCATCACCACGCCTCAGAGCAAACACGATCTATGTGCAGTACTGTGACCAATCAGCTACAGAATGTGAGGGACTTCGCAAGAAGAAATTCGGAGCTGCTGATCTTCAGGCACGTAGAGCAAATCAGGACATGAAGATAGCTAACGGAGGCTTTGAAAATGTGGCACAGTTCAGATATTTGGGAACGACGATAACAAATCAAAAACTTGATTCAGGAGGAAATTAAGAGGAGATTGAACTCGGGTAATGCTTGCTGTCATTCAGTCCAGAACCTTTTGTCATCTCGTCTGCTGTCCAAAAACGTAAAAATTAGAATATACAAAACTATAGTCATGTCTGTGGTTCTGTATAGTGTGAAACTTGGTCTCTGACATTTAGGGAGGAACATAGACTGAGGGTGTTAGAGAACAGGGTGCTGAGGAGAATATTTGGACCGAAGAGAGATGAAGTGACGGGAGGCTGGAGAAAACTGCACAATGAGGAGCTTCATAACTTGTACTCTTCTCCAAGTATAATGAGAATGATCAAGTCAAGATTGAGATGGGCAAGGCATGTAGCGAGAATGAGAAGAAGAGGAATGCATATAGGATCTTTGTTTGAAAGCCAGAAGGCAGGAGATCATTAGGAAGGCCAAGTCATAGATGGGTGGATAATATTGTCACGTGTTGGGTGTATAACGCGACAAATAACTTCACGCCTTACTGGATATAGCGAATTTTATTGCACATTCGCTCTTACAATCACACAATTTACAGATCCAACATCACTGCCATTGGCAGTATCACAAATACTGGACTGCAATTAACTGGTGACTGACTCACTGCTGGCTAACTCGTAACTCGAGAACCGCTGCCTTGAGGACTAACTCGTGAACTTGAGAACTCAGAACTGACTATGAATAGTCTTCGCTGCTCCGTATCTAGCCTCGTTCCGGACAACGCAGAAAACAGCCATGTAATAGGCACCACTGTTGTCTGGAGCCGTGTTTACCGGTGTTACTGGTAACGCTGTCGGGAGTTGTCTCTCGCAACCATTGTTTACCCGCGTTGCATAGCGACCAGCGTGTCAGGACTCGGGTCGCTTCGGCTCCGCTCGGCACGTCACCGCCGCCGCGGGGGGGAGTGGTGTCCTGCATAGCGCGACACGTCACAATATTAAAATGGATCTTATGGAGATAGGATGGGATGGTATGGACTGGATCGATCTGGCTCAGGATAGGGACAAGTGGAGGGCTCTTGTGAACACGGTAATGAACCTTCGGGTTCCATAAAATGCTGGGAACTTCCTGAGTAGCTACACAATTTGCATCTTCATGAAGTCAGTTAGCAAATTGTGCGGGGCGCATCCGTTTCGTGACGTGGGTTACTGTGAGGAAGGAGATCACCTGGAAGACCTAGACATAGATGCAATATCAAAATTCATATCTTACAGAAACAGAGCTGGATATTACGGACTGGATTCATTTGAGTCAGGTTAGGGAGCAGTACGGGGCTACTATGAATACGGCAATACGCCCCCCCCACAAAAGAGCCGCAAACTACCAAACTACACGGTGTGACGTCTGAAAATATGTTACTCTCCGTAGTCAACGCCGAGAAAAACTGAAATTTCACGACGACGAACTTTTGGTTTTCAAGAAAGGCGGGTAATTACTAGCTTAGCTTAGCGACTGCCAGTTTCTGAGGAAGGAATCTGTTCCGTGGAGTTGGCCTTGCAATTTAGAGAGACTTCCGCAAAAACATCGAGCCTTCTTATGTTCGTAGTCACGCCTCCCTTGTTAAACAAAGCTGAGGAGCCTAGAAGGACGAAACAAAGTGGAACGAAAGCAGAGCGCTCTGTATCTCTTCTTCCTAAGCTAGTACAAATGTTAAAGCATACACGAAAACTTTCACCAGAAACTAAACGAATAAGTGAAACATATTTATGAACTTTCTTACGTCAAAAGCAAACCATACGGCCGCGAATAAGGAATCAGATCAAAGTAAAGTTTTCCTTTCCGAGTAAATCTTATGTCTTTAAGTTAACAGTGCAGAACAGTGTCGACATACATCCATACTGTGGCACATTTGCTCGAGGCAAGAGCTGTGAAGCTAGCAAAGACGGTCGTTGCTATGGAACGGCTCTGCAAACAACGCCCGTTGCTATGCAACAGATTCGTAACACGCAATGATGGAGTAACTATATTCGGTTAGTGCGATAGCTAAGTGATGCAACAATAGAACTGTTGAGGTGTTTTCTGTGTGGTCCGCGCCGAGGGGTTATATGGAGGACAAGTTTTGGGTTTAGTTAGTCAAAAGGTCTGTGTGTATGAATCAGGAAATTGAAAACAAACACCTAGGGTAGGAGGCGACAAAAAGGGAAGTCTGAAATCTGAGACCGTAAAATATGGTAGCGCGTCTCAAGGGACTCGGACCCGAGAAAGACTGCGCTGGCAAGGACCAGCAGCATATAAAAAACACAGACCAGTCCTCTCGTCGGAGAGGGCGCCCCACAAAAACAAGGCCGTAACTGTCAAACAATAATAAATATCTGGTCATGAGCCCCAAAAGTGGCTCGACACCAAGACTTACTGACTGACTAACCGTCAGTCGCAATGTGACTTTTACTTTGAGTTTAGTTAGTTGTGAGACAGTCGCCGGGCCGTACGGACGCGAACACGGAAGCAGAGGAGCCTACGGCGTTAGAAGCCGTTACTAGGCAACAACCGGTGAAGATACAGCTGACTGAGAAGACTTCCTACGTCCCGTAGTGAATTGTAGTGTGTGTGAATTAGCAATAGAACTATAGTTACTTGTTCAATAAATCAAATTACCAAACCAAACCCCGTCTAGAGTCATTCAATCACGTAAGAATACTGATATCGAAGAATACATAGGAAGATAAACAGAACATTAAAATAACACGTACAAGAAGACAGAAAAAGTAGAAATGTTATGAAGTGACACCGATTCCTGCCTTTGCTTTTTGTATGCAAGTGAAATCTGGAGTAAGGAATAGAAATTCTAGAATAATTTAACTGTCGGAAATAACACCAGGACATCTCAGCCTTTTTAATGTTACTACTGTAACAATACCAGACAGATAACCTATAAAATCACAAAGCTCCTCGTTAGCTTGGCTTCCTCTACCTTCTTCCTCACGTGTCATAAAAGTGGTCTTGCCATCAAATTTTGGTTCTTGCCATGTCTCTGTTTCTCCTTAGGGACTGCATATAAGTATGCTAATTTCGGCAGTGCATTATCTTCCATGTTATTCAAACGTGGCTCCTCCTAATTTAACTGACAGACAATCCTCGTTATGTAATACCCGAAACTGCTCAATTACGTCATTCTTCTAGGACCGATGAGTTATCTGGGCACTTTGTTTAAAAAAAAAGTGTGTAACGACTGTAAAACCCCATCGAGCATATAAGTGACACACACATACAATTTCTTATTGTGCATAATGCGGTGAACTTAGTATTCGAAAATTTCTTTCAAACTCGTGTCTACTTTTTCCTTTTAAATTTTAAGTAATATTATATTTTAACATTCGTGTTAACTAATGGAAAATGCAGTCAAAATACTTTCATATATTAATCCTCCACATTCTTTTTTCTTTCACTTAATCCCTTTTATATCTTTATCTCATTCCCTCCTTTCTCCGTTAAAACAAGGAATTAAGTTACATATTTATTCTTCAGATGGCACCGCTTCGAACACAGAGCTGACATCTATGTATGCACGCGAAAACTACTACGGGGTCACAAAGACATAACATACGAAGCCAGGTAACACACACGTAGCCCTCTTCCATTATTATATAGGATTAAACTTAAGTTACTGTTCAAAATTACTGTCTTTTGAAATCTAACGCCATGTAGTCTACGGTATCATTACCAGCGTTTCGGAGAAACCTACGACCTCACCGTCACTGCCGTGAGAGCCTCAAATATAGCAGAAATTATTAACCAACTCCGTGGTTTTAGTTCGCAAGCGAACTATATCGACCGAGCGACCGCCGCTTGTCGGCGAATTTAGTGCCAACTTTAGCGGATAGAGGGTGTCACGTGGTCAGCGCAACGAATCCCCACGGCCGTTAATTTCGGTTTTCGAGACCGGAGCCACTACTTTTCCATTCATGTAGCTCCTAAATTATCCTGATGATGCTGAGTGGACCCCGTTCCAGAACCACTACTTCTCAGAAAATCTGGTAGCCCCGGAATCGAACTCTGATCACTAGACCAGAGAGGCGGTCTCGCAGAAATTATTATTCATATAAAATAGGCACGTACATTGTGGATACTCAGTATTTAAACCTTAACGTCTTTAGATAAACGACTGGAAATAAGATCAAACATGAACGTAAATTTGGAAACCGGTACGTCAGCTTCTGTCTGACAAAGAGTGTAATGGGGGCAGGGCGTTAGAGGAAGGAGCTATCCACAATCACCACTTACACATATATTAAACCCCGTTATCTTCCACGTATCCGGTCCTTAATTAGGACGAGTCTGTAATGTTCCAAAGGACGTAAGAGCAGCTGTCCAGATGGGGTTTAAACAGTGCGGAAGTCCAGCCCATACAGCAGAAGTAAATACAATTCTACCTCTAGGATAACAGGGTCACTGGACTGTGTCCATCGTCTGGCATTGGGCACGCAACGCGTTTCGGAAACTGCATCTGCTTCTATCCTCAGCTGTAAAGGTCGGAAGACAGTACCAGCTTTTGCGGATAGAGGGTGTCGCGTGGTCAGGGCAACGGATCCCCACGGCCGTTAATCTCAGTTTTCTAGACCGGAGCCGCTATTTCCTTGAAATAGCTCAATTATCCTCATGAGGCTGAGTGGACCCCGTTCCAGATCCACTACTTCTCAGAAGATCTGGTAGCGCCGGGAATCGAAACCGGGACCTATGGATCTGTAGCCAGGAACTCTGTCCACTAGACCACAGAGGCGGTCGAATCTCACGTACTCTAAAATGCTTGTCCCAGTCGGATATCGAACCTAGGTCGTCTAAGTCTTCTCAGAATCGGGATAGAAGAGAGTGAAAGAAACATCTGATGACCTTCAGTGAAGTATTCTAATGTACTTGCACTCCCGCGGCACGCACTTACTGATTCTTTTTATTGCTAGTGGGGTGGAACTAAGTCCCTTGTACTGCGGCCACTTCTGACCTATTGTACCAGCCCCAGATGATAGGTGAGGGTGATTGTGGAGCAATTGGTGGAATGAAGCTTGGCAGGGGAAACCGAAGTACTCGGAGAAAACCTGCCAAAGCGCCACTTTGTCCACCACAAATCCCACTTGACCAGACTCGGGATCGAATCCGGGCCGCCGCGGTGGGAAGCCAGCGACTAACCGCTTGAGCTATGGAGCGGCCCCACTTACTCTGATAGTACATGACCATTTTCAAGTCATTTTCGAACATGAATAATGACAATGACAAAAGAAAGCATACTTTCCTTATCGGCAGCAAACCAATTATGTCTTTATTTACAACGGTTGGCCTTCCTAAGTCACCTAGGTGCTTCTGTTTCTCCGAAAACGGCTCTCGTTACAACTAACGTGGGTGAAAATTTTATGAAGTACAACAAACCGTGTAGTCTGATGTTCTCCCAGCGGTGCTTATGCTTCTGGAATGTACCGCCTTGTAGTCCGTTAAGTCAACTGAAATTTCTGTGGAACGTGTCGCCTCCTTCTTCAGGAGATATGCTCCTCCGAAAAGTCTGTCGACTTTCAACGAACAATCCGGGGTTACATTCCAGTAGCGTAGTTGGTTGCGGCACTATGCTACAAGTCAGAATGTCTCGGGATCAATTCCTGAGATGGTCATTCGATTTGTTAATTGACCTAATCCTTCCAGCCGCACGATGGCCCTGGAGTCCACTCATCCTCTGACAGAAATGAGTACCAGGAATCTCCCTAGGAGGGTACAGGGTGACCGGCGCGTAAGGCTGACAACCTCACCGACATCTGTGAGTCGATTGTCAGCCCTATGCTCCAAATTGGGAGCAAGAGGAGAGAGAAAAGACATATTATGAAGCTTATCATTATGCATGACGATGCTGATAATAAAGATATTCACGGCTGGGCTTTAAATAAACGAATAAAAGGGCACGCTGCACTGACACACGCTGTATAAGGACTGCCATAATATTACGTGCTGGCCATGTATGAAGTTAGGAAGTTGCGGCAATGTCTAACGGAACTCTTAGATGGGGGGGGGGCAAATATATACATGTCTCCACGTCCCTAAACCTCAGGATGACTGGCGGCAAGGGTCGATACATAAAACGCCATGTGGAAGTGCTTCTTAAGCCATCTAATGTAGAATGCGGATGAAAAGAATGCACAATAGCAAAATCGTTATGTATTTTCGTAGGAATGTTTCTAAAACCACTCAACGAATTTTTATTAAAATTGTCATCGTTCTCGACGTTAGAAGTGGTCGGGTGATTCTGAATTTCGTCCATATCTAATATAATTTACAAGAAACAGTGATAGAAGTTTATAGTTTCCCCTCGCAAATATACCTCGTTACGCAAACAGGGTAAAGCTGTCCGTGTTCTTGACTAATTAAGCACCAATACATGAAGACGAATGGGGATGTGGAGGTATAGCTCCACCATTCTTTAGCTGAAGGTGGGTAGTCAGCTTCATGCCCCTACCACTTTACCACTGGATAGGAGGGTGAGCGGGCCCCACATCCGGGCTGGATGATGTGGAAAAGATTCAAATATCTTGCTCCCGCCGGGAATTGAACCTCGGTCGTCCGCTCCGTATCCGGTCGCTGTACCGACTGAGCTATTCCGGCTAGCGCAAAAGAGTGGCACCAAATATGCTACAAGTACACGTTCTTCGCCACGTCAGCTGTCGTCAAATCTGCAGCGAAATTCATCGCCTTTTACAGAACCCCAAGTTCATTTCACAAAATGTTATCACTGGACCACATCCTAAGCCACCTGAATCCAGTACATTAATTCACAATCCATTCCTTTAATATCCGTTCTAATATTATCCTCCCCTTATACGCATATTATAAATTCCTTTGACGTTTCGGACCAACAATCTTAATTTAAACTATCGTCTTCCAGGACATGACGCTGGCATAGTTTGGTGGATATTTACGAACGTTTTGCAGAAACCTGTCTACCAAACTACACTGCGTCACATCTCACGAGTTCAGTGCCTTCACAGTCATTGCCGCGAGAGCCTGTCTTACATTTTGTACGCATTACTGCGCCCGTATCACTGGATTCAAAGTGCAAATTATGAGGCGCCTCACCACCGTCCTCTTATTGCCCCTGTCTTTAGTCTAAATATAACAATTTCTCATCCCCCTGTTCCCAGACATAACGTCAGCTGTCCCTGTGTACTACGCCATGAAGATGTATGGGGGAGCAGAGTTATAGCTCCACGCATTCTTAACCTAGGCACTTGATGGAGATTAGCATGAAGTCCCGACCGCTTTATCCCGGGCGACAAGAGCCATTGGATATGAGGCTGGGTGGGCCCCAAAGCCGGCCTGAACGCTGCGGAGAAGATAACTAGCCCCTAACCAAAATCAAACCACGATTCCAAAGTCGTCAAACTCGAACCTAGTCACTATACTGACTGAGAATTCCTTAAATTTAAAGACCAAGTTTTACGCCCACATAAGAGCCGTGCCTAACTCAGGCGGTTAGTCGCTGGCTTCCCACTATGGCGGCCTAGGTTCGAGCCCGGTTCAGGTCACGTGGGATTTGTGGTGGACAAAGTGGTACTGGGGCAGGTTTTCTCCGAGTACTTCGGTTTCCTTTGCCAATCTTCATTCCACCAATTGCTGTATCATTCGGGGCTGGTACAATAGGCCAATAGTGGTCGCAGTACCAAGTGGACTTTTTCCCACTACACGCACATAAATGAATATTAACAAGCGTGAGACAACTGAACATAACATTGCTCTGTGTTGCGTATTGCGCTCAGAAAGCGTGAAAACGTTAAGAAATACACGCGCTGTAAACCACACAGTGTTGTTACTCAATGTTTTATGCATACCAGTATCCACGGCTGCCATTTCTCTCTTTACTTCGTGTCTTGCCGTTCATCCGGTGTTTCGCAGACATATAAAAAGTTGCCAAGTCAGGCCCATACAATGCGACAAGACAAAATATGTTACAACATTTACATTCTTTTTGCCTACAGAATCTGAGACGCCCATACTGCACCAAAGGCGTTTATTACGCGACGAGACCAGGTACTAACTGAACAAAGTAACATATGACCCCTATTCGACAGGAGAGACCACTCGAATGAAGGGATGATAATACTAAACTGTATCTTATTTTTAAGGTGGTTATTTAGAGATGCTGTCAGTAACAAGGCTATACACCGTCGGGTAAATAGGTAAAGATATCCCTGTAACAGGCCGTGAATAACGTTGTGAGACGTCGAGGCTCCCACATTTTCAAGACAATCGACTAACAGATTGCGGTGAGATTGTCAGCCTTACGCGCCGACCGCCCTTTACCCCCAGGAAGATTCCTGGTACTCATTTCTGTTAGAGGCTGAGTGGACCTCATGCCCATAGTGGGGGTGGAAGGAAATGGAAATTAAATGAAAAATTGCGATGACCTCATCGAGAATTGAACCCGCGACCTTCCGGCTCGTAGGAGAGTGCCTCGATCAACTACTCTACCGCGTGCCTCCAAACCGTCGGGTGGTAAGGCAATTAATAAATGTTTAGGAATTAGTGGAAAGAAAAGTGGCAGGGCAAACAGAAGTAGCCGGAAATATCCAGCCCAAGTGCCATTTTGTCCACCAAAATTCCATAAAACCTGACCTGGGATCGACCCCGGGTCACCGCGGTATGAAACTGGATCTTGAAGCAACTGTGTGCGAGGTGGTCTGCCTCAGGTTCACTCTTGTGAACATGGCACTGAACCTTATAACTCCACGTAGCGGAGTTCTGCTTCGTAAGCTACTAGTCACTCAGACAGTCAAAGAATTTCCAACATTTTATGGAACCCAAAAGTTCATTGCCGTGTTCACACGAGCCAACCACTAGCCCCTATCCGGAGACAGATGAATCCCATCCATACCCTCTCACCCAAACTCTTTAAAATACATTTTAATATTATTATATATTTACATGTAATATATTATTTTAATATTAATATCAGGTCTTCCAATTGATCTCTTCCGTTCTAGTTTTTTAACCCAAATGTTAACCATGTTTAACCATTTCTCGTATCTGCCATGTGTGCTACACGCCTCGCCCATGACACTTAACTTTGATCACAGTAGACCTAATCATTTTTAGCCTACTTTCCTAAAGCAGGCTTATGTAATCTCCATCCTGTCTGTGTCTGTGTACCCACTCCCCCATCAACTTTTGAATGCCTGAACCAATCTTTACGAAACTTGGTTATGTATGTCAATGTACCTGAGCCCATCTCAACGGCGTATAAATCCTTCCCATCAGCCTGTGTGTACGTATATCCCTCCTGTCGTTGCTAGGCAACGGCTCGGTAAACACGTTCCCTCTGCAACGAATATATGTAACAACAGAATTCCTGGACGAGCCATTTTCTGCGCGGTCCGTGCTTTATCAAAGACAGTCTTGGGTCTGTGTATCCCCCTATCGATGCTAGGTAACAACTTGGTAAAAATGTTCCCGTGGCAACAAAGAATTGTTGGAGGCGTCGTTTTCCATGCGGTCCGTGTCGTATTAAAGGGAAGTAGGCCATCAGTTCCTTCGAGAACTTGTTATATTTTGACGCTCTTCCTTATTTCTCTACAGTCTTCTTATAACTTAAACTTTCCGATTTTAGGTAGGAGACGCGAAGATAAGAGGCACAAGAAATTAAATTGAATATAGGTCTAAACCTTTATAAATGCACTAAGACAGAACTAATCGATTTTGAGCTTATTCCACCCTTTAAACACGGCGGTTGCTATATTTAGCACATGCTTTAACATTTCAAACCTCTGCATTCTGCCCACAGAATTCACTAATGGGTTTCGTCCGATTCTCACAATAAACAGCGTTTATTTCCCTAAACAGCATTAACCGGTCAATCTTCGTAGCGAAGACGTAACGCGTTTCCTGTGAGGTAGGAAATAAAATCTTATATGCCATTTGAGAAAATTAATTCGAACACCACCTCGGGTTTCGAGGGACGTTATTTTCAGAGATGAAACATGCGGACGGACAAGGAGATGAGCTCACTTATGCACATTCTGTAAGGGACACGTAAAACGCATTGTGGACTGATGTATTTATAACATTCTTCCATCAGTCCGTCACAACACAGCAGTTTCGTTCTCTCGTTTATACGACACTTCGCTCGAGGGAAATTAAATCCTCTTTGTGGCATGCTCTGTCCGTTATAAATATAAAACGAAAAGCCAACGTACGAAGTTTCCTGCAATATACAATTTTTAGAAATAGTTCTTATGCTGAATTCCATGGATAGACGGCAGTGTCGTAGGTGTGTAGATATTTCAGCAAAAAATTATAATTTAACAATGCTTTATCAACTTCAAAACGTCGAATGGCAGGGTGATTTATTAAACTGAAAATAGGGGAATGAAAACAGTCGTGGTCTACTTGATTCTTCACTTATTTAGCGAAGAATTTCAACTGCTTCGGTTACGTATGGTTGAACGGTAGGATTATACGTGTATAACTGATAAAACTGGAATGAATCTAGAAAGAAGTGGTTGCAGCCTGTATTTCGATTGTTTGGCGACGCATTTCAATCTTCTGGTTTATGCAGTGTGACCGATGGAATGATTGTCTACACAATGAACTGTGAACTATCTGAAAGGAAGCTCAGATCTGTTTGAAGGCACTAACTGCAGAATTTTCTTGGAGGAAATGAAGAAAATCACGAAGAAATTTTCAGGTTAATCGGTCTCAAGACCAAGATCAGAAGTCAGGAGCCTGAAATACATAACGTTTGATAATTATTACGTCACGACGTTCTGTATAAATTAGTCTCTAGAGGGCAGACATTTCCTTCTAATTATGAAACAACGAAATGAGTCACATAAGTTTACACACGCCAATATGTACGGCTTCTCTGAAAGTTAATTTAAGTTATATTGCGCATATCGATGTGCAAGGAGCGAGAAACAGGTCTCAAGTAGAGGCCCACGATTACTACTCGTCTGGCTTATTCTTCGACCCTGAAGATGCAAGCACTAAGTTCCTCCGAAAATTCGGTCAATCTATATACACTACGATAGCGAACAGATCCTTTCAAAATGCGACACAGTTCAGATATTTGGGAACGACAGTAACAAATCAAAATTTGATTCAGGAGGAAATTAAGGGGAGACTGAACTCAGGTAATGCTTGCTACCATTCAGTCCAGAACCTTCTGTCTTCTCTGCTGTACAAAAAACATAAAAATCAGAATACACATAACAGAAAACCTAGTCTCTGACATTAAGGGAAGAACACAGAGGTGTTTGAGAACATTTGGATCGAAGAGACATGAAGTGACAGGAGACTGGAGAAAAATGCATAATGAGGAGCTTCATAACCAGTATACTTCGCCAAGTATAATTAAAATTAAATATTCAAGGAGGTTGAGAAGAGCAGGGCATGTAGCAGGCATGGGGCGAAAAAGTCATGCATATAGGATATTGGTGGGAAAGCCAGAAGGAAAGAATCACTAGTAAGACCTAGACGTAGGTGGAAAGACAATATTAAGACGGATCTTAGAGACATATAGGATGGGGTGGTATGGAGTGGATTGATTTGGCTCAAGGACCGGTGGAGGGCTCTTGTGAACACGGTAATGCACCCTCGGGTTCCATAAAATGCTGGGAAATTCTTGAACAGCCGAGCGATCAGCGGCTCCCAAGAAGGGCTCAGCTCTATGGAGTTAGTTTAGCCGTGTCGGACTACGCCATGTCACACATAAGAAGACTGTATTCTCCACAGGCCCCGCTGTGAGAGACTCGAACACTGTTTTGTACTGAAATGATCCGAACCCTCTCTGCTCATGCCTCGTCTTCAGAATCGGGGGTTTCAAGGCAAAGTTAATCCGCGTTGCCAAGTAAAAATAATTCCGCGTGTCGGCAGTTTCTTGCTCGGAGACAGCCGGATATTACACTGCTCGTTTCAAGACACACAGTAACACATTCGGCCGTCCCTGCTGATGACATTTCCATCGCAGAAACAAGGCTGATAACTTACACAAAAACACACAGCCGTGCGCTAGCTTCTATGAGTCCCTGTATTAAAATAGGTAAACGGTATGCCTACAGCCATGTTCACACACGAGATCATAACGCTATCTCACCGGGATATACTCAGTCCTTCACTGTAATAGGCCACGGCTTCTTCTTCGCACTCCGCCATACGTAACAATCTTCGCGATTCATTCAACGGTACATACACGTGTAATGTAAATAATAAATAAGAATATGGCATTTCCTGGGAAAGTGACAGTCGCCCAACTGGTCAGATGCTCCAGATTTTTAAAAATTTTACAAAGTTCTCTCTGCTTTAATTAACCCCCCACCCCCGTCAAGAAGACGTGTGGGGGAGGAGTCATAGAGCTACACGCATTTGAACCTCGAACCCAGACAGTCTGGGAGCGAAACTGACCATTCATCTCCATCCGCTGACAAGACTATGAGTGCCTGGAGCTATAACTTCACTTCCTCTTACGCTTTCATGGTTGATGTTTAATTATGCATTGGTAAAAATTTATATAATTTTATTTAGTTTTGTATCATAAAATAAGTATGCTGCAACGGGCTGATCACCAGTCCAAGGAGTCCGAATTAATTCTGAAATTATGAATGTTATGCTTCATAATTAATTCGTAATGCGAACAGGCCGGACAGTCCAATCAGCCAAAGTAAACAAAAGATAAGCCACGTCAAGAATATAGGAAGGTTTAAACTATGAATTATGTATAACAAAACAGCGTCCTTAACAACCGAAAATTCATTGGGTCATAAAGTCATGTTACGCCAAGTGTAAGGCCGGAGTTCGATCCTGTAAGTTCATGAACATGAATCTGGTTCATCAGAACGTAATTATGGTTAACGCGCCAACGAAGCAGAACTCAAAAACCCATAACGGACGCGAAGGACGGCCTGTGATGTAATTACTGTCAATCTAATTAATTTGATTAATTCTAACGTAAAAATTGTAAACAAATCGCTTCTTAAGAGAACTGCCTACTGCGCAAGCCCAGCAAGTTCACCGGGGCACATCAGACAGGCACCTGCTATTGAGTCCGGTTTCGTCACACCGCATAACAGTTACCTGTACTGCAAAACAAATGGAAAGACATGAAATAACACAAGAACGACAGGAAGAATTGAAAGAAACTACGAAAAAAGGAAATCAATAAAGCCAAATAAAAAGGAACCGAACAACTTCGTTCAGACGACAACTCCTCTGGCTTGTATTTCGGAGATGGCCGATCTAAATCTCAGAGGAAACACCGGCCATTCTCAATTATACTTTCTCAGGTTTTCTTCAGTTTCTCTACGAACGGCGGGTTAGCGTAGTCCGTATAATGGCTCACTAGAGGCTGGAGGATGGAGGGGTCGGAGTTAGAGTCCCGGTAGGGTCAAGAATTTTCTTTTCTCCACGTCGCCCAGACCGGCTCTGGGGCCCACCCAGCCTCCTATATAATGGGTACCGGGGGCTCTTTCCTCGGGGGTAAAGCGGGCGGGAACTAAAGCTGACCAGCCATCTGCAGCTAGTGCCGAGGTCAAGAAAAGATGGATCTATCCACCCATTTCCCCATACGTCTTCATGGCGTAGTTAAGCACAGGGACAACTTTACCTTTTACCTCTACAGAAATGCCATGGAAGTACCACAGATCAAGCAATGAGCGGTTCCTTTCACATCCTTTCCCATTCATTATTCTCCATCATCCAACCATTCGACAACATAGAGTCCAAATTACATAAATAAACTAAAAATAAATCAAAGAAAAATAAATTTATTTAAGTGTTATTTAACTACACTCTCAAGAACTCGGATTACAATGCGTCAAATTGTAGGATCAGTAAATAATTAATGCGAAAGAAAAGGCCCTATCCCGGCACTTGCTTTGAGGAACTATGAAAAGCCATACAAATTTTAGTCAGGATAGCCGGTATCCGGGACGAAAGATGAAATGAAACAGGAATGAAAATATAAATGGGAATAAATATACTGCAGCACGTAGACCCGTTGCTAAGTAATGACTCTTGTAAACAACGCCTCCTCCTAGGCAACAGATTCCTAACACGCACCAATGGACTATTTTTTTTTATTTTTTATTCCTGATGGGGTGGGACTAAGTCCCTTGTATTGCGGCCACTTCTGACCTATTGTACCAGCCCCAGATGATAGGTGAGGATGACTGTGGAGCAATTGGTGGAATGAAGATTGGCAGGGGAAACCAAAGTACTCGGAGAGAACCTGTCCCAGCGCCACTCTGTCCACCAAAAATTCCACTTGACCAGACCCGGGATCGAACCCGGGCCGCCGAGGTGGGAAGTCAGCGACTAACCGCTTGACCTAAGTGGGAAACTGTGTTCTCTACAGAGTCCGTGCGATAGCTGAGTCACGCAAAAATATAACTGTTGGAAGCCGTGTTTTAATGTTCACTGACAGATGCATGAAGGAAAAAGAAAATAAACCAGAAAGGAAGACAGAATGCCAGATAAAACAAATAGAAAAGAGGAGACAAAATAAGTACGGAACAAAGAAGGAAAATATGCCATTAGAAGGCAGTAGATACTTTACACCACAGCCCTTTAGAGGCCACAGAGCTAATGTCCCGAGTGTTACACACGTCAATGTGCGATCTACCAAAGTCGCGGTTCTCACACTTTTGTTACTGGCTGTACACTTAGCATATTCTTTTTTTTTGGGGGGGGACGCAACAGAACAGAAATATTGAATTGCAATTTATAATAATGGTGCGCTTATTTTTAAATTATTCATTTACTGTAAAACAGAAAAATACATCGTAACATAGGTAATGAAGTCTTGTTACAGATGTCGATTTAAATATTAAATACATTTTATATTATATAATAATTCTTTTCAAAGCCTCGTCCCGCGTTTGCGGCTCACTGGTTGATAACCACCGTACTAGAGACATGCCCCTGAAACGTCATACTCTATAGGCAACTTCTCCGACGTCCCTGTACAGCGTGTACACTAGCACCGCTAACCCTGACATTTAACAACCAGCGACACCTTTACACTCCGGATCTGAGGTTTTCATAGCTGTGACAATGAAGTGTGCTACCTACTGGGATCTGACGCCGTGTAGGCCGAAAGAAATTCGCTGGTATTTCGGAAGAACGTCCTGTTTCCATCTTCGGGGTTGAATATATGTCAAGTTGATTTTAAAGTTTTCTGACGATTGTGTGCAACAAGGGATTACTGGGTTTCTGGACTTCGTCCCTTGTCCGGTATTCTAACGAACACAACGTTTCGGAAACTGGATCTGTTTCCGTCCTCAGGTGAAAGGGATGGGTCCGTTATAATGGAGATGAAGGCTAATGTGAGTCCGAAAAGTATGACAACACCATTCATAGATTGTTCAGATCTGTTTTGTCGTCTGTACTGTTCTTTTTGGAACACACTATGCTACAAACTGGAAGGTCGCAGGTTCGATTGCCGATCAGGTCATTGGATTTTTCAATTGATCTAATCCTTCCAGCCGCACTATGGCTTTGGGGTCGACTCAGCCTCTAACAAAAATGAGTACCAGGAATATTCTTAAGGGGGGTAAAGGGCGGACGGTACGTAAAGATGACATCACCATCTACGAGCCGATTGTCTAGAAGATGCGTGAGCCTCGACGTCTCAGACTCCAATGCGCCTCCACGGCCTGTTATAGGGATAGCTTTGTACATTTTTTTTACTGATCTTTCTGTGTTAAAACTACTGTTGGCCCTATTAGTAACATTTTTATCTTGGTGTGCTTTTTATCACCAATTCTGTTCAACTTGTACAGCCAATGCCTTACCAAAGAAGCTCTGGATGGGCTCGGAGACTTCAAATTAGGAGGGCAAATTATTCAAACTGTGAAATATGCAGATGACCTTGTGTTAATGGCTAAGGAAGAAACTGTGCTACAGGGCATGATTGATAGACTAATTGAAATTGGAAGGTGCTATGGCATGGAAATGAATGTGGAGAAAACAAAAGTAATGAAAATTTCGAGACAACCAACCCCAGTCACAATAAAGATAGACCAAAAACAACTGGAGAATGTGAAATGTTTTAAATATTTGGGTAGCTTGTTAACAGATGATGGAAGGTGTACTTGTGAAATTAAATCCAGGATTGCCATGGCAAAAGCTGCATTTAGCAAGAAGAAGAATCTTTTTACCAGCAAATTGGACTTAAATTTGAGGAAGAAACTAGTGAAATGCTACATTTGGAGCATAGCTCTGTATGGGGCTGAAACATGGACACTTAGGGCAGTAGATCAGAAACATCTGGAAAGTTTCGAAATGTGGTGTTGGAGAAGAATGGAGAAGATCAGTTGGACCGATTATGTGAGAAATGAAGAAGTGTTAATTAGAGTCAGTGAGCAGAGGAATATCCTACACGAAATAAGAAAACGGAAGGCTAATTGGATTGGTCATGTTTTACGCAGAAACTGCCTTCTAAAAGAAGCTATCGAAGTATAGAGAGAGGGGCGGATAGAAGTGACAAGAAGACGAGGAAGAAAACGTAAGAAGATGCTGGATGACCTTGGGGACAGAAGAGGATACTGTCATTTGAAGGAGAAAGCTCTAGATCGCATTAAGTGGAGGAACTGTTTTGGAAGAGACTGTGGGCCTGTCGTCTGACAGGGTTCTGATGATGATGATGTTTATATTAATGCTCTAACATTATTATGTTTTGTTATGAGTCACATCAATCCAGTCCATGCTACCCCATCTACCTCTCTAAAACGGGTCATAGAATGGGCGGTGAGGACTGGACTGATCTGGCTCAGGATATGGACCAGTGCAGGGCTCTTGTGAACACGGTAATGAACCTTCGGGTTCCATAAAATACTGGGAAGTTAATGAGTAGCTGCAGAATTGGCGGCTTTTCAAGAAGGGCTCAGCTCCATGAAGTTAGTTATGATCAGTCAGCAAATCTTCCTTACTGTTTATTTAAATCATGCATTCCGCTTGTGACAGCCTGCATTTGTATACAACACGATTCTCTGCACAGTCGGTTTTAATATTCACGTCTCGCCTGTCGCTCTAGTCTTATTTCTCGTTTATAAAATATTGGAAGTTTGTTGAATTTTTCCACCAACGTAAATGAGTATTAGAAAACAATTTATATACGAACAAATAAAAAAAATAGAATACGAACACATACAAACATTTGCCTTCATAGTGATAATATGCCGATCACATTGGCTGAGCGGTCTAGGGCATGAACTGCCTCCGCTCGCTCGAATGCTGGGATCATGGGTTCGAATCCCACTCGAGGCATGGATTCTGTGTGTGCGTTTTTCTTGTGATTGTGTTGTTCTATGTGTAGGTAGCGGCCTCGTGACGGGCTCATCCACCTTCCAAGAAGTCCTTCCGAATGTGTATAGGATTAAGAAACTGAAAAAGCGGCAAAGGTCCAACAAAAAGTACACCGATAACGTAATGAAATACTTTTTGTGAGTTACTTTACGGCGCTATCAACAGCAACGACTGTAAGCACCGAGTGCAGGACGAGAAACTGAAAACAGATCTGAACAGAAGAGGCTGTAGACTATCACGATATTATCCTGGCATTTCCGTGGAGGGATAAAAAAAACTCGTTATAATAGCCGACGTCCAGACCGAGGTTCGAACCGAGCACCTCCAGAATATGAATCTAGAGCGTTACCGCTATGCAAACCTGCTCCGTAAAATAAATTTTGTGTGGAGACAAGTATAAAGGAAAGACACACTTGTACTGAGGGGTGAAAGAGACCAAAAAGTCTTAACGAAGGCAGGTGGTTCGGTCAACAACCGAAATGAGCATCTCATAAACGCAAATGTCACCACTTGAACTGACGTGATCGGTAAACCGCCGTTGGATATTAATTGTGGACCGTTTACTCAGCAGAGAACAAACATCGACAATACTCGTATGACAGAACACAGAGACGCCGATTTCCGGACCGGACAACGGTGCGCAGCAGAAACACGAAATTTCACTGGACTGTTTGGAGGGGTAGAACATTTGCACGCCATATAAATATTCAAAATCAAAACCCAATGTTGTTTCTGGCAGCGGTCAGAGTTAAAGTGGATATGGCAGAAGGGTCGGGGCGAGCACTCATGGACTGTTCACTTTACTCTCCGCTGTAGTTGAGCCTCATCGAGTGGGTACCAATTCTACTCCTGAGGTATATCGCGGTTTTTCTCAGTATATCCAGGCAAATACAGGGATAGTACATCTCAAATTAGGCCATGGCCGCTCCCTCCCATATCCCTTCAAAGTATTATTCACTAAACGTCCTACAATTCGACTCCATTGTGACGAAAAATAAGAAGACTGCATCTGCAAAAGTGACTGCTGAACTGAATGTCACGCTCACAAACCCCGTCAGCACCAAAACAGTACGAAGGGAACTCCAGAAGCAGGGTATATCTGGACGAGCTGCAATTCCAAAGCCACTCATCAGTGATCAAAATGCCACTAAGAGGACAGTGTGGTACCGAAGTCATAAAACCTGGACTATGGAGCAATGGAAGACGGTCATTTGGTCGGATGAGTCCACCTTCACACTGTTTCCGACTTCTGTCCGAGTTTACGTCTGGAGAACGCCATCCCAAGCTTACGGTCCAGATTGTTTGCTGCCAAGAGTGAAACATCGCGGGGGTTCGATCATGGTATGGGCAGCCATATCGTGGTATTCTGTCGGACCAATCATTGCCCTGCAAGGTCACGTCACTGCCAACGACTATGCGACCATTTTGGGTGACCAGGTCCATCTCATGGTGCAAACTTTGTTCCCCAATGGTGATGCCATTTACCAAGCCAACAACGCCTGCGTTCACATAGCTCACATCGTCCAGGACTGGTTTTCTGAGCACGAAGATGAAGTGTCACAATATTATATTTCAGCATCCTGTTACACTCAAACAATATATATGGACAAATACCGTCTTAAGTGCAACAATTTTATTGTAGTTTTTACTTCTTTTTCCTCCTCCACACTACATGTTTCGGCCCTAAATGGCCATCATCAGGTGTGTATCACTCACGCAACTGTACTGT
>NW_019738871.1:642377-689877 GCF_002891405.2 Cryptotermes secundus
ATGCTGGTGCTCCGTGCTGTGCGAATGTTCTCATGGCCGATGGACAGGTAGAGGATGACCCACTGCATGTGTAGCCACATCGGCTTACAGGCACCACTTACATGATCTGCAAGAGCCACTGGGTACATGCATGCTGGTGCTCCGTGCTGTGCGAGACGTTCTCATGGCCGATGGACAGGTAGAGGATGACCCACTGCATGTGTAGCCACATCGGCTTACAGGCACCACTTACATGATCTGCAAGAGCCACTGGGTACATGCATGATGGTGCTCCGTGCTGTGCGAGACGTTCTCATGGCCGATGGACAGGTAGAGGATGACCCACTGCATGTGTAGCCACATCGGCTTACAGGCACCACTTACATGATCTGCAAGAGCCACTGGGTACATGCATGCTGGTGCTCCGCGCTGTGCGACATGTTCTCATGGCCGATGGGTAGGTACACGAGGACTCATTGCGTGGCCTCCACGCTCCTGTGGGGACACCTCACAGCCCTTGTGTATGCAGACACTTCACATCGCAGTGCGGACGCCTGTCAGACTCTCAGCAACTGCCCTTGCATCTCTGCACGGGTGCGGCGGTCCATGATTAGGCGTGCACTGAATCTCATGGAGGGCTTTTCGAGCACTTATTATAAATGTACTCTCAACTTGCAAATAAAATGTTTCCGGACACGTGTTCATATGGACACTTTTACTTGTTTTGGAATGTGGAACTCGTGCCCCAAGCTTATACATATCTTTGACGCACACCCTGTATAATCTTCAAGCGATAAGATATAAACACTGTTAACTGTTCCTGCTTTCCTGGTGCAAAAAGCTTATGGCTGCATCGAAGCTCCTATGGGCCTTTCTTTTAGGGTTCGTTTTACTTGGATTCCCTTGTCTCTTAGGGATTCGATTAAGTTATTTTCTAATAAGCCTTCTCCAAAAATTCTTAATTACTTATCTTATTACTTCCCTTCTGTATTTACTCTATACTTTTGTTGGTTACATTAAGTATTTATTTTTGAGGTTGCTTTTTTAATATTGTCTTTCACCCACCTATTTCTTACGTACAGTTTTTGACTAAGAACAGGGATATGCGGTCAATACAGCGACTGGTTACGGGCTGGAAGACCGAGGGGTCGGAGTTCGAGCTCCGGTAGTCAAGAATTTTCACTTCTCCGTTGTCATTCAGATCGGCTCTGGGGCACACCCATCTTCCTATCCAATGGGTATCGAGGGCTCTTTCCCCGGGGGTAAAGCAGCCGGGGCGTGAAGGTGACCACCAAGTAGCGTTGAGGTCAAGAAAACGTGTGCCCAGACATCGACTCCCCCACACGTCTTCATGGCGTAGTGCTTAATTAATTAAGCACAGGGATAATTTTACATTTTGCCTTAGTCTTCGATTATTTAACGATGCTACACCAACTGCAGAGGTTGGATACCGATTAATACAATGGGAGAAAGATCATGAAGGTCGATTAGGAAGTCAGAAGTCATCGTTTATTTGAAGGATCCATCCTGCTATTTGTCTGCATGGACAGGCTAAAGGCAATGGTATCAAACCTCAAGTCACGACTGCCGATAATTCAGCTGAGGTTCAAACCGGGACATTTCGCAAGTACAAACTCCAATGCACGACGTTTTCATCAAATTACAATCATCCGTGGTCCTGCAGGACAATGAAGGGCAGGCCGACAGTAGAAACGTTTAAGTCGACAAGGACATCCCAGACTTTCTGCCGTGTAGATAAACAGATAAATGTATTTACCCGAGAGCACGCACAGGAGAGATGTATGTGGCGATATTGTGATCTGTAAATTGTAGGGACCAATAGCGCAGGCGCATTTTGTATCCGAGTGTGCCCGCATACGGGTCTACACGAAACAAGTCTGATAAGAAAAATGATATTTAACAACACACGCGACAGTTTATACAATATACTGGACACAGACACAATTCAGCTTTCCCCCGAATTGGACACTATAATACTAACACTCAGTTCAGAATATTTTGTTCTCCTGTATCCTACCTGAAAAGTAAAAATTAACTAAAATGAACTAACTCCATGGAGCTGAGCCCTTCTTGAGAAGCCGCCAGTCTATCAGCCACTCAAGAATTTACCGACATTTTATGGAATCCGAAGGTTCATTACCGTAGATAAAATTAATATTGTGGCATATTTCCTCAGAGCAAGAATTGTGGAGCCAGAGAAACAGCCGTTGCTAGCGAACGGCTCTGAAACAGCAATCGTTTCTAGGTAACCACCGCGAAACAGACAACGGAACGACATCCGTTGCTAGGAAACGGCTCAGTAAACACGTCCCTGCTGCAACGGATACGAGAATGAATGGTGGTGTCTGCGCGGGCAGTGCCGAGGAGTTATAAGGAAGACAAGTGGGGCAACCAAGTCACTTCTGTAAAGGAGTCTGTGAAGAAAAGAGTCAGTTGGAAGGGGGTCGCCGTTCAGACAGGACTTGGGCGCGGAAGCTGAAGAATCTCCAATATTAGAAGCCATTATCAGGGCACGGCTGATGAAGACACAGCAGGCTAGGAAAACCTTAGCGTGTGCTGTGGTGATTTGGAAAGTGTGGAGATGGCGCTGTAATTACTGGTAATTCCGAGTGCTGTATGTAAGTGGTCAGTAAATCCAATATCTAATCCAAACCCCGTCTATAGTCACATTAACACGTGATAATATTATATTTCATCATCCAGTTGCACTCGTTAACGATTTAATTTGGTCAAGTGCACTGACTGAGACAAGGACTGTAGGGTATGTACGGATCGGTCAAACAGAAGGGCCACCCTCCCTCCCATAATGCAACTGCAACCACTGGCCCGTTACTCTAAGAATAAGATCGGTACTGAACTATAATTTTGTGACTTATTCTACCTTCGGGGCACGTGGTGGCGTATTTAGTTGATGCAGTATGCTACAGGTTGGAAGGTCGCGGATTCGATTACCGATGTCGTTGGAAATTTCAACTGACAAATCCTTCCAGCCGCACTATGGCCCCGGGGGTCGACTCAGCTTCTAACAGAAATGAGTACCAGGAATCTTCCTGGGGTAAAGGGCGGCCGGCGCATAAGGCTGACAACCTTACTGACATCAATGAGCCGACTGTCTCACACCCTATAAGCCTCCGTGGCCCGTTACAGGGATAGCTTTACCTTTTACCCTTTTTTTAAATTTTACCTTCTGGGATATAACGCCATATATTCCGTTGAAATTCAACAGATGTTTCGGAGAAACATGTCTCCTCCATCTTCAAGATCTAAGTGGAAAGGAAAATACTGCGGTTACATTAATGTTCCTATGGACCGGGTCCGAGTCCCATCTCCTATCCCCCACACAGGGGTCTGAATGACCATCTTCTTGCAACATGGATATGTGTTATATCATCCCCACCCTTCTCACTTCTACCCTGAAGATGGAGGCAGCAGTGATATCCACCTACATGACTACACGGTGTCAAAACCCCAAAGATGAGAGCTTGAAATTAGTACACATTATTTAACTGACATGACGAAAATGTTTTGAGGCTCTGACGTTCAAAACCCAAAATAATTATGATCTGTCTCTCGAGATGTGGGCCGATGTTTAGTTGTTCTGCAATTATAGGCGCAATTCGTCATAGCCAGCCTGCCAACAGCAAGCTGGGGGGAGGGGGTGAGTCATGACAAGTTATTTAATGAGCAGAGAAGACGGAGACCAGGACGAAGGAAACGGATTTTGGTAGGGAGTTATGGGATCAATATCTGGAATGATACAGAAACCGTTTTCTTACTAAATTTACTTCGGTTTCCCCTGCCAATCTTCATTCCACCAATTGATCCACAATCACCCCCACCTATCATCTGGGGCTGGTACAATAGGCCAGAAGTGGCCGCAGTACAAGGGACTTAGTTCCACCCCACTAGGAAAAAAAAACCCCGCTAATGTCAAATCCTGACTGACTTCTGAATATACGCGTTGTCTCAACGCACCTTTCTACAGGGTGAATCGTATGGAACCGACCCGATGAATTTGCTGATAATTCCGCAGGTGATGCATATAACCGCTCACAATTACGACATAATAATCCGTGGGCCGTGCTCAGTCGAATGGTGTGCGCATGATCCGGCAAGTGGCAGCCCTTATGCTGCAAGGTCAAGGAAAATCCCGAAACGTGTCTGCAGTGCGCAGGCGACAGTCATGGAGTACACTGTTGAAAAGCTAGTGTTTCTAATGCCTACTTGAAAACGGCGGACACTTTCAACATCTGCTCTGATCACGGCACAAAATCCAAGATAAGATATGTGTAAATTACTTTAATATCTGTATGGTATATTTTATATTACACCTCATTTCGTCGGGCCGGTTCTATATGAATCACCCTGTATAATATCCAGCAGCAATACCTTCCATACTTCAACAGAGATTTCTAATGAAGCAGTATGAGCTGCTTCTCCCAACTAACTCCTTGAAGCTAGCAGTTCCTCAGCTGCTCAAGTAATTCTACGTCTTTCATACAACGCGAAGATTTATAACCGTGCAGGATTTGAGGGCATCGCAGCGGTGGTTATGAAAGTTCTATCCTCTGGGATATAAAGATGCGCTGTCAGTTGAAAGTCAACCGACATTTCGGAGATATCGCATCCATCTTGCCGGGATTATTCTTCGACCTAGAAGATGGAAATATAAAGGCAAAAAAAAAAATTAAAGCTATCCCTATAACAAGCCATGGAGGTCCATTGGATTGTAAGACGTCGAGGCTCTCACATTTCCTAGACAATCGGCTTACAGATGGCGACGAGATTGTCAGCCTTAAGCGCCGGCCGCCCTTTACCCCCAGGAAGATTCCTGGTACTCATTTCTGTCAGAGGCTGAGTCAACCCTGGGGCCATTGTGCGGCTGGAAGGATTAGGTCAACTGAAAAATTGAATGGCATTATTGGGAACCGAACCCGCATCCTTCCGGCCTGAAGCATAGTGCCTCAACAAACTACGCTACCGCGGAAGATGGTGACATGTTCCTCAGAAACGTAGGTTGACTTTCAACGGGTTACACGGCGTTATATTGCAGAAAATAGAAATATTCATAGCCAGGTTCACAAAAGGTCGTCCCAAGTGAGATGAATCCAGTTTACACGATCATAACTTGTGTCCCGAAGGTCCTTCTTACTATCATCATTCATCGACACCTAGCTCTGTCTCTTGGAACATATGTGGTACCCTACATATAAAAATGCAACTTCTCTGTTTGCTCCTACCTACTGCGGACCCAAAAGAAAACACCCACAGACAGTCTACTGCCAATATGCAACAACATTCGAGGCTATCAATACGATGTGAAAGCATTGCGATAGGTTTTCTTGGATGAGACCTGAATCTTCAGTCCTAATTATTTAAATGAATTACACTAGTAAACTTCAATCCCTTAAGAACAGTAAGAATAATATCTTATGGTACTTTCCTCCGAAACGTCAATAAATTTCTGTCGAAACGTACGTCATATCCCAGAGTACAGTAACCCTTCATAGTCACCCCCATGAAAACCTCAATCTTACTTTAATTTAATATCAGTGTTATATCTTCCGCCGGACACGGCAGCCGAGTGGTCTAAGGCTGGGGCCACACGAGCGCACAAAATGCGTCCGTTGTAACAAACGTCGTGACGTCAGTTATAGAAATAAACAAGAGAGGGGAATGCTACGCTTCCTTCTGGCTCCACTGCAGACAAAAACTACGCACCGCATTCTGCAACTGTGTGGTGTCCTCAGCAACGTCCGTCATAAAGTACGTTCGTTGCAACGGACGTACTTTGTGCGCTCGTGTGGCCCCAGCCTAAGGCATGAACTGTCTTCGCTCGCTCGGAAGCCAGGATTGTGGGTTCGAATCCCACAAAAGGCATAGATGTCTGGTATGTGTGTGTTTTCTGTTTGTGTTGACCTGTGTTTAGGTAAAGGCCTTGCGACGGGCTGATCACTCGTCCAAGGAGTCCTACCGTCTGTAAAATGTTCAAAAGAAAAACCTCGACACCGTAAGGTATAAAAGGAACGGATTAAATAAGTTATTTCTTCTTCATAGGTTAGGCCACGGTATACGATGTGATACTGACAAATGGGGAAACCATAACCCGGGTGAATAACAGGTACTTCCGGTAACTAGTCGCCCTTGTGCTTAACCAGTTAACCACCACGCCATGATGAAAACATATGAGGGAGTGGATGTACATACCCACGAATCTTTGACCTCGGCACTAGTTGGAGGTAAGCGGTAAGCTTCATGCTCCAACTGCTTTACCCCAGGGGAAAAAGCCCCCGGTACCCATTGGATAAGAGGTGAAAATAAATTTGTGTAATATTTCTCGGCCTTTATACCTATTAGTGGTTTTAATCAACGTAAATTTTAAACAATGACTGAAACAAGAAAATAAATGAAGGCGTTTGTACATTATAAATTTATTATAAATTAAATCGCTCGCTGTCACGACAACAGCCTACTGTTCCAGTATGAACGCTAACAGCCGCTTTGTGTATTGATATTACCGGTGAGCAATCTTTATTGTACAAAAAGGATTTAAGTGCAAAGTTCAAAAATAAAGCTCAGACTTCAAGAGAGATCATAGACATAACGATTAAATAAATACTATTTTACATGAAGAGTAATATCTTCTGGGATGTGACCGCACGTAATTTGGTAGAAGTATGCCGACGTTTCGGGTGAAATAGCAGTCTCTATCTACTGATATATGAGCGAGCAGTGCGAGTCTGTGTCTGTATGCGTATCCCTCCTATCGTTGCTAGGCAACGGCTCGGTAAACAAGTTCCCGCGGCAAAGAATACACGAAACAATAGTTGTCGTACGCGTGTCTGTGTATCTCCCTATCGTTGCTAGGTAACAACACGGTAAAGACGTTCCCGCGGCAACGAAGAACAGTTGGGAGGTGTCGTTATTTATGAGGTCCGTGTCGTATCAAAGGGAAGTACGCGATTACTTCTTCCTTGAACTACTTGTTTTTATACTACTGCGACATGTTTTCATACCTCCGCTACAGAAATATAAAACTATGGATTCCCGGCAATGTACAACACATGAGGATCCGATGAAGTATCCGAATGGACGGCAAACGAGGCCCACGACCGAAATCGAGTAGCAGCGATATTCAGATGCTTGGGCACTTATTCATTTTCACTTCAGCGAATTTAGTATGGAGAAGGTGATTGTAGCAAAAATCGATATCTCGACGGAAATTCAAATTTCGAGACCTCTAAACTAAGTGGCGCGTTTCTTTTGTGTTGTGTAAATAGATTTAGGGGCTTCTATGCTGTCACGCAACATTCTGAATCCGATACATCTAATAAGCGATTTGAATTGAATATAGCGACAGATCAATGAATATCATAGCAATTAATTAATCTTAGTGACAACTTTTCATCGTGTGGAGGGGGGTTAGAAAATCTCCACTGTGGCCCTGTGAGTCGTAGAAGACGACGAAAATGGATCTCCATGTCTGGGGGTATAACAGGGCCACCCTACTACTGGGGATTGTCCACGTTGGGGGTTGAACGCAAGGCTGACGACCTTGCTCTATAAACAAAATCATTGTTCTGAAATCCAAAGAAGTAAAAACCGGACGCAACCTGGCAGAGTATTCTAAGGAAGGCTAGGGTTCAAAAAGGGGCTGTTCTGCCGATGAAAAAGATGATCACGGTGTTAACTTTCATACATACGGCTGAGTACGTGAAGGTCGAGTGAGACACACTCCAGATTAATTCGTGTCTTAAAATATTCAGAACAAAAATAAAAATTTAAGACATCGCGCCCGAATTGTTAACAATTCACACTTGTTCTGCCTAATTACAATTCTACCTACCTACCACCCACCGACCTACCCCACACCCACTCGCCTACCTACCTACCTACCTACTTATCTATGGCTCTCCAGCCCTTTGTTGGACCTTCGCCGCCATTTCAGTTTCTTGACTTTTACACAGTTGGTAGGACACCTTGGACGAGTGATCAGCCAGTCGCAAGGCCGTTACCTGCAACGAGGACAGCACAAACACAGAATAAACGCACACAGACATCCATGCCCTGAGTGGGATTCGAAACCACGATCTCAGTGTTTGAGCGGGCGAAGAGAGTTCATGCCTTAGACCCCGTGTGGCCACTGTGACCGGCAATTATGATTAGGCAGTGTCAATAATTTATAGACAAGCATTTTACAATTTTGAATTAAAGCCTTCTTCTTGTGCGTCATTTGAGCTAGTGGTCACAACGAAATGGATCGATCACACACATAAAAAAATAATTGCTCAACCCTGACCCAACACAACTTTCTGGTGGAGGGGTAAGGAGGCCAGGTATGGTTTCTTTCACTGACCTGATTACAAGCATGACAGCCATTTAAAAAAGTTCCTGTGACAGGGCAGGCGCCTAAGCGGACATTGGAACAGCATGGCAACTGAGCTACACGAAAACTGATCGGTCTGATATGATGGAGTCGACAAGAAATGCGCCAAATTGCATTCACCAGAAAATTACTTATCAACACACACGTTGTAGTCTTTACCAAACATTTTTCTTCTTCTACCATCAGAGATTAGGCTGACTGGCCTGTAGGCGATCGGTAGGACTCCTTGGACGGGGATCAGCCCTGTCGCAAGGCCGATATCTAGCACAGGACAACACAAACATAGAATAAACGCACATAGACATCCATGCCTGGAGTGGGATTTGAAACGACGATCTCAGTGTTTGACTGCGCTGGCGAGGTCCAGCAACAATTGTAAACGATAGAGCACCCTCTCTCCAGACAGATGTTACATAAGGACTATAACCGCATGTGTTCAGTTGGAAAATAAAATTACTGGCCGTGAGTCTCAAGGGGCTTGTCGCCAATATGCATTGATTGGCGGTAAATCGCCAGTCGTAAAGTAACACTGACTCTGACAACGAGCTCAGTGCTCAGCTGAAAGTCAGGCTGTGAAGAGAAGAATTTGTGTGTGCTCTAGTGTTAAAATCCGTTGCCAGAAAACTAACAGTGAAGACACGGCAGATTGAAAACACTTAGCGTGTGCTGCAGTGATTTGTAAGGTGTGGAAATTAGCGACAGTGTTATAGTTAGTTGTAGTTAGGACCTGTAAATGGTCAATAAATCCGGTATCAACTCCAAAACCCAGTCGAGACATGTGACAATAAAGTTAATCAAGACATTTTGAACGTTAGGGACCTAGGTGCCGTGTTTGCAATAAATGACTGCTGAATGCTGTAGGTACACAGAGTCATACAACCTTATTTTTGAAAGCAATGCTTAACGCCGGTCACGGTAGCCGAGCGGTCTAAGGCATGCACTGTCTTTGCTCCCTCAGAAGCCGGGATCGTGGGTTCGGATCTGTTTCCTGTGAGGTACGAACTGAATTCTTATATATTATTCTTATACACTGCCGGTCATGGTAGCCGAGCGGTCTAAGGCATGCACTGTCTTCACTCGCTCGGAAGCCGGGATCGTGGGTTCGGATCTGTTTCCTGTGAGGTAGGAACTGAATTCTTATATATTATTCCTATACACTGCTGGTCACGGTAGCCGCGCGGTCTAAGGCATGCACTGTCTTCGCTCGCTCGGAAGCCGGGATCGTAGGTTCGGATCTGTTTCCTGTGAAGTACGAACTGAATTCTTATATATTATTCTTATACACTGCCGGTCACAGTAGCCGAGCGGTCTAAGGCATGAACTGTCTTCACTCGCTCGGAAGCCGGGATCGTGGGTTCGAATCCCACTCAGGGCATGGATGTTTGTACGCGTTTTTCTGTGTTTGTCTACAGGTAGAGGCCTTGCGACGAGCTGATCACTCGCCCAAGGTGTCCTACCGTATGTGTAAGATCTAGTAAACCGAAGTGAAACGGAGAGTGTCATGGAGGTAGGCCTAGGCCCAAATTGGGGCTGTAGCGCCACAGGAAAAAAAAATGCTTAACAGTGACAATCCAAAGGACGCTGTAGAAGGTTAGGCTTCCCGCAATACAACATAACCAACGGGATAAAAGTTAAATTCGTAAAATACAAGAAGGGTTGCGGGAAATAAACTGAAATGCAAGCTTGACCGTACAAAAAGGCAGATGCTTTGCATAGCAGAGATGCAATAATGCAAGAAATATTGTCTGCGCGCAAACATCCGACATCTGCCGCAAAACTCTAAACACAGAAGCCGTATCCACGACTGAAGCTACTCAATATGAATAGCATCCACGGCGTCATGTTGTGTGCACAACTTTACCGTAATAATAACATAACAGCTCTCTTCCTTCATTATACAACGGGAGTCTACAGATATTAAAAGCGAAATCACCGGTCCATAACGGATACAGGTACCCACGTGATTTGCGGCGCGTGACTTCGAAACCCGCGCTGAGAGCAGAAGTGAGTCGCGCTTTCCAATGATTTCCTCATACCCATCCAGGAGTTCCATCGGTTATCATCAAGGACAGAGAAAGCCTCTGACGATCCAGGTTCGAATCAAGGAGCTCCAGATGATAAATAGGGGGTTCGAACCGCCATAAATCAGAATGGTAAGATTTACTTATTTAGCGATGCTGTTATAACTGAAGACCATATATCGTCGGTAAGTAGGGCAGTTAGTGAATAATGAAAAAAAAAATTATATCGTAACCTAATTTCAGAAATTATTCCAGAATTTACGTGGAGGGTCTGCGTGAATAAAAACGCAAATATGATTCAGCCAGGACATGCGATCTCCGGACAGGGATCTAACGAGTCAGGAATGCTGCCCACTCGAGTCTGAAGTTCGGCAAGGTAAAGTTGTCCCTGTGCTTAATTAAGCACCGGATCATGAAGACGTATGGGTGTGCGGAGGTATAGCTCCTCACATTCCTAATCTCGGCACTAGTTAGAAGTAAGTGATCAGCTTCACTTCCCAGCCGCTTTACCCCAAGGAAACAGCCCCGCTCCGTACACATTAGATAGGAGACTTTGTGGATCGCCGAGTCGATGTGAACACTCCTGGGGAGAGGAGTATCTCTTGCCCTTGCCTGGAATCGAACCCAGACTTGTAGGATTTTCGATCTGGAAACAAAAAGCCTCCATTTACACTTCCTAAATCATATATCACTGCAGGACAACATCTAGGTATCCGATAATTTTTTGAGCGAAAGAAATCATGTCCTGATGTCATGAACAGTGTGGGGGATGGAGGTAAAGCTCCAGGTGTTCTTCACGTTGGAACTAAATAGAGATGAATGATCAGCTTTAGGCTCCGGCGGCTTCTATTCCGAAGAAGAGCTTTCTATATAGACTGAGGGGAGGTTGGTTGGGTGGGCCCCAGAACCCCGTCTGGTTTCGGCACCTGAAGACAGGAATTCTTGCCCCTGTTGGGAACCTACACAGATGCTGCACTATCTGTGGGACGCAACCCAAGCTCCCCCCTCCCCCCAACGCGAGACCCGGGGAAGACTAACCTAGTTGCTCCACGTACCCTGTTGCCAGCCGTTGTAACCCGAACAGACACAGTTGCAATCTGCCCTGTATATATTCTGCTGTAAGCCGACAAAATTGAAAACAGTGTACTACGTAACGAGCATACAAAATTGCTAACGGCTTGTTCGGTCGGAATTTCAATAAAACAAAAACAAAAAAGATAAAGTAACAAAATTCATATTTCGACAGCATAATTACGAACAGCATCGATTTCTGACAAAAATATGTGAAATGGTTAATGAAGTACATGGAAATGTTAAGACCTTATACAAAGCAGGCAGTATAATCAGTGAATATGGCCGATTAGCACTGTCCGGACGTTTCTCATACTGAATTTCACGAAAATCTTGATTAGCGGCTTATGACATATGTGTACATGAAAAATGTAAGATTTCAGGTTTCCGCGGCGCTGACTATGAAGAACGACGTCTTCTGTGGCACCGCGTAGATATTGTGTAAACTGACGTTTCGGACGAATGTATCGCCTCCGTCTTCAGGGCAGAAAAATCAGCGAGCGACGAATCAGTGTGAGCAGTCTGGAAAGACTGGAGGAAAATCACAAAGGCTTCAGTAAGATTGATGGGAAACCTGGCCTAAAATGGAACCCGGCCTTCTCATAGACTGCAGAGCGCCGGCTACTCTATCGGTGCAAACAGGATTTCTGATATAAAAAACTTGGGGAGTTGCCATCCTTGACAGGAAAACAGAATTTATATTCCTCCTGCTAGACCGGTTTCAATTTCTCAATAAATTGACTGAAAATTCTGGAACACTCCGAGCCAAAACATATTGCCACGTAGTATGCGTGACTATAGACGGGGTTGGGATTGGTGAATGAATTTACTACCTATACACATGACTTGGAACTACAAGCAATTCCAGCGCCACCGCTTACCTACACACTTTAAAAATCACTCCAGCACATGCTGGGTCTTTTTCCAGTCTTCTGTGTCATCTGTTCCCTGGCAACGGCTTTAACAATGATTATTCCTCTGCCTCCGGTCCCAAGTCCTCTTTTCACAGACTCCTGTAGAGAACTAACAACTAACCTTGTCCCTTTGCTTACAACATCTCGGTAGGGACCAAACAGAAAACGCAGCTCCTCCACTGCTGTGGTCTAAATGTTGCATTATTAAGAATCTGCTGCC
This sequence comes from Cryptotermes secundus, assembly GCF_002891405.2. Classification (NCBI taxonomy): domain Eukaryota; kingdom Metazoa; phylum Arthropoda; class Insecta; order Blattodea; family Kalotermitidae; genus Cryptotermes; species Cryptotermes secundus. The sequence continues at coordinate 654,990 of NW_019738871.1, forward strand.
TAGCAACGGGAACTTGTTTACCGAGGCGTTGCCCAGAAACGGTCACTGTTTAAACAGTCACTGCTTGCAACGGGTCTATACGCCACAATATTAATCTAACTTCTGTTTCTCTTTGTGACTTATTTTACTACACTTTCGGTAGACAATACAGCGTGAAATGGTAGGATTACAGATTAACGAGGAAGGGTTAAGATTTGAAAGGAATCGCCCGTACCCTAACCGAGGTATTATCTCGATATTTATTCAAAAGGGACTGAGGAAAATCACGAACACCCTGAATCAGAATAGCCGATATCGCGGACAAGATTCAAACAGAGCACCTTCCGAATATGAATCTTGAACGTTACCGCTAAGTCAACCCACTCTGTGACACCGTGTAGTTTGGCATATAGGTAACAACGTTTTGAAAGAATCTACTGCATCCAACACCAGGGTAAAAAGTAAAAAAAAAGTAAGTAAAGCTATCCCTGCAACAGGCCGTGGAGACCCATAGCGTTGTGAGACGTCGAGGCTTCCACATTTTCTAGACAATCGTCTCATAGATGGCGGTAAAGTTGTCAGCTCTACGCGCAGGCCGCCCTTTACCCCCAAGAATATTTTTGGTGGTCATTTCTGTTAGGGGCTGAGTCGAACCCAGGGCCATAGTGCGGCTGGAAGGATTAGGTCAATTGAAAAAAAAATCGAAATGACCTCATCGGGACTTGAACCTGCAACCTTGCGGCTTGTAGCATAGTGCCTCAACCAACTACGCTACCGCGTGCCCCCCAGCATCAGGGTAGGAGAGTAAATACAAATCACATGACGTCACAGTCCAACAGACTGTGACCTGAATACTGAAATCTCGTAATAGTTCTGCACCTCGGAAACCACGCTTTATTTATTTATTTATTGTTTATTTACCGACGTTTTCAACGTCTCGCATTATATTCCAACGAATAATCGGATTAGCGATTAATGAACACAGACGGAAACGACCATCGAGTATTTTGAGGTTAATACCCAGATATCTGTATGGGGAGGAGGAACTGGGGAAAACAAAGAGAACCCTGGGTCAGGATGATCGGGCTCCGGGACCCTCGGAACATGAAAGTGTAGCGCTGTTCACTCGTAGCGACGATGGGTGAAACGAAGCTCTGCTGCAGCCATTTTGTCTGCGCCGACAAGTGAACTTGAACTGGGGGTGACGCCGGCAGTCAGCCGCCCCACTGAAGCACTCGTCATACGGACATACGACCTCCCCTCGACATAATCGATATATACCATCAGATCATCGATCTCTCCCCAAAGGTTTATGGGTACTGATGCTGTGATGGTAACATATACACACACATATAGACACACGACTGTGCATAGTGTGTCTGGAACATCTTTATGAGGGTGCGTCATCATCAGATGCTTACGTCATCACCAAAAATTTACTGTATTATATGAGGAAGAGTCAATAAATAGGTCACAAATAGATATAAATAGTAAAACATGGTGATATTCGAAATTAGAAGAAAATTCATTCATTTCTCGACATATCCTCCACCTACACTGATACACTTGTCCCATCACTTTACCAGTAAGTCGAAACCCGCAGCACAGAAGTCTCAGCCACTACTGCATCTCCGTTTCAACCTCTTCGTCATCAGCGAAACATCTGCCACGTTTCTGGCCCCAGTTATGAACCGCTTCAAGCGACAAGCTCTTTCCAAACAGGAAATATTTTTTTTATGAAAATCCTTTCAATCAGGCCTTTTTGCCCACAGAAAAAGCACAACAACGCTCTTCTTCGGTAGTACACTTCTCAAGCACGGTCGCCATTCTTACTACTGAAACCAACTTCTGAACATGCGCATGCGCTAACTAGACTGTTATGGAGCTGGACTGTGCTGCTGCCTAGTGATATACATAGAAAACACATATTCACCCATTACAGCTGTTTTACTTCCATTTGTGACCTATTTACTGACTGTCTCTCGTATATTCAACATAGGATAGGAACCGGAAATGTGACACAGGAGATCTCATTGAACACATATGACTTAATATTATCCTCTCAAATACGTGAGTTTCTCTCCTTTATGCCTTCTGACTAGAATTCTGTATTCAGTAAGTTTGCCATGAACGTTGCATGCCTGGCCCATCATTTTCTCCTAGATTTTCTTCTATCTTTCCCTCTGGAAACAATCTCAAAAATGAATTACAGATGCACTCATGCAAACGACTTGGGTAACGCAGTCGGGCTGGACGGCCGAGGGGTCGGAATTCGAGCCCCGCTGGGAGCACGATTTTTCTCGTCTCCACGCCGTCCAGATAACTTCACTACCACGATAGAAAAGTGTGAAGAGAGGAAGCTACGAAAGGAGGGTAAAAAGAAAACGTGCAACACTAAACTTCTGATGATGGTGCATAACACTCAGAATTACTGTTTTTTTCTTTACTTCACCCATCGTCTGGTATTCTAAAAATACGTTTCGGAAACTTGATCTGCTTCCATCCTCATATGAGTGGGAGAACCCTGCTTTGTTGGGTCCCTTAGGAAGAGTTAACCTCGATCACTGGACAACCCATGTCAAAGTCAAAGTTACTTTACAACTGGCGGCTTTCCGCCAATCAGTTCCCCTTGGCGACAAGTCCCTTGAGACTCACGGCCAGATATCTTTTTCAAATGAGTCCTTCCGCGGTAATAGTCCTTACGTAATATCCTCTCTGATGAGAAGATGGGTTTGTCTCTCTTATGAATAAGCCTGGCCTTTCGTCAATTGTACGTATCGCATATACATCATAGCTACAAGTATATGAATACCTGATGCCAGGTATTGTCTAAGGAATTTAACCAAAAAATATGCAATCAAAATTGCGATAAAGCACGCGTGGACCTGAAACTGAGCCAGAAACAGAGGTGAATATTTTTGCGCTTAACGCAGACGCAGCGAGCAAATCAAGCCCATGAAAACCAATACATAGGATTAATTGGAGAATTTCTGAAACCACTTTGAGCCTACCGCTAGCGACATCTGTGGAGTAAAAACTAACGGCCAGAGTAAGGAAAAAAACAGTTCATTTTGAACATTAAACCGGTCTACAGTGTCGTGTAACTTCAAGCGGCCGCCAGTCGTACGTGCTACGGGAAGCAAGCTGCCTGTTGCACTGCGTCAATACTACACAGGGTGCGTGGGTGAGGGCTGACCGCAGGGTGGGTGGACGCGGCATTTCAACGTATACTTCAGACCGTGCTGAACCGCCAGCAATGTCAAACTATACGTATATTCACAAGGTTAATTAAGGACATATAATTCATGTAAAATTTGAGGTTCTCACAGCGGTGGTTAAGAACAGATCTATCTTATGGGACCGTGTGTACAGCTGAAAGTTGAGTAGAACCGTACACAGCGATACGAGTTCGTTAGCGGACTTGAAGTTCTAAGAAATTAGAGGACAATGCAAAAAAAAAAAAGTCTACTCACATGGCACCAGCATATTTTGAATTCCTGATTAATTTCATCCGTCCGAAAACAGGAAGGAAGGGCACCGCATACAGAGCAGATCTTCCAGCTGAGGAGAGAGCCACAGCTACACTCGTACTGCGGATTTCGGCTACACTAGCCTGTAATACCTTTCTTCAAAATTTCGAAAGAATCGATCGGCTAGATCATTCCAAAAACTCGCAGCCTTAGCTAATTCTTCCGTAGTGACGTATTTAGTGTGCTTACTGTAATATCTGCCACTGTCTCCGCTCCCTCGAACGCCGGGATCGTGGGTTCTAATGCCACTCAAGGCATGGATGTCTGTGTTCGTTTATTCTGTGTTTATTCTGCGTTTAGGCAGTGGCCTTGCGACGGGCTGATCACTCGTCGAGGGAGTCCTACCGTCTGTATAAAAAGATTACGAAACTGAAGAAGAGGCCAGGGCCCATTCATTTATGAATGAATGAATTGTAATTCCTGGAATGTATTGCTTCCCAGAGCAGAGGCTCAGCCTTACACATTTCTATGAATGTTAAAGTGCTTTCCTTATTCCACTCTGTTGAAAATTTTAACAAGAAAAAAAGAAAGAAAGAGGAAAAGGCAGGGGAGTATGAAAAACGGAGTGCACAAATAGCCAGACACGATGAGGGAAAGTTTTCAACTGGTGAACGTGCGCAGGAACACGTACACACCTGTTCTAACGGTGCAATGTTAACATCCTTTGATGCTCACAGGAAAACCGACATTAGTGTGGACCACCGACCGCGCCGCGAACCTGAATAAGTGCGAATGGTAGAGTAACACCGTACAGACTTGCTACGTTACGGCAGAATGCGCAAATGTGTAAAAATAAAAAATGTAAAGTTGTCCGTGTGCTTAACTAAGCACTACGCCATAAAGGCGTATGGGGTAGTGGATGTATAGATCCACATTTTCCTGACCTCGGCACTAGCTTTACGCCCCGACCATTTTACCGCTGGGGAAAGATCTCCCAGTACCCACTGGTAGGAAGTTATACGTAAGTGTACCAGGCTTACGTCTGAAGGTACGTCATCTTGACATGGCATTCTCTTGTGAACACGAGACAGGAACTATAATGACCACGGCAGAGGCCTTGCGGTTCCGTATTCCGTGTACGGCGTGCCCCCAGAGGTGTGCCGGACACAGTTTACATGCTGACCACAAGGGGACACTATTAACAAACTACAATCTCATTTACATTTCTAGGCAACGCAATGAATCAGACAGACTTCCACTGCGTGGAGAAGTGGGCAGTACTGCCGACTAACTAAAAGCCGCCAATCGCTCAGCTACTCAAGAATCTCCCATCACTTTATGGAATCCGAAGGTTCATTACCGTGGTCACAAGAGCCCTTCACTGGTCACTGTCCTTAACCACGTGAATCCAGTCCATAATACCCCATCCTCTCTCTCTAAGAACAATTTTAATAATATCCTCCACATACGTCTAGGTCTTTCTCTTTCTTTCTCGTTTTTCCCCCATGCGTGCTACATGCCCTGTCCATCTCGTCCTCCTTGACTTGATCATTCTAATTATACTTGGAGAAGAGTACAAGTTATGAAGCTCCTAATTCTGCAGTTTTCTCCAACCTCCTGTCACTTTGTCTCTCTTCGGTCGAAATATTCTCCTCAGCACCCTGTTCACGGCTACATGTGTATTTAGGGAGACAGCAGGTGCCACCGAAACGTCGACAACACTGCGCACATCTAAACGGTGTAATAAACACCCGAGATCTGAACTGGTATCGGTGGGAAACTGTGAAAGCACAGTCAATAAACGAACGACTTCAAATCTGGGAAGTTCAAGTAAAAATATGAAGCACTCCACAGTGACGTCACCTTGTTCTGACAGCAGTGGACGGATAAAAACAAACGTCCAAATTTGCCCCAGTAGAGGAGTGCTAAAGCGAGTGTGGAACATGACAGCAAGTTGCCGGACACTGTTTTGCCTTTCTTGGTATCAAAACGTGACAGAGCAAGTGTCCTAACACTTTCCCTAGTCATAATCTTACTTTGCGTGCTTGTGTGACTGGGTCATATGACGTCAGCTACATCTACACAGACCAGACTGTAAGGAACACAAAACGCTAGCCTCTGACGTATTTAACTGTAGTGTTACCAATAATCTTACCAAACCTCGCAGGTTTATATATAACAATAAGAGGTCAATATAATCATTCATGACACATTTATTGTCAGGCTGAAAAGCTAAGCTACCCCTGTAACAGGCCGTGGAGGCCCATAGGGTTGTGAGACGTCGAGGCTCACAGATGGCGGTGTGGTTATTAGCCTTACGCGCCGGTCGCCCTTTACTCCCCAGGAATATTCCTGGTGCTCATTTCTGTTAGAGGCCAAGTCGACCCCAGGGCCATAGTGCGGCTGGAATGATTAGATCGATTGGAAAAAAGTCCAATGACCTCAATGGGACTTGAACCAGGGACCTTCCGGCTTGTAGGCAATGTCTCAACCAACTATGCTACAGCGTGCCCCGCATTTATCGTCAAGGAACATCGACATTTTCTTATTTAACGACGCTGACAGTAGCTTACACTAGACAGGAAGATTAGCCAGTAATAAATTCGAAAGGACGTGTACGAAATTGATTACGGCCCACTCGTATTACCCCAGCATTCGGCTAGAGGGACTGATAAAAAGCACGAAAGCCCTCAGTGAACACAGTCGGGCTCCGGACCGAAATGTGAGTGCAGAACATCCCGAATAAAGGGGGGGGGGCTGACTGGCTTCAGAAAATTGGATGTTAAGTTCTCACAGCAGTGGCTCTCCTCGCTCACTGTTTTGCTTACGTTCCTCTTCGACACTGAAGACAGAGACAGTACGTTCGTCCGAAACGTCGGTGAACGTCTTCCGGATTATAGGCCTCACATCACAGAAGACAGGATTCGATTCTTGAGTTATTTAACTATGACACCCAACTAAAAAATGTAAAGTTGTCCCTGTGCTCAATTAATTAATCATTACACCATTAAGACGGATGAGGAAGTGGCGGTATATCTCCCACTATTCCTGCGCTCGGCACTACTTGCAGGTGAGTGGTCAGCTTCATCACCTGGCGGCTTTATTCCCGGGGAAAGTCACCGGTACCTGTTGGATATGAGGCTGGGTGGGCCCCAGAGCCGGTCTAAAATCTGTGGAGAGGAACAAACTTTTGTTTCTGCTGACAATCGCACCCTGGCCGTCCTGCTGCAATACCGGCTGAGCTATCCTGGCTCCAGTCATTCCATTATTCCATGCTATACGATCCGAGATAGCAACAGCGTCGTTAAATAAGCAGTAAATGCATCCAGGCTATATCACCAATGCGGGTTAGGGAAGCGTCGCTTTTAAAAATAAACGAGGATGATTTCCTTCTACGTCCTTTCTAATTCACGTTCATGATTACTGATTACATTCGATAACGTACGGGCCGTGTTGTGTGGAACTTCGTTACACAAACATAGGATAGGAATCCATCATTTGCCATGACATCAGAATGTCTGGTGATCTAAAAGCAATCAAGTTACAAGAACTAACAGAGTCTGCATATTAAAAGACCTAACCCCTTATGGCATTTAACATCCGCCACCTCCCCCACCCCCCGCAGTAAATGAGTCCACCCACGCTTCCGCGGGACAGACGTGTTAAATACTGGGCAGACTCGACAAATAATGGCGCAGGATATCAACATAATGACACCTTCCCGCCCCCTGACCGGCTCCTTCCCAACCCACAATTCATAATAATATTCCTCATTCGACGACCGCTGTTTTCCTTAACCCTGTGGATGATAAAACAGTATTAACCATTTCCATACTTTTTACTTTCTCAGCACAGTCGGCATAGCGACAGGCTACGAGCTGGACGACCGAGGGGTCTGAGTTCGAGTCCCGGTAGGGTCAAGAATTTTTCTCTTCTCCACGACGTCCAGACCGGTTCTGGGACACATCCAGCCTCTTATCAAATGGGTACAGGGGGCTCTTTTCCCCGTGGGTAAAGCGGCCGGGGAGTGAAGCTGACCACTCATCTCAAGCTAGTGCAGAGGTCGAGAAAATGAGGATCTATACATCCATTCCCCCACACCCCTTCATGGCGTAGTGCTTAATTATGCGTAGTTAAGCACAGGGACAACTTTACCTTTTGCCTTTTCTTTACTTCTACGCCTGCATGTATGTCCGGTCCGCCTCGCTAGTGTCTCAACAAATGGATTCACTTGGCTCACATTATATATTTCGCAGTCCGGTGAATCTGAACATTCTAGCTCCAAAAATAGGGGCCTTTAAATGGATCTCCAAAGAAACAAAATGCCGATTTTCTCTAAAACGGCTCATATAATATCAATCAAATTTAATTAATTTATAGGGTACATCTCCCCAAATAAAGTGCGCAGGAGGCATCTTCAGGAAGGTAACGATAAGCGCACTAGGGGCCCAAACGCCAACTGTCGATTTTATCGTAACCGTGTTTACCGGTTGGGCGGATTTCGTTGTTGTTCGACATTCAGTAACCAACAATGGTCTGTCACGCAACAATAAATTTCATTTCCAAGGTGAATTACATATGAAATAGAAAGCACAATATATCTGTGCCAGCTTAGTCGATAATCTTCTTCTGTCAGAACAGTTCCCTGCAAATATAAGCTCTTTATTGCTGGAAAATTCATAAATTCCATTACTAGCTTTAAAAAAGTCTTCAGATATGGCAGGAGTCTTACACAAATCTTATCGATCACGAAATAAATTCATACTAGACGAGCCAAAAAGACCGTCTCTGTGGTCTAGTGGTCAGAGTTCCTGGCTACAGATTCAGAGGTTCCGGGTTCGACCCCGGCGCTACCAGATTTTCTGAGAAGCAGAGGGTCTGGAACGGGGTCCACTCAGCCTCGAGAGGATAACTGAGGAAGCGGCTCCGGTCTAGAAAACCGAGATTAACGGCCGTGGGGTTCCACTGCACTGACCACATGACACACTCTATCCGCAAAAGTTGGCACTAACTTCGCCGACAAGCGGCGGTCGCTCGGTCGGTATAGTTCGCTTGCGGACTACAGGCCACGGATTTTTTTTGTTACTAGACGAGCCAAAGCAGTGTCTCGTGCGTACCATGCAAAAGGTTAAACGAACGAACAACCTCAGTTTTCTACCGAGTAAATTACCTAAGTTATATCGCTTCAGATTTATATTTGGGAGGTAATTAGTTCGAATCACGACTGCGACATCGACTATTCTGACTGCGGGTCTCTTTTCTCATTCCGTCCTGGCAAATACCGGAAAATATTGTTTTAAATCAGGCCACGACCGTTTCCTTTCCAACTCACTGTACAGTAACATCCATTCCACGCTTACACAGCCTCAGCTAGTGATGAAGTGAGCAGATAATAGCAATTAAAAACAGGAAAGAAAAGGAGACGAAATTAGGTCAGAAAAACGGACAGATATGGAAAAAATATAACAAGAGAGAGACGAATGGGACAAATTAAAAACTAAATAAAACACCGATCGAAATAATTAACTTCAAAATAAACATCTGCAGTTTCAATATATACGTATATAGTTCACTGCAAGCCCTTGTTACACTCTTGTTCTCAATTTCTGGAGGTCAGGCGCCAAGTGAGTGACATGCAAAGAAGACACAGCTTCCTCCTCCCCAGAACACCCTTTTCCCTACCTTGAGGCATACGACGGGTATATCGACGCCACTCCTTGGCGCGGAGCGTACAAGAACACAAAAGTTCTGGAAAGAATTAATCGCCTACTTTCCTTTAATACGACATGCCGCGGGAACGTCTTTACAGAGTTGTTACCTAGCAACATCATGGTGATACACAGACGACAGACACAATCGTCCAACAATTCTTCTATTGTTTTGTTTATTCTTGAAGCGGGAATGTGTTTACCGAGCCGTTGCCTAGCAATGAAAGGATGGATACAATTTACTGAGCAGTTGCTTATCAACCATAAGATACATATACAGACACACAGACTGATGAGAGGGATTTCTGTACTACGCTGCTGAGATGGGATCGTGTGCAATGATAAACATGCCGAGTTTCATAGAGATATGTTCAGGCAATCAGAAGTGGATAGGGGGATACACGGAAAGCGTGGAGATCACATAAGCCTACTTTTTCCTTTTCAAAATAAGTAGCTAAAACAGTTGGATGAACTCTCCCATGATCCGGATGTTGGCCAGGTATCCACCAGCAATCAATAAACTTCCAACTTTGCTTTCACTTCATCGCAATGGCCCTGAGGTTGTTTCTTTATTTAGAGATTCATCAACAGCAATAACAATGTCGACTTGAAAGCAGAAGGCACGGTCCTCGTATATTTAAAAATGCACTATCCTAACATCTGCTTAAAGGCACGGAGACACCACAAAAATAAAAATATGTCGGGACCAGTGGTCGTAGGCCTGACTTCAGAACCTCAACACGAAGCACAAAGTTGTGAAGTTCGTCTTAAACCAGAAGTANTTCGTGCACGACATATCCCTGAGGGTACGTCATACCTTGAGCAGGCAAACTTAACGGAAGAAAAGTCCCTGTGTGTTCAACGGGGTCCCCCATATGGCAATTCTGGTTCTCATCGCATATTCAGAATAAAACCCAGTAACATTCTGACGTGACGATATGCATCATTATCTGATGATGTCATAACGTCAAACGGGTTGCTGACACAAGACAGTTGGACGTGAATGCTGAGTTTCCGGCTAAGACCCCTTTAATCCTACCAATGGATAGGCAAAAGATAGAGTTGTCCCAGTCTTTAACTAATTAATCACTACACCATGAAGACGTATGGGGAAATGGATGTACAAATCCACGTTTTCTTTACGTCGGTACTAGTTGGATGTGAGTAGTCGGCTTCATGCCTAGGCCGCTTTACCCCTGGGGAAAGAGCCCCCGATATCCATTAGATAGGAGGCTGGGTAGACACCAGAACCGGTCTGGACGACGTAGAGAGAAGAAAATATTAGACCCTACTGGGGCTAGAACTCCGATCCCTCCTGCTCCTAATCAGCTGATAGGCACTGGGTCCCAACGCTGATCTAGACTGAGTGGAAAACAAAACCCTGTATTTGTCGGGTTCGAACCTTGGTCATCAACCCTGTTATCAGGCACTTTATAGTGCCAACAAAATTAACAAGAAGATCAGAATTCTTATAAAACGCTAACACCATGAACACACACAACACACGAATGTAGGCTTGGGTTAAAACAAAGGACGGCGCTACAAGCGCTGAGGTGAATTTCTTTGTTCCACGTTCAGAGGAACAAGGTTCGAAGAGCGGACACGGGACTAGCACGCAGCCTTTGTTCCCCCGAGAGCAGCCAGACATCTCAGCCGTGCGGCCCAAGTAGACCGACTGGATAATGTCCTTGGACGTGTATTATCTATGCCTTGGACGTAGCCACCCCGTGCATCTGACCCGTGCTGCTCGCTCGGTCGATCAGAATAACGGTCTCGCTGCCTCACAACAAAGAAAAGCCCGATAAAACTCTCTGACTGCGGCGGAGTGGCAATACAAATGGGATTCGTCGGCTCGTGGGTTTCTGAACTGCAGTAAACTACAGCATCGCATTAAGATGGGACGATGATTTTATATTCTAATCTGAGACGCGTTCGGGGCGTTACGCTGCCCTCCAACTACCGCTGAGGTCAAGAATATGTGGGTCTACACATTCACTCCTCCATACGTCTTCATGGCGTAATGCCTAATTACCTAAGCACGGGGACAGCTTTACCTTTTTACTGGTTTTAGACTTTCACAGTGGCTAATTACTGATGTTGATTATGTCCTTGGGTTGTTACACCTTGTGGATGTGGGTGTTTCCGACGTTTCAGAGTTACATGTTGCCTCCATCTTCAGACAGTGACTACGCTAAGTCTTCATTGCTCGCATCCTACTGTGTGTTAGGTTAACCATCAAATATTATATAATACGACACACTGCACTGGTATGGATCCATATCGGTAGTTCAAAAACTAAACATTAACTACCTGATGATGGTCTTGCACGACCGAAATATGTAGCAGAAATAAAAGGTCTAATTATAAAACATTAAAAGCGGGTACATTTGTTGTGTGACAGTTAACATAATTCCTGTGGGAACTCAACAATTTCCAATGTAGCCGTTGCGCGGCGATGGACGACATACAACACGCTACATTATATATATGACTACGCTACGGCTTGCACGACCAAGCAACCGCGGGTTGAGTTCCGGCAGTACAGCATTCCCAGCCTTCCCCTTCCTCGGGGCCAAAGCAACCGGAGCGTGAAGCTTACCACTGAACTCTAAGCTAATGCGGTGGTATAAGAATGCGTGAAATTATTCGTCCACTGCCCCTTTCGTCTGCATGAAGTGGTTCTAGGGCTAAGGGGTGGAAGACAGACAAATTGTGATTTAATTTCTCTCTTCCCCGCGGCGCCGGGACCCATCCAGCCTCCTATCCAATGGGTACCAGGGGCTCTTTCCCCGAGGGAAAAGCAGCCGAGGAGTAAGCTGACCACTCACCTTTTTTTTCCCCCCTCCCCTTGGCACTACAGCCCCAGTGGGCCTAGGCCTACCTCCATGAACTCCGTTCACTTCGGTTTTTCTAGATCTTACACATTCGGTAGGACTCCTTGGGCGGGTGATCAGCTCGTCGCAAGTCTTCTACCTGTAGACAAACACAGAAAAACGCACACAAACATCTATGCCCTGAGTGGGATTCGAACCCATGATCCCGGCTTCCGAGCGAGCGAAGACAGTGCATACCTTAGACCGCTCGGCTACCGTGACCGGCAGTGTATAAGAATAATATATAAGAATTCAGTTCGTACGTCACAGGAAACAGATCCGAACCCACGATCCCGGCTTCCGAGCGAGCGAAGACAGTGCATGCCTTAGACCGCTCGGCTACCGTGACCGGCTCCACTCACCTTTACCGAGTACTAATTTCAGAACATGGGGATAACAGTACCGCTCCAGGTTAGTATTTGGGAGGTGCTCGGTTTGAACCAGGGCGGGAGGACACTTGATATCCTGAGTTTCTCTGTCGCTTTTTCTCAGTCACTCCCAAGAAAATACCGGGATAATACCGCGATTAGGCCACGACAGATCCCTTTGATCAATGTTTCTCAACCGCCGGGGCCTCGTCTTATAAAAGAAGAAATTACCGGGTCACTGTCTCACAGAAGTTGAGAACCACTGCCTAACGCATCCTTTCCAATTCATCATTCGGACCTGTAGAGTCTAGGTACTGAGAGCGTCGTTAAATAACTCTAAGAAACGGTGTATGTGGAGCTTTATTTCAATGTTCCCTGCCTGCCATAACGGCGTAGTTCTCAGATATAAGAGGGAACGTAATCTTCAGTACATAGAGTTGAAATGTGTTTATCCTTTTGTATAATCCACCAATCGAAATCGCCTCTACCTGTTGCTGGTAATACTGTATTTATAAACTTGCAGCTCTCTGCACGGACTAGGCTACGGATTGGATAACCGAGGTTTCGGGGCACAGCATCCAGACCGTCTCTGGGGGTCCAACCGGTGCCTGCTTCTCAGTAAGCAAACAGACCAGGGTATCAAGCTGACCACTCTCCATCTAATACCGGGGTTAAGAATGCCTGGATCTAGACCTCCAATTCCCCATACGTTTCAATGGCCTGACACTGGTAACTACGAAGGGTATTCTGGGTGGTAATGCCGTGTAGATAAAGGTAAGGTGAAGTTGTCCCTGTGCTTAACTAATTAATCACTACGCCATGAAGGCGTATTGGGGGAGTGGATGTATAGATCCACATTTTGAGCTCGGCACTACCTGGTGGTGATTGGTCAGCTTCACGTCCCGGCCGCTTTACCCCTAGGGAAAGAGCCCCGAGTACCCATTGGATAGGAGGGTGGACCCCAGAGCCGGTCTGGACGACGTGGAGGGGGTACGTGGCAGTGTAATTGGTTGAGGCACTACGCTACGAGCCGAAATATCGCGGGTCCGAGTCCCGGTGAGATGGATTTTTTCAACAAACCGAATCCTTCCAGCCGCACTATGGCCCTGGGGTCGACTCAGCCTCTAACAGAAATGAGTAACAGGAATCTTCCTGGGCGGTAAAGGGCGGCCGGCGCGTAAGGCTGACAATCTTACCGCCATCTATGAGCCGACTGTCTAGAGAATATGTGGGAGCCTCGACGTCTCACAAAGCCGTGTAGTTCGGACAAAAACTCGACGTTTCGAAGGAATTCATCGCCTCCATGCTCAGGGTCGAAGAGTAAACGAAGCAAGGAAGCATGAGAATCAGGCGGAAAGACGGCGTAACCGTGAGCTGTTGCCCGGGGCAACAAGCAAAAGCGCAGAAAGGATATCCAACCGGCTGTCTCCCGTCGCTTCCAGCTTTGACGGTTTTGTGTTGCTCGTTTACATCCAAAGCCACGATCTTCTTGTCCTTTGGCTTGTTCAGATTCTCCTCTTTCGAGACCCGAGCCGAATAACAAACAGGTGGTGTAAGCGGCTTAACAGCCACTATGAGGTTGAGACAGTCACTGAATACCGTGCACAAGCAGCGGCTTGTGTCCGTGCAACACGAGAATTATCCATTCCTGCATACGACTCACTTCAGCGGGTACAATCTTCCCGAATCCTAAGTGAAAACCTAAAATCAGGATATAGAAAACAGTCATTTTTACCTGCTACTTATCTGACATGCCGGTCACGGTAGCAGAGCGGTCTAAGGCATGAACTGTCTTCGCTCGCTTGGAAGCCGGGATCGTGGGTTCGGATCTGTTTCCTGTGAGGTACGAACTGAATTCTTATATATTATTCTTATACACTGCCGGTCACGGTAGCCGAGCGGTCTAAGGCATGTACTGTCTTCGCTCTCTCGGAAGCCGGGATCGTGGGTTCGAATCCTAAACAAGGCATGGATGTCTGGTGTGTGTGTGTGTATGTGTTTATTCTGTTTGTGTTGACCTGTGTTTAGGCTGAGGTCTTGCGACGGGCTGATCGCTCGTCCAAGGGGTCCTACCGTCTGCAAAAATAAACATGAAAGTGAGAAATCGGCCCTATGCTCCAAAGTGGGAGCGGGAGGAGAGAGAGAAAAACTTGTCTGTTGTCGATTTAAGACGCCGTGAGACGCTAACACTATACAGCGCCGAACTCTAGGATAATTAACGAATAATGCAATGAAAAACACGTTGAAGGGTGCGGCCGTGTAATTTGAAGGGCTACGCCGGTATTCGTTCGGACTAAGAAAACCAGAGAACTTCAGTCTGAGATCCGGATTTCGGGCGTTGATTTGAGCCCGGGATATAACGAATAGTAGGACGAGGGGTGAGGGTGCTATCCATTTTACGTGAACGTTCTGATGTACGGAAATGAAATTCCGTCTCTCACATCCAGCGATTATGGTGGCCGTGAAGACAAGTGTGGTCTTAAACGAAGAATCTCAGAACAGATCGTGGAGGATCACCTGGGCAGGCCACGTAGCTCGCATGGAGAAACACATGTATATAAAATTTTGGTTGGAAAACCTCAAGGGAAGAGACAATTCTGAAGACGTAACCGTAAAAAAAAAAAAAAGGTAACGCTATCCCTGTTAACAGGCCATGCAGGCCCATAGGGTTGTGAGACGCCGAGGTTCCCACATTTTCTCTAGACAGTCGGCTCACAGATGGCGGTGAGGTCAGCCTTACGTGCAAGCCGCCCTTTACCCCCAGGAATATTCCTGGTGCTCATTTCTGTTAGAGGCTGAGTCGACCTCAGGGTCATAGTGAGACTGGAAGGTTTAGGTCAACTGAAAAATCCAGTGATCTCATCGGGAATCGAACCCGTGACCTTCTGGCTTGTAGCACAGTGTCTCAACCAACTACGCTACCGCGTGCTCCTTGACGTAAACGTAGATAGGAGGTAAAAGGTAAAGGTATCCTTATGCTTAATCAAGCACCACGCCACGAAGACGTACTGGCTAGTGGAGGTACAGTACCACGTATTCTTTAAAAAAACTCCCGTGATTTTAGTCTGCAAGCTAACTATACCGACCGAGCGACCGCCGCTTGTCGGCGAAGTTAGTGCCAACTTGCGGATGGAAGGTGTCGCGTGGTCATGGCAACGAATCCCTACGGCCGTTAATTTCGGTTTTCTAGACCGGAGCCACTATTTCCTTGAAGTAGCTCCTCAATTATCCTCACGAGGCTGAGTGGATACCGTTCCAGACCCACTACTTCTCAGAAAATCTGGTAGCGCCGGGAATCGAACCCGGATCTCTGGATCTGTATATGACCACTAGACCACAGAGGCGGTCACCACGTATTCTTAAAACTCATCAAAATCGGATGTGGAATGGCTTCATTAAAACGAATCTTTTACTTAATTTTGGTCGGGAAACATCTTGGAAAACATCCACTAACCATATCGCAGAGCCGCGAGAAAGCGATTAATATTAAGATAGATATTCATGAAGCGCCACGCATGGCAGCGATGAGAAATGCATATAAAATTCTGGCAGGAAAATCTCAAAGAAAGATTCTACTTTGAAGACCTAGGCGGAAATGAGGATAATATTAAAATGGACATTACAGAAATAAAACCAGAAGATGTGGACTGGAATTACGTGATTTAAGATGGGGCCCTGCGACAAGATCTTGTGAAAACAGTAATGAAACTTCGTGTGTCATAAAAGCCGAAGATCCTTTTTTACTATGTAAGCGACTGTTAGCTTCTGAAGAAACAATCAGCTCCATTGAAGTAGTCCAAGATATAACACGCATATTTACCAAACGGATGCATTACATAAACAAACGAAAGGTGTAAAAAACCCGGTATTGATATGGATTAAAAGAAAACAAAAACATACGCCTGGACACAATCTCCAGACTGTATTAATCTGCGTGTTCTGACTTTTAATTAATTTCTGCCGTGTCTGTTCACAGTTCTTCCCCCTTCCCCTTTTGATTGACTCGTACGTACTTTTCTTTTGTCGGGGTTTTTATTTCTCTGAATCTCCCTTTGTGCGGTCTTTCACTCAATTTTGGTCCGTTCTGTTGAAGAGACCACACCAATGAGACAGCATGTCTCGCTCTCTCCCTCACTACACAGCGCCTACTAACGGCCTGCCAGTCTGTCCGGCCAGTCGACTTCGATTTCCCCACGCAAGCCACCCAACGGCGAGGTAGGAGCTAGTCCAGCCAGCCTCCGGCCACCCGGCCAGACATGCAACAGCCAGCCTCTAGTCCAACCGACTAGACATCCAACCGTTTGATTTAACCGCAGCAGACAGTAAACCTGTGACCGCCCAACCAACTCATCAACAGCACCAGACAATCCGACCAACCTGCGACCACTCGATGGCAGAAGCAAGGAACAGAACAGTCTCCATGACTTCTTCGTAACTGGGATTTGTTCACGAGGCGACAGCTCATTACTGAATATACAAGTTCGGAAATGTGATCACCTCTACTGGACATAAAGGATGTCTCGTTTTTCATTACAACTTTTTTGTTCCCTTTCCTTATTTTGAAAAAAAAAAACTGAAGTAGGCTTATGAGATCACCATGCTGTCTGTATGTCTATGTGTACGTGTATCCCCCCTACATTCGCTTTTTAATTCCTGAACCTATCTTTAATGAAACATGGTGAATATATATCCTGACACCTGAGCCCATCTCAACGGCGTACTTCATAACTCCCTCCGACCAGTCTGCGTCTATATGTGTATCCCATATCGTTGCATAAACATAAACGCACTTAGGCTCTACATAAACACAGCCGACCACAACATGTCTACACAAAACGAAAAGACCGGTGGTCACACAAAAGTGCTGACCAGAGCACATTAATTGGCCGTTCCTTTGGTCCTGGCACGCGGTAGCGCAGTTGGTTGAGGCACTATGCTACAAGCCGGAAGAGTAATGGGTTCGATTCCTGATGGGTCATTGGATTTTTTCAATTGACCTAATCCTTCCAGCCGCACTATGGCCCTGGGGTCGACTCAGCCATCGGTCTCCATGGCCTGTTACAGGGATAGCTTTACCTTTTTTATATATATATACCGTATGTCCAAAAAGTATCCGACTTAATTTTTTTGCGCTCTAAGTAATGGCCAAAGCGGTGGGGAACTGAGCGTAGTGGTAGAAAGGACTCTCATGAGCATGCGTGATTTTTTGCTGACTCGCAACACTGCCGCATGCGTCTGTTGCTGCCAGAGAGCGAAGTGGTGTACACGTGTTCGTCGCATTCTCGTTTCGCTCAAGACAACAGAACGCTTGGAGCAGCGATAATGCATTAAGTTTTGACAGAAACTTGGGGATACCCACGCGGAAACAATTCGCAAAATTCAGCAGGCTTTCGACGATGATGCAATGGGGGTCACTCAAATTAAAGAGTGGTTCAACCGCTTTAAACATGGCCGTATGTCGGCGGACAGTGAGCAGCGTTCCGGGAGATCGTCAACGAGCCGAAATGCTGATGTCACTGCAAAAGTGCGGACACTGATCATGGAGGACCGTCGTTTGGCCATCCGTGAAGTTGCTGATGAGGTTGGGATCAGCAGAGGTTCCGCAAACACAGTTTTAACTGAGGATTTGGGCATGCGAAGAGTGGCGGCAAATTTTGTGTCCAAGCTGCTTTCGCCGGAGCAGCAACATCTTCGCCTTGAGGTCGCGCAGGACATGCTGGAGTGCACCAACAGGGATCCTGAGTTCCTGAAGACCGTGATCACTGGTAACGAGTCGTGGGTGTACGGATATGACCCGGAAACCAAGGTCCAGGCGTTACAATGGAAATATCCAACATCTCCGAGGCCCAAAAAAGCACGACAGATTCAGAGAAATGTGAAGGTGATACTGACTGTTTTTTTCGATTACCGGGGTGTTGTGCATCATGAGTACGCACCACTAGGCCAGACTGTCAGTAAGGAGTACTACCAAGAAGTCCTCCGCCATCTTCGTGATGCAGTTCGGAGCAAGAGACCGGAGCTGTGGGGCGCACGCAACTGGCAGCTGCATCATGACAACGCCCCAGCTCATTCATTACACCTGATCCAGGGTTTCCTGGCCAAGCACGACATTCCGCAGGTTCGCCAGGCTCCCTACTCTCCTGACATGGCTTCTTGTGATTTGTGGCTGTTCCCGAGATTGAAGACACCGCTAACAGGCTCCCGTTTTGACAGCCGCGAGGACATCATACAGAATGCGACAGCGCAGCTGCACGCCATTCCAGAATTGCTTCCAGCGATGGAAGGACCGCTGGGCTAAGTGTGTGGAGTCACAAGGGGCCTACTTTGAAGGCGATTAGGCATTGTAGCCACCCAGATACAGAACTTTTTTTTCCCGGCCCAAGGTCCGATACTTTTTGGACAGAATAGTATATTTCACCTTCCTCTGAACCTCGTAAAGCAGTCGTGGGTTTGAGATGATTCCCCATTTACGCACGAACTTGCGCCGTAGCCTGACGGCTGGTGAGACCTAACGCACATCTCAGGGGGATCAAAAATCGGAACGGAGCATTGCTGGAATGATACAGGTAAACAAACACGTGCGGTAACACAACGCTGATGATCAGCCAGTAAGTAAAGAGACATATAGAAAGAACACATACACGATGCAGGATCTGAGGTGTGTTGTCTTCTGGGATATAAAGCCGTGTAGTCCACTGAAAGTAAACCAAACTTTCAGAGGAATATACCGCCTCCATCTTCAGGATCGAAGGATAATCTGAGCAAGAATCCAGCGTGAAAGCAGGTGGCAAGCAGTACTCTTCTTATTCTTCGATACTGATGATGAAGGCGACATGTTCCTTCGAAACATCGGTTGACTTTCAATCGACTACACGGCGGTATATCTCAAAATACAGTATTCTTCAATATACAGACTGTTGACAGGCATCAGAAGCGGACTACGATTTCACTCGCCGGCATAGAAACCGGAAACTACAACCATTAAAACAGCAATACAGATGAAGAAAGGCAATCAGCCATAGAAGAAAGAACAGATAAGTGGTCGAGACAAGAAATGCCATTAGAACAAGAGGAATTCAGGCAACGCCAACCATCAAGGCACACAGTCGGCATACCTGGGCCCTCTGTCTACATTCATGAACATTTCACTATCCTGAAAACTTGCCAGTTTGTGGGCACTTAAACCCTGCATAAACACAGACGCTTTGCCACAGTCCTCGCTTCATGTTCGGCCGAGATGCATAACCCTGACCGGATACAATTTGTTTCGTTTTAATTAAAAAAAAAAGGTCGCGCCACAGCTCAAGCGGTTAGTCGCTGGCTTCGCGGCGGCCAGGGTTCGATCATGTGGGATTTCTGGTGGACCAAGTGGCGCTGGGGCAGGTTTTCTCCGAGTACTCCGGTTTCCCCAGCCAATTTCATTCCACCAACTGCTCCACAATCACCCTCATCTATCATCTGGATTTGGTAAAATAGGCCAGAAGTGGCCGCGGTCCGGTCTACAAAACCGAGATTAACGGCAGTGGGGATTCGTTGCGCTGACCACGCGACACCCTCTATCCGCTAAAGTTGGCACTAACTTCACCGACTAGCGGTGGTCGCTCGGTAGGTATAGTTCGCTTGCGGACTACAGGCCACGGAGTTTGTTTTTGTTTTAGTGGCCGCGGTACCCAAGAAAAAAATTTCAAACCAAACTCGCTCAAAACGTTCCAAAAATCCAACAGGTTGCTACTTTTCTGAACACATAACAAATCATCAGGGGCCAAATTAATTCCTTACTTTGTTTTTTTTTATTCTTTTTTGCTTCCTCGCCTAACGTTTGGAACGTCAGACAGAATCCGACTTCGGGATGGAACGAAATTTATGGAAGAGCAAATCCTGCCTGCTGTAACTATACCCCGGGTTACATCTGACGGGGAATGCGTTTCACTATGACGTCAGACCTAAGTTCACATTTTGTTACACATATTCCACCACGTAAGTCTGCTCAAGTTGTAACACTTCTGATTTGTTTCCGCGAGGTTCCCATTTCGATTCTCGGCCTAGACACCAATTATTCCGATTGGCCTCTCTGTGGTCTTCCTCTGTTCTTCCAGGTCGTGGTCCGAAGAAAACTACGAGCCTCGGGTCGGAATTCGAGTCCCGGTAGGGTCAAGAATTTTCTCTTCTCCGTGTCCTCCAGACGGGGCCCTCCTATTTAATGGGTACCGTGAGCTTTTTCACCAGGCGTAAGCGGCCGGGGCGTGAAGCTAACCACTCACCTCGAGCTACTGCCGAGGTCAAGCAAATGTGGATCTATACATCCACTCCCCCTTACGTCTTCATGGCGTAGTGCTTAATTAGTTAAGCACAGGGGCAACTTTACCTTTAAATACTGAACACAATTAACATTTACATAATTAAGAAAGTGCTACCATGAGATATGTTTAAAGGAAGAGTTTTGATTCCAAATATGTCATCCTCCTACAAACAGCATCAGCAGCTGAAGAGCATTTGGCAGAAAGATGATGATATTAAGTTCTTTCTTTACTTACATGCTTATTCAGCAGATCAAAGGCCAATTACAAAGTCAGGACAGGCAAAAGAAGAAAATTAAACAAAGACAAAACAAGGCAACAAGTATCATTCAGACAATAATAAAGATGAAACAAATTAAGTCACTCCGAGCATTAAGAGGTGAGAACAAGATATGTGTAACCATATGGAATACAATTAATATTTTAATAACTATTAAAAATACCTCTATAAAATATTATTAAAGAGTTTTTTATTGCTAGTGGGGTGGGAAGTCCCTTGTACTGCGGCCAGTTCTGACCTATTGTACCAGCCCCAGATGATAGGTGAGGGTGATTGTGGAGCAATTGGTGGAATGAAGATTGGCAGGGGAAACCGAAGTACTCGGAGAAAACCTGCCCCAGCGCCACTTTGTCCATCACAAGTCCCACTTGATCAGAGCCGGGATCGAACCCGGGCCGCCGCGGTGGGAAGCCAGTGACTAACCGCTTGAGCTAAGGCGCGGCCTTGATTAAAGGGTTACTATTATTATTATTATTATTATTATTCGACTCTTTTACTTGTTTATGTGCTTACTCAGCAGCCCAAAGGTCAATTACAAAAGTAAACACAGCAAAGAGACAGACAAAACAATCATATACACAAACTAAAGACAAAACATGGCAGTGTGTGTCACTTACAACATAACCATTCAACTAGCGCATTCACGCTAATCATCATGTGATTATATATGTAAACACACATACAATTCAGAGTACAATTAATAGTTTAATAATTCCTAAGTAAGAAGTACAAATTATAAAATACGGTTAACAGATGATGATGATGATGATGATAATGATTCAATTAACTATTTACAAGCTCAGTGAACAGCCCAAAGGCCAATTATAAAGTAAGAACAAGCAAACTGACAAAAAATAAACCAAACACAAAAAAAAAAAAAACAAGATAAAACAAAACATGGCAATGTGCATCATTTAGGCAGTAGCCATTCAGTTAATGCTATCAGGCAAACCATAAACCATATACACCCATACATACATTAATCTTAAAAACAATTAATACTTTAATCACCAATAATGAAGAAGTAAAGTAAAGTTGTCCCTGTGCTTAACTAATTAAGCAGTATGCCAGAAAGCGTATAGGGGAATGGATGTATAGATCCACGGTTTCTTGACCTCTGCACTAGTTGGAGGTGAGTGGACAGCTTCACGCCCCAGCCGCTTTACTTCCGGAGAAAGAGCCCCCGAAACCGATTGTACAGGAGGCTGGGTGGGCCCCAGAACCGGTCTGGGTGACTTAGAGAAGAGAAAATTCTTGCCCTTACCGAGACTCGAACTCCAACCCCTTGGTCGTGCAGCTCGTAGCCAGTCGCTATACCGACTGCGCTATCCCGGCTACCAATAATAAAGAAGTTAAACTACAAGATATTATTAAGAAAAACAGTTTTGGTTCCAAATACATCAAAATTCCTAGAAACAATGACAACAACAACAACAACAACAACAACAACAGCAACAATGGGCTTTTGGGTACATGATTGTGAAATCTATGTTCTCGCGGTGGTTAATATTAAGATTAAACACTTCAGCTATGTGACATCACGCAGCCTTCATCTATCTACCAAATCACTGTGTCATATCCATGAACACCATAAAACCAGCTTGATTACGAATCTTCAGGTTACACAAAGCTACGAATTTCTTAGCCAGCTAAGCAACTATCAACTTCTCATGGTCTTCTACCATGGTCTTAATTAACGACAAGATCACCATCAGCATCATAAAATGTACGGATTGGTTACTCCTGTTAACAAATGAGTGATGATGATAAGCACAGAACTGGGATGCCCCTAATGCCAATATGAAAATTCCAGATAAAGTCAAGGCAAAATGGTGGGAGAGTCCATGACTCACTTCGGAAAGTTGTTTCTTGTCGAAGTTCATATTATTAAAAAATTATTCAGCTGGAATATCTTAATCAGTATAGCGACTGTGATACCTCCCTAGATACATGGGAAACTGGGGTTCGATTCAGGACAGGGGTAGGGATTTCCCAATTAACCTTTGCATCCACACCAGCTCTGGGGGCCACTCAACCCACCAAATACATACAAGGGTCATTTTTCCTTGAGGGATAAACCAGCCAGGTCATGAAGAGAACCAAATTCCAGATAGTGTATAAGTTAGGAATGCACGGAGCAATGCCTCCACTCTCCCATACATCTTCATGGCATGGTGTTTAGTTAAGTACACGAACAACTTTACCCGCACTTTTTATTTATGTATCTGACAAAACCGAATTCATTTTCGTCTATAAGTTCATGTACATCCCACACACCTACCACAATTTCAGTTTCTTTACAAAACTTTGAAATTTCCCCCCCCCTTAAATTCACGAACTTGTTAACTATTTGCAATCAACTCCCTCAATATATCAACATGAACAAAGGGTGCAAACACACTGGTGCAAAACAATGGCAAACCTTCCCACCCTGAGACATCATTCTCCACCTCTACTCAGTAATTCAAAATTAATTTAAAATGTCAGACTAACATAACGCTTAGCAATTAGTCTGTGGAGATCACACCTGTGCCTAGTGTTCACATCACGAGACTTAAAATATCCCCCTTTATATATGTGTATCTATGAAAGTATAATTACATTTATTAAATACTGTTTTGCAGGAGGAGGATAGCTCAGTTGGTATAGCGATTGGCTGCCAGCTGGACGACTAAGGGGTCGGAGTTCGAGTGCCGGTAGGGATACAAGGGGGTAAAGCAGCTGGGACGTGAATCTGACCACTCACCTCCAAATAGTACCAAGGTCAAGAAAACGTGGATCTACACATCCACTCCCCCATATGTGTTCATGGCATAGTGCTTAATTAGTTAAACACAGGGACAACTGTACCATTTTTAAAATATTGTTTTGCATTCTAGCTGTATATATTCAGAGTAAACGGAAAACTATGTGGCACTCCTATACAAGCATGTCAACACGCACTGTTTTTGACTTTACAAATTATAGGTATGGCCAGTTTTCTTCATAATGTGATTACACGTAGCAAGCTCTCAAACGAAATATCAATCCACTGGAAGCATTACAAAATCCAGACAGCCATATGCGAAACAAAGCCAATAGAAATAACAGTTGATAAGTATGTCAGCAACTGGAACAAAAACCTTAATAAATAATTTCTCAACTCCTTCACATAACTAGCATATTTCTTTTTTTTATTAACTAGTGACAATTACGTGTACAAAAGTCACTCCAGTTTTATATAGCATTTATATGAGAACAATCTACGAAATCAATGGTTTCGATAAGATCGCAAACCGAAGCACCGAATACTAATGAATTCTGGGACTGGGTGGAAAATAAGCTGATAGATGTCTATGGCGTAGACATTTCAAAACAAAGAAACTACTTTGTACATAAACAACACTGTTTTCAAATTATTGCCCATAATAAAATCACAACTATGGAATACCTTCTGTTGATCTTTTCGATGGTCCAAATGATCCAGAGCCCAGAACTGGCTTTTTCCATCCTCTCCAGTTGTTACACAATGACTCTGGTTCACTGCTCCAACTACACAGCGAATCTTCTTCAAACCTATCCGAATCTTCGAAAGAAAACCTATCCGCTTCCTCCCAATCCAACATCGTAGCGGGGTCATCCCCCACACCAGGACTGCCAGCCAGGTTGACCGCTAGTATTTGTCAAAATAAACACCGAAATTCTGACGTCTACCTTGACCCATAGATTGGCGGGTCACTCGCGGTCACGAACTGGAGGCCACAGACCTCCTGGCCTATACCTCTACCAGATGTATTCACAAAGTTTCACTTCTACCACTAATAACCCAAATATGTACACAATCACATCAAAGGCGTGATACAGAACAACGTGAAGCGTCATTCACCACATACACGTTCATTTCGTGACGTCTTTGCACAAACCTCCACACACACAACTGTCCAAGCCAAGCACTTAGTAGCGCTTGGTGGCTTAGCCTACCCCATCGACGACAACAACAAATATGGCGGACAGCGCTCCACTGTGCAAAGCATTGATTAGTTATTATATTTAACGAGTACGTGACTGACCCTATTACTTTACACAGTGTTTTTAATTCCGTAACTTCATTTGTATGCTTTAATATTATGCATTCATAAAATTAGTAACTCATAGTTGGTGAGTGCAATAATCTCACTGCTTTACATTTTAGTTTCATGTCTCTAAAGAGAGCTTAAAATAAGGAGGAAAAATTTAGATTGTATATATAACACGTTCAATTCATAGCACGGCTTGAAGAGTTGTCTTTTGCCATATAACGCCGGGTAGTCTAACGAAAGTGAGCTTGAAC
Organism: Cryptotermes secundus; assembly: GCF_002891405.2. Classification (NCBI taxonomy): domain Eukaryota; kingdom Metazoa; phylum Arthropoda; class Insecta; order Blattodea; family Kalotermitidae; genus Cryptotermes; species Cryptotermes secundus. The sequence continues at coordinate 680,274 of NW_019738871.1, forward strand.
ATGCTACTTTGAATTCCTCACAACGGTGACTATGAAGAACTCTGTCTTCTGTGTTGTAACCCGGTGCAGCTCGTCAGAATTTTACAGACGTTTCGGAGGAACGTATTACGTTGATCTTCAATATCGAAAACTAAGCAAATCAAGAAACCTGCAAGGAGAAATTAGATTCTGCTCCTTCTTAATTTCTGACTTGGCTTATTATTCGATCCTGTAGATGGAGATACGTTCCCCCGAAACGTCGAGGAACTTATATCGAACTACATAGCGTTACAAATCAGAAAATCGCAGTCTTCACTTTCTGAATTGTTGAACATTAACATTAGGATTATAATGTACTGATCCTTCACGATTATAAGAGAGAAAATGACAGAAATTAAACGTTTCGTGTGAGTTGTGTTGTACATACGAATAAATATTTAACGTTGCTTCTTCCTTTCATCATAATGTTTGTGATATGGTACCAGTACTGGCAGGTCCCGGGGACTTTCGGTCTCCATATCGATTTGTATAGTTGACGAATGCTCTCACAAGATAGCGTGCCTTACACTCAACCTGTACCTTCTACCAACTCAATGTTAGTCAATCAATGACCGGAAGTCACATACAGCTGAGAAAATCGATACGTAGCTCTAGCATATCCGGTTTCCATAATTTCTTGGTGAGAAATATAGTAGGTAAATAAATTATAATTATATCTGTTATTTGGTCACATTTTACTTAAAATTATAAAATATAGTAAATAACTTGTTAATTTTCCTGTACTTTGACTAGTAAGTTATCCCTAAATCGTGACCTAATACAGGATGAAAGTGGATACTGGAATCTAACCAAAGAGGTCCATGCTGATGACTGTCTTCTGTGAGACCGCCGAACTATATTACATTGAATGTTTTGTTTTCCTTCATTTTCATGAAAGCCCATAATGGCACCAAGGAAGGGAAAAGTCCAGCAGGAACAAGTTCAAGTGTCACTGGGACCACAGCTCCGGGAAGGAGAGATAGTTTTTGGAGTGGCACACATTTTTGCCAGTTTCAATGACACATTCGTTCACGTTACCGATTTGTCTGGGAGGTACGTATGGTTTGTAGTGCCTGATTCACAGTCTTTCAAAGAGGGGTGCAATCGCGATAGGTAAAAGTATATGGGAGTTGCATGTATGTCACACAGCGCAGGAAGATTATTAGTGAACCACCAGTGTGGTGAAATTATATTTGTTCTGCAATGCTGGTTATTATGTCAGTATAGTTGTTCGAATGAAAAAGTGGACCAAAGTAACAGTTGAAAACTTTTGTAAAAATACACGCAGGAATTTATTGGAGAATGTGGTTGTACATTGATTTAGGGCCTGTGTTTATGCTGCTTTTGCGTTAGTTACTGCGTAGGAAGTGGATGGACAATGAGTAATGGTGGTTGAAGTGAACTTAGTGTTTGGAATATTGTATTTAAGCATTCTGTTGCATTAATATATCTTCTGTACACGATACAATTCCATCAAAAATGCAACTATTTTTATCACTCCTTCCTTCACAACATGTTGTGGCCCCAAACGACCATCACCAGGTGTCTCAGCTATGCTAAAACTGTTCCACTGTATGGAATGTTCACTTTTTCACATCACATACAACTGCAGTATTTCATGATTTAGAATATTGAATGTTATGATTGATACTTAGTTAACATTAGTTAAAAGTACCATACAGTAATTTACTGTAAATTGAAATTCATTATTTTTTTTATTACAATTTTGTAAAATTCTTTTTTACACCTCTACTAGGGGTGTCGTTCATACTCTATATTTAATGAGTCTAAGGTGATATCATTATATTGAATTTAAAGATCTCATTTATTTGTTACATAAAAATGAAATATTCCACATTCAAAATATATTAAAGTATTGGGAAATGTAATTCTGCCTATACAAGAGATTAAATTTGAATTGTTTTAGTATTTTTTTTTTTGCATTTAATATCATTAACTCAGTGAAAATATGTCAGTAATAATCGGGAACATGTTGAAAGGATGGAAGAAAATTGTATCCTGTTAGTGGTTGACAAGGAAAGTGAGTGCTGGAAGCCCATTAAAAAGATGGACTGAAGATTTTTTTGTATGAAATTGGCCATTGAATTAAGCGAAATTTTTAGACACCCATGATATGAATTTAGTACAGTTATCTACTCTTACAGTGTGAAATTTTTCATTAGTCTTACACCTGATTTAACATGTTTTAAAATCATTTTCCAGAGAAACCATTGCACGAGTGACTGGTGGCATGAAGGTGAAAGCTGACAGAGATGAGGCATCACCCTACGCTGCTATGTTGGCTGCGCAAGTAAGTTAACCATTTTCTGACGTTTTATACAGCTGCTGCACAAGTACACAAAATTAATGCACATATATGTTGTACTGAGTCCAGGTAAAGGACATCTTCAGAAGGCATTATATTATAAAATATGCTTCTTTAAAAAGTGAGTATTGATTCCCCCACCACAGCAAATAATTTTCTACTTATATATATGTGCATGTATGAAAAAGTAAAATGTTATAGAACATGACTTTCATTTTTCTGATGCTGTTGGTTATGGGTCTGATTAACCAAAATTCCCTTTGTACACAGTGGCCACACACTGGCATGTGTTAAGATATGTAACAGTCAAGACATGATTTCTGTGACATGACACAAAGAAAGAAGCACAGTTGAAACGAATAAGATTATGAAAACCGCTGCACACTGGTCTGAGTCACGATGCTGACAAATCACCAATGAAAAAAGACTGTGTCTTTCGTCTCATGTCGTGATGCTTGTCTTGACACAGTTGGTATGTGGCTGCCCTTATACATTAAGTATGGAACCAGCATTTGATTTCATTGTTTTCTGTTGCATTAAATGTGGCGAAGGGTTAAGGGCCCTACACACGCTCCGGTAGACCTGTCAGGTGCGCCTGCACAGGCTGACCTGAAAACCCCAGTGCGCCCACACGCTCAGGTACACCTTTCCGATATTACTTCAGTTGTGTGTTTGCTACGGTCGGACATGGCATCTACAGATGACGATCTTCTAGCTGTATTTGGCTTATTATTAGCTACAAATTGTTTCAAACCGAAAAGTAAGCGTCAAACCTGGTGCAAAGAGTGGTTGATGAAAAGAAACGTTTATTCACATGTGAATCTGTTACGTGAATTGAAGTTGGTCCCTAAAGATTGGCACAATTATTTGCGCATGAATGAAGAAACTTATTTACAGCTCCTGTCATTAGTTGCCCCATTAATTAAAATAGAAAGATACCGTTATGAGGATGGCCATTTCGCCACACGCTCCGGTTTGCCTGGTTCAGGTACAAAACTGCACAGGTCGTCTAATGATTTTTCGAATATGCTCCGGCGGACTGTTCAGGTCACAATAACTGCGACGTTTTGTCATCCACACGCTCCGGTCGACCTGCGCAGGCGCGCCTGTGCAGGCGCACCTGACAGGTCTACCGGAGCGTGTGTAGGGCCCTTCAAATGACTAGGATGTTGAAACACACTGGAAGGCCAGTGATAATGAAGTGACTGAACACTTCCCCAGGACCAAAAATTGCACTGAATTTTGCAAAGAAGAAGCCCTAAAAGTAGTGAAGATTGCCCAGAACTTCAGCTGTGAGGATGAATACAAATGAAGTTGGGCACACCTCTTCCCGCAAACTTTCTTCTTAACCACAAGGTCTGTTCCCATTGGATAACACCACATTCCTCACTTCCACTGCATGATGTGTCACGCCATCTTACTCATTCACACTGAAGATGACTGTAACATATCTTGAAATCAGTGGCACGACTTCAACACTGTAGCTAAACTCTGAAAGTTGAAATCACATTAAAAAATATGCATGCAATTTGGGTGTGTTCCATGGCATGTAATGCCTAGGATCCTTTAATGAAATTATTTGCAAGAAGTTGCTTGTAACATGTTTTTATACTGAAACTGAAATATAAGCAGTTTTGGAAGTACCATTTCATATAATTATAGTACAAGTAATATTGTATGATTCCAGAAAATCTGTTAAAATAACATCCCGATGTATTTTATTTCAAACGTCTCTGATGACCTGTACCACAGTCTAAGTAACTACGAGCCATGGAATGAATGTATATACTGTCTGAGCACTTAAAAGTGAATGGTAGCTTCCCCCACTTATCTGCCAGCAGTCTGAGCTTACTTTTCTCATACACTGACCTACACCAAGCTGGTTTTACTGTATTTGCTTCTTTTATGCAGGACGTTGCAGAGAAATGTAAATCTCTGGGAATCACTGCTCTACACATCAAGCTGCGAGCTACTGGAGGCAACAAAACCAAAACTCCAGGCCCAGGAGCTCAGTCAGCCCTCCGGGCACTGGCACGTTCTGCCATGAAGATTGGCCGTATTGAAGATGTGACTCCAATTCCCTCTGATTCAACAAGAAGGAAGGGAGGACGACGTGGTCGCAGGTTGTAAGCGGCAGAACCTGTTGTGATCACTCGTGACTGTTTAAAATTTGTATATCATTACAAAAATAAAAATATCTTGATAAATTCTCTTATAGAAATTAATAAAGTAAAAGCCCAGTTTAAACATTTCTCAGTTCAGAATTTTCCATTCCTTGAAGGAGGAGTCACAAAATGAAATGAAATCTGCATCCATGATGGATTAAAAGAATTTATCTGCAACTTTGTGACGTTTCAGGTGCACAGGGACATCAGATCTACTTTCCACCTCCTCCTTACCTTGAGTTTCTCAAAGAAATCTTTAATGAGTTTTCACTGCTGTCCATTATGTTCCCATGGAGCCACCTGCTCATGCTGGTTCCTCACTCGTGGATTTTTCAACCCTGAAGATGGAGGCGATACGTTCCTCTGAAATGTCAGTTCTCACAAGATCTACATGGCGCCACATCCCACAAGACGGCAGGCATTCTTTGACTGCCATGAACACCTCAAATCTTATGCCTCTAATAGTTTGTTTCTAAAACTGAAATCAGTTATTTTAGAGGGTCTGTAGTAAATTGGCCCAGTCCATAATAATTTTCAGTTAGCCACTCTTTCCACAAGCTTCTTTCATTCCATCATTTGATACACCTTTCAATTTGCATTGTTCTACCATTTGATCATGTAATCTGTCAGTGTTTGTGTGACATGTAACGAGCAGAAGTACCCTGTCTTTGTCTGGGATATTATTACTTTCCTAATTAGTATCACTGTATAATAGAAACAGCTTCTGCATGTAGTGGCAGGAATGTGGAGCAAATTTCATAATATCTTTGGGTGTTCTCTGTTACGTTTGCCTTAGGACCTGAAAGAAATTAATTTTACCACTCGCACATCTCATTTTCTAACTCAGATGTCTGTATGCATACAGGGAGCAGGAAGTAAATTACTAAATGACTTCATCAGCTGTCCTAGCATTTGCATATAATTTTAAATAATGACTTACAACTGCAGTGTCCTATTTACACAATTATTCCAAAATTTATGTTTAACATAACATACATTTATAAATTATTTTTAACTTGCATATCAGCAGCAACTTCGATAAGATATTACATAGCTTGCCTTGATTAAATATAGAGAGATATTAATATGAAAAACTAAACACCACATCTGCAGCACATTTTCACAGTGCAGCTTTTAAAGGAGTTCAAACTGAGATTAAGAAAGCTCTGACAGAACATTTCATACACACTTCAAGCATGCAGAATATATAATGCTTTAGGTGCATGCACCAACAGTTTTACCAGCATTAATGAATACTTTGACCTTCAGGTCAACTTTTTGTGGTTCCTTCTGATCTAATGTGGCCATAGTGTTTACATATGTGTACTTCATAACAAATCCCACTAGGACATGTCCTGCCTCTGTAGCTGAGTCTAGTGGGACAACAGCAATCTTTACAGCAGCCTTGTTTGCTTTACGCCACATCACAACCCTGAAACAGAGTAAAAACTAGTTACAATATTGTGGTGTATAGACACATTGTTTTAAATATTTGGGTAGCTTGTTAACAGATGATGGAAGGTGTACTAGTGAAATTAAATCCAGGATTGCCATGGCAAAAGCTGCATTTAGCAAGAAGAAGAATCTTTTTACNGTGAGAAATGAAGAAGTGTTAATTAGAGTCAGTGAGCAGAGGAATATCCTACACGAAATAAGAAAACGGAAGGCTAATTGGATTGGTCATGTTTTACGCAGAAACCGCCTTCTAAAATAAGTTATTGAAGGAAAGATAGAGGGGTGGGTAGAAGTGACAAGAAGACGAGGAAGAAAACGTAAGAAGATGCTGGATGACCTTGGGGACAGAAGAGGATACTGTCATTTGAAGGAGAAAGCTCTAGATCACATTAAGTGGAGGAATTGTTTTGGAAGAGGCTGTGGACTTGTCATCTGACAGATTACTGATGATGATGATGATGATGAGACACATTGATAAGTGGTGACTATATAGACAACGGTGGTTGCTAAGCAACAGGCAAATCAACAAACACCCACTTCTATGCAACGGTTGAGGTACTGTTGGACTATAACAATGGAAATGATGTTTTCTATGTGGTCCATACTGAGATGTTATAAGCAGAACAGTAGTTTGAACAAATGAGTTGATCCATGTGGAAACAGGGTCAAATACCTTCACTGTGACCCTGCGAGACGTACGAGACGACGAAAAGGGAAGCCTCAGATCTGAGACAGTAAAATATGGTCGCGAGTCCCAACAGACTCAGACCCAAGAAAAACTGTGCTGGCAAGGGCCAGCAGCATATACAAAAGACAGACCTGGCCTCACATCAAAGGACAAAAACAAGACCGTAACTGTCAAACAGTAATAAATATCTGGTCATGAGCCCAAGATGGGCCTCAACACCAAGACTTACTGATTGACTGACCGTCAGTCACGATGCGACCTGACTCTGACTGAATGAACGAGTCAGTTGTCAGAAGCAGTGGAGCTGTCAGCAGTTCAGCTAACTGATGTGACGTGAAGTAGCTGGTCAGTGAGTGACAAGAGTTCAGTTGTCAGTTGAGTGTCAGCCTGTGAAGAGAAGACCATGAGGTCTTGTTGAATGTGACCCCATGTGGTCTGTTACATCAACATTTCAGAAGAACCTATACACAGACATTTTAATACCCCCCCCCCCTTCCCCAGTGCCTGTACATTCTTGACCTTTTATTCTTTACCTTCTTCCTCTGTTCTGCGGCTCTTTTCAGTGCCATGGGTCTTAATTCACTTTAGACCACTCCATTTGGTTTGACCTTAGCCCCAAGCCACATCCTCCCTTCTACTCTGAAGATGGATGTAGCAGCTTCTTCTGAAACACTGGTAACTATCTACCAGGCTACGTGGTGGTACTTCCCAGAAGACAGTAGTACTGTGTGTAAATTCCTTCCACAAGATCTTGCTTTTTACATTGAAAAATATCAAGCAAACAAAATATGCTAAATTTTGTCTGTACCTAAGGATGAAGTAAACAAGTAACTTATGATGATTAAATCTAGGAGGCTTAGATGCATTGATCATATGGGTAGGATGGGCATAACAAGTAATGCAAAAGAAATTCTGATGTGGAAATCTTTTCAAAAATGGTTACTTGGAAGACTGGTAAGGAGATGGGAGGACAACATTAAGGTATATCGTAGGGAGATAAGTTTTGAAGATAAAAGGTGGATGACATGATTATGTCTAATGGCAGAGTTTGTTATTAGTTGTAACAATCCCCTGGAACTGTACTGACTGAAAGCAGATGTGAAAACTAGTTACCACAAAATCCTTCCTTAAAACTTGTGCTTACCCGCCTCGCGAATACACGTTACTTGCTTACTTACTCATGGAGCTGAGCCCTTCTGGAGGAGCCGCCAATTCCGCAGCTACTCCAGAAGTTCCCAGCAGTTTATGGAACCCGAAGGTTCATTACTGTGTTCACAAGAGCCCTCCACTGGTCCCTATCCTGAGCCAGATCTATCAAATCCATACCATCCCATCCTATCTCTCTTAAGATCCATTCTAATATTGTCCACCCACCTATGCCTTGGTCTTCCCTGTGGTCTCTTTCCTTCTGGCTTTCCCACCACATTCCTCATCTCCCCCATTTGTGCTACATCTTGCGAATACACTTCCTTTCTCAAACTACCCCTTGCACATTCCTCCTACCTCCTGCATAAACTGGTTTCCTCAAAATGGCCCTTGCACACTCCTACCCAGCTCTTGGTTCCTATTGGCTTGCCCATGAAGCTAGGTGAGACAGAGTAGTAAGCCAATGGGGACTGGGCAACACCCCTTCCTCTTACCCTCTGGTTCCTATATAACTGTTATCGCAACTGACAGCTGACTCTGCCTAGCCAACTGCTCTCACTGGTTTCTTGCTCTGCCAAGTTCTGACCCTGAATATGGAGGTGATAACCTTCCTCCAAAATGTGGGTTCGTAAACAGACTAGATGTTGCTATATCCCAAAAAATGGCAATCTGCATTACTACCACTGTGAGAACCTCAAATCCTGCAATATTTCAATCATTCTGGATGGGCCAAAACGTTCTTACAATTACAAATAGAGACCTTTCAAAAATATTACATCTAGGTGGTTTTAAGGAAGGGATGCTCAAACAGTTTAAAGGTTATTATTAATAAAACACACTGATTTATTATCCAAAATAGAATAAAAATTATACTGAGACTGGCGGAAGGACTAGAGGTGTTCCAGTTGTCAGTGAATCGTGATATACATACTTGGGATCATCCTGAAAATGGTAAGTTTCCCCCGAGTCGTCATATTCTGCGGCATCATCTCTTGGTGGAAGAACTACAGATGACGATGGTAGAATTACGTCACCTGTAAGCTTCACATTCACTGGACGAGGATCTTCAGAGATGGACGTCTGACGTGACAATGATGGCAGAAGAATGCTTACATCATCTCTCCCTTGTGATGTTTTCTGGATAAACGTCAAATGAACACTTAATAAAATATATGGGAGATGAGTCCAGAGACAGATTCAATCTCAATCACAGAACAATGAAAGCAAAATTTGCCTGGTTTGACTGGCTTTAGTACTTACCTCTGCGTCTTTTTTTTCAGCCTGTTTTTTCTTCTTTTCTTCTATTTCTTTCTCTCTCTCCTCCAAGTCTTCTTCTGCAGAAGGAAGAGGAAGGAACTGAATCACAGTCTGATGCTGTGTCGGATTGCATAACCTGATGATCAGCTGGCTCTCCTGGCCGATACGGAGCAGTTCACAAGTCACGATACGTATCTCCGGAACATGGTAACTAAAATGATCGCTCACATTGTCAACCCAATCATGGTAATATGAAGTCTTCTTTGGCGATCAGCAATGTGATGATGTAGTTAATATCCAATGTTGGGAGACTGTCTCTGTCTCCATTATCAGAGCCTGATCTGACAACGTTTGCCGTCACACATACCCACAGAGTATGCTCTCGGTATACAATGTGAGGCTGTATCACTCACATCAACTCCTGATGAGGGAGCCAGTCTCAGGAACGTTAGATACTAACTCCACCTCCACATGGCTGAAATGACCTCCTTCGAGATGCATACCACATCAGATCATGTGTAAATACAGCTCTGCATTAAGAACTATGTA
>NW_019738871.1:692329-723296 GCF_002891405.2 Cryptotermes secundus
GTTAAAGAATTATCTATATGCTCATTCCTTCTACTCTTTAGATGAATACTTCAATGTAAATAGAGAATGATGTAAAATTAAGTTATATTAATTTTTAAGCTAAAATTGCCTGTACTTATATGTATGTAACATTTTGACTTGTTCTGTATCCATAGGTACTAACCTGCTTAGGATTTATAGAATGTAAATAAATTCAATTCAATTCAATATCTTCAGAATTTGCGTGATAGAAACCACACAGAACTAAATTCGGGATTGCTGGCTAGAATCCTAACCAGGTACCTCTCAAATTCAAGTGAGGTACATCCCCCATTCCCATCATGCCTCACCTTGCGCAAGGTCGACAGGCTTGATGTATATATCTGCAGGAAGTGAATCAACCTCCTCAACTGCCTCTGAAGGAATTATATCAGGAATGCTTCCTGTTTCATCTTTGATCCCCACGCCACCCAATGTAGGCAGACCTGCTCTCTTGCGTGCCATCATGGCCGTCAAACCAAACTTATCAGAGAAGTGCAAATAACTGCGACGAGGTATAAACTTCTTCCTCTCTTTTTCTTGTCTCTCCCGTAATGCCAGAACCTTATAGTGTTCCAGAAGGGAGCTGATTCGTGCTGCATGGACATTCTCTCTCTCTGGCCAACCCCCAGTTGCTGAAATGGAAATGGGCATTTATAGATTCAAGTGGACCACTGATTCTGTTCTGTCCACATTAAAATATTATTCAGTCAACCCATCTTTTTCAATTGTTCTCTCTTGAGCTATGATACCATTTTGTCCCACAGCATCATCCTCAGGAGGGAACTGACATATACCTCTGAAAAAAAAAATGCTGGGCTTCTATATATCTATACATTGTCATAAACCAGAAGATTCCATACCTCACAGTCACTGCTGTGAGAGCCTCAAGTCCCACAAAAATTTGTTGGAGAAATATAGATTTATATCTAAACGTATACAAAATATGTTTTTTTTTATCCAAACAGTTCAATGCCTGACATCTGCCCAAGAAATGTGTAACTACTTTCTGGGCACTCTCATATTAAACACAATCTGTAGCAGTTTCCTTCCAAACTATACATATAATGTTCTAATCTGTATTATTTGTCCAGCAAGGATCTGCAATGATCACTTGCACAAACATATTTGTAGTAAGCAAGTTTGACTCAACTCAGAAATATGAAAATCTTGAATACTTTATTCTTTCTAGAAACATTTTTCTGTTACATACATTTGTTATCTTCTGCAAATGTCCTGATCACAATATATAAGCACAAAAAGTAAAGCTATCTCTGTGCTTAACTAATGTTATGGCCCAAATTTGAGATTGAAGAGGGTATGGTATTACCCAAAAGCTAGAGACTTGCGAAAAGCGTTTCGCAGCTATTGCCATAAATTGTAAACACCGGGACTGGCAATTAGGTTAAGAATGTGACTGCACAGCAGGTCTATGTAATCACAGAGCAATAGCTTACCTCACTCGTTCACTGGATTTAATCGTAAGAGACTGCTTACGCAGCAATAAGACGCAAGGGGGTCCGCCCACAACCACCCATGAGAGCCAATGAGGAGGTGATTATGAGGATTGAGGACACTGAGGGGGAGTCACCTACCCTCTGTCGTCAACGCTGAATCAGCGAAATAAAACCATAAATTAGGGAATTTCGGGGGATTTGGAACATGTTCTATCACAGAATATTCAATTGTCAGCCAAAGGCTCTCTTCAACATGGGTCTGACCAGCGGAGGCAGTGGGCCGGCATCTTGTACTACAGGTGGGTTTGTTTACACATATTAGCCATGCTGATTGAGAATATCGTTGTTTCATGGTATTGGTGATAACAGTGTTGTTGAGCTATTGAATGTGCAATTTCCAGTGTACCCAGTGAGCCCTGAGGGTAGGGACCAGGATCTTGTAAAAGCCTAGGATATTAGTCAGGCAATCAGTGATTTATAGTATATATATCAAGGTTAGGGTTAGTGTGTTGTAGTAAAGATAGTAGGCGGGATTCAATACGTATAACCAAGGATAGAGTAGGTTAAGAGGTATAGGTAGTGTACTTATATATATCGAGAGTGAGAAATGTACAACTAGAAGATTTATGTTACACGAGGAGGGCTTGCATGGCCCATTAGATGAGTCCGAGAGAGAGAGAGAGGCTCCAGGCCTCCACCCCTGAAGGGGGAGAACGTAAAGAAGCAGAACGAGTAGTAAAGACTCTATGTAGTCAAGACTGAAGGACAGTCTTTGTAATATGTAAATAATGTAAATTATGTATATATATAATAATGTAAATAGACAGCTAGAATAGATAGGATAGGATGTACCGGGATTGTGATTCATACCTATAATCAACTTCCCCGCCACCAATCCCGATAATCCTGACCAAAGCGAGGGTTGAACTGACACAGGAGCAGTGGCAGCCTAAGACAAGAAAGACAAACAGGGATAGGCACCTGCCACACCGGCAGAGTTAAGTAGCCTAGATACCAACGCCCCTTAAGATATAATGATAAAGTGTATTAATAAAGTATTAAGTCGCTACCTGTAAGCTACGGGAGGAGTGGTCAAGGAGCAAGGACTACCTGCCAGGGAGTAGTCCCCACGATTGAAAGGACAGAAAATAGATGGTGGCAGCTTTTACCGAAAAGGAAACCCCGAACAGGAGAATCCTAGCTAAGGGTGAGCTAGGATGATTGTGATAACTCCTTACAGAGCAAGTGACGGTGGAGGCAAGGAAGGATCCCTCCACGGCCCCCTACTGGCGGCGTAACAGTGGCGGCAGAGGAGGCTACCTCCACGCCCCCCCTGCGCCGCTAGGGCATTACAACTAATTAAGCACTATGCTATGAAGACATATGGGGAGTGGATATATAGATCCACGTTATCTTGACGTTGGCTCTAGTTGGAGATGAATGGTCAGCTAGCTTCATGCCCTGAATACTTTAGCTCCAGGGAAAGAGCCCTTGGTACGCACTGGACAGGAGGCTGAGTGGGCCCAAGAACAGGTCTGGATGACGTAGAAAGGAGAAAAATCTCATCCCTACTGGGGCTCGAAATCTGACCCCTTGGCCATTAAGCCCACAGCTAATTGCTACAACTGTGCTATCCCAGCTTTGGGTGTACCTATATTTTTGTTAAATTACAAGCATATGCTATGACACAAGAAATCTGTAGAAATTAAACACACAATCATGTACCCAAATAACTGGACTGACATATATTTTAATCTGCAAGTGTGTATGTGGATGATTATGAGACATTCCTATGCACTTTTGCAGCAAAATATATTTTTCATTATTAAGGGATTCAAAATGGGAGCTCCTTCCCCAGAGTTAAAATGGCCACAGCCTGAAGCTGACCACTCACTTAGATCAAGTGCCAAGGTCAAAAATGCAAGGAGCTATACCTCCACTCCTCCATATGTCTTCATGTTATAATATAATGGGCACAGGGATAGTTTTACTTTTTACATTTCTGGTGAAATTCAAATCACTCTGATTCTGAATTCTGAGTATCTTTAAGATGTAGTATTAATCTGATATGGTCATATTCATATAATTTGTACAAAGGTGTTAACAGTTTTAAATTGAATCTGAAGAATTCTAGTCTTGTTACTCATTTTATGTATTGGAAGAGTATTTTGTGAATTTTAATAGGAAGAGTAAACTTAATGCTGGTTATTTTCTTGGGTTTTAGTTGTATTATTTTATTATATCTGTATGATTAGCATTGTGCTGTATTTTATTGTTGTTTCTTTTATATATTTGGAAGTGTATTTTGAGTATTTTTGATAGGAAGGGTTGAATTGATACTCGTTATGTTTTTTATGATATCAGTAGTATTATTTAACATATCTGTATATTGACTTGGTACCTTGTACTGTTTTTATTTATGTGTTTTGTTTGACTTTTCCACATCCTCTGAATGTATTTCTAGTATTGGATTTATGGAAATAAAGACTACTACTACTACTACAATCTCTGGGTTATAATAAACCCATACTTTCACCTAAAGGAAAAACTGTGATGTGAAATGAGGTCCCACTAACATTACAGTGTTTCACCATGTGACATGATGGTAAATTATATTTATTAATATGACTACATTCATTCAGTTATTTTTACATTAAACATTAAAAACTGTTTTAAAACTGAATAAAAAACATCCTTAGTACCTGAAGTTTGAAACTATTATACCATACAATGGCCCGCCACATATACTCACCAACTGTCTGATCTGGAAGTCCAACATCCCTCGAAGTCCATCGACAGAAACCACAAGCCAAATAATATGCTTTCCGAGTCACAGTCTTATTTGGGTCATCAGGATTTTGTGTACTTATATTTGTTGACCGTGTAGATACAGTATTTAAACAGCTCGGGCAATCTAGGCAAGCTGCACATCGATTCTTCTTAAGGCGAGCCTCAGAAGAAGGCAAATTCTCCAAACAGTTAGCACAGTAGTGCGAATCTACCTACAGAAAATAACTTCACATCAGTTTTCACGCAAACACAATTACACCGTCTTAAGTTCTAAAAAGATATATATACTAGGTTCATAGGAGACAAAAATGTCATTACACTTCATAAAACGAACATGACTTACCTCATGACATACACAATAACCGCACCTTATTTTCAGACAGTGTCTACAAAAATATATTCTGGAGATGGGTTTCAACGAACCACAAGTACAGTTATACCGCACAATATCAGGCTGTAGAAGAAATGCCATTCTACCTAAACAGAAATAACAAACTCACAAATTATATGTCACACTCTGACATTTTCGACACAATCATTCGAAACCCACAACGCACACAACCGCACTGAGAATGAACTACACTCGCTCATCCGTTGCAAATTCAGTGTGCCGCTCCGTGCTATTAGTGGGCAATATAGCCACCGTGACGTCATGAATGCATCACTGCTGCCTCAATATTCGTAGGCAAGTCTATTGAAAAATTATGGCTGCCGCCAGTGCCGAGAGCAAGGTCGATAAAAAGGTATGCTATCATTCCACCACCCTTTGTGTATTGCCCCCCTCCCAAAGAATCACTAGTTCAAAAGAATAGGTATAATTTGCAACCCTGACCTCTTAGTCTGCAGAGGTTATTACTCCATTCTTCTTTGAGCAGAGTTTAATATCACTTCACTCATATCCATTATGAGGGGTATGGGTGAAGTGATATCAAACTCAGTTCCAAAACAAAAAACACGTGTCAGAACATATGGATATAACCTTGCATTGAGTACACTCAACTCTCAATTATCCGGGATAATGGTGGGGATGGAAATCACGATTAATCGAAAACCCGGTTAAGACAAATTTTATTAAAATTAGTACTGTAATACTGTACCTTCATAATACTATAGGCCTACCTGTATTTAAATTTATTCAACCTCATTTTTATGTCATCTCATGGCCTATTTAATACTTTTCTTTTTACATTACACTGAAGTATGAATTAGTTATTTAAATCACAGTGTTCAACAACATCCAACACTTTTTACGAATATTCACACTTAACACACTGTCGTTTGCTTTTTCGCGGCATTTTCCTTTTTACGGATATCCGTACGAAGGCTACGTAATATTAGCTTGTCACTTAATAAACTGTTCTCTTCACTCTCAAGATCACTCAAGATAGTCTAGTAAGGATTCCAAATGATTAAGAGCAGCACCGTGTGATATTTTCTTACTAGCAGCACCATCCACCTCTTCCTCATTCTCCCTTTTTTTTCCCGCTCTTCTGGCTGAACCCCCACTGAACTTGATTTCGTCACCGCTTAACATTTCGAAGCCCGGCTCACACGAGTTTCTGTTGAATAATTAACACAACACGCTTCCTTTCACACCCTGACATTTTGCTAACACACTTGAAGATCGATACAAAGAGACTAACTGGATCGGTGTATCTGTCCTTGAAACTTTCCACAAATCCTTGCATTCTTTCACCTCTACCCTAGAACATTTTGTTAGCATAACGGAACCAAAAAATGCAGAGCTCGGTTCACACTAGTGCGAAAATAGTGGTACAACTCACCATGTGAAACAAAAGTGAATGAAAATTAAACAACATATAAACCTCAAAAAAGCCCCGGTAGTCCCGGTTAAGCCGCAAACCGGTTTATCCGCCCCCGGATAATCGAGAGTTGAGTGTATACTCAATTTTGTAGGCATGATGATCCCCTTGGTGTCGGTTTCATGAAGTTTACAGTGAACAGGTAACATGTAGGATTTGAGGTTCTCAGTGTGGTTATGCAGAATTCTTTCCTCTAGAGCGGTCCATTGAAAGCTAATCAACGCTTCAGAGCTCTGCATATTACTGGCTTCATGGTGGTTTCTTGTGTACCCTGATGCAACTTGGGGGGGGGTCAGATTCTGTTCAGTAAAGCAATATGACATGAAAGGTCAAGACAACTGAAGAGGAGGCTGCTAGAAATGCATGAGAATCATATGAAACACATAAATAAACTCCATGGGCTAAAGGTGGAGTTTTTAATGTCAAAGTACGTGTCACATATAG
This sequence comes from Cryptotermes secundus, assembly GCF_002891405.2. Lineage (NCBI taxonomy): Eukaryota > Metazoa > Arthropoda > Insecta > Blattodea > Kalotermitidae > Cryptotermes > Cryptotermes secundus. The sequence goes on from NW_019738871.1 coordinate 698,862, forward strand.
CAAAAAGAAAAAAAAAAAGTACAGCTACCCCTGTCCCAGGCCGTGAAGGTCCATAGGATTGTGAGACATACAGGGTTCCACATTATTTAGACAATAGGCTCAAAGATGGCGGTAACGTTGTCAGCCTTATGTGCCAACCACGCTTTACTCCCTATGAAAATTATTTAATTAATTCCTGGTACTCATTTCTGTTAGAGGCTGAGTGAACCCCAGGGCCATAGTGCAGCTGGAAGGGTTAGGTCAATTGAAAAAAACCCAATGACTCATCAGGGCTTGAACCCGTGCTCTTCTGGCAGTGTCACATATAGTAGCCACTATTATTTAAAAGTTTAATCTATTTTAAACTCTTGATAATCTGCTAAGTAAGAAAGTTGAATATGAAAAATCTAAGTAAGAAATGTGAAATAAAACAATGTTTCTTCAAGACACTCCTCTCTAGTGGAATGTCAATTTATTCAAATAAACCATTTGTTTTTGTTTTTCTTTCCACAGTACACTTTTATATTACAAATGCAGCTGGACAATTTACTTTAAACCTATGATAAGAATCTAGCATCACAGAAGAAATAAAATACTTTACAAAAGAAAGAAATATTCTAATGGCATACAACATTAGTCTTTACACAACCACTTTAAAATAATATTTTTTTTATTGACTCTGTATAAAAATAGTCACTCTTGAAGAACTGCTTTCTGCTCTACAAATGTGTCTAGTATTTCTCAGAAAAATAAGTAGTGTAAAACTACATTCAAAACTGGAAGAAGCAGTCTCACAAGGTATATACACATTTGTAAAAACATTTAACATAGTCTAAACATTAGAAATAGGCAGACAGGTATTGCTAAACAGTATGATCCAAAATAAAATGTATCAAAAGATAGTAGCAAGTGCAGCAGATATGTGATTTTGGCATTGTGCTATATGTACATGGGAGTTAGCCAGCCTAGTCAGTGTAACAATTAGGCTGCAGGCTAGACAGGTGACCCAGGTTTCAATTCCCAGCATAGTAGAAATTCTTCTCTTTACCACAAAGCCCAGACTAACTCTAAGGTCCAACCAGTCTCCTACACAATCGGTACCAGGGGCTCTTTTCCCAAGGAGTAAAGCAGCTGAAACAAGATGATCACATGACCTCCATCTAGCATTGAAAGTTAAGAAATACTGCAGCTATACCTTTACAAAAATGTCAAGGCTCATAATGAGCTGCAGTGCCAATCCTTTACAATTTACCTATTTGTTCATATGGTATGAAGTAAAGCTACCTATGTAACAGGCCGTGGAGGCCCATAGGGTGGTGAGGCATCGAGGTTCCCACAATTTCTATACAATTGGCCCACAGATGGCAGTGGGGTTGTTAGCCATACATGCTGGCCACCCTTTAACCCCAGGAAGATTACTGATACTCATTTCTGTTAGAGGCTGAGTCGACCCCAAGGCCATAGAGTTGCTGGAAGGATTAGGTCAATTGAAAAATCCAATGATGTCACTGGGAATTAAACCCGTGACCTTCAGGCTTGTAGAATAGTGCCTCAACCATGAATACATTAGATACAGGTAAAAACAAAGTTTCCTTTGTACCAAATACCACACCTCATAGGTGTGTGCAAGAAATATTACTGCATTCTAGACCTTAGCACTACATACAAGTAGACATGAGTGGTCAGCTACATACTCTTAGCCACTTCACCCTTGCAGAAAAAAGACTCACCACACATTACAAAGAAGGCTTGGTGGGCATTAAAGAGGTGATCTGGATGTAGGAGCAAAAAGAGATTCTTGCTGGGAGTCAAACCTTAACAATCGAACCTTTACCAGTCACATTACTATACCATCCAGCCTCCTACATATGTTACGCTTAACTTCCTCACACCGTAAGCATTGTCAGGCCACAACTTGCACCACTTTGCATGAAACCTTAAATTAAATTATGCTATACATAAATGGAACGTACCATGAAGGAGGCAGCAAGTTCCTTTGAAAAGTCAGTAAATGCCTACCACTCTACATGGTGTTGTTGTGATGAACAGAAATACTGTACAAACGAAGAGAGCATTTGGCTTCAGTGTTCAGGAAGGCCACTGATACAAAAATATTTACAATTAAGACAAGTTTGCTATGAATGTAATAAATGTTTCAGTATCAATGTAACAACTTCATAGGTTATGTAGCAGTAGTTATCCACTTGAGATCTCTTTAACCTCTAGTACCGATATATACAGACACTCGTCTGTACCTACAGTGATACAGAGACAGATCAAACTTCAAATATTGGTCACCAACACAATCTATGTTGACATCAATAGATATCATATCCTTTTATTCTGTCTACTACAGATCCATCTACTAGTAATATACTTTATTTTGGGACACACTGTGTTGTGTGGACAGTATCCAACAAGGCACACTTAATCACTAAAACTAAGCTATGCCCGTTAAAAAAATAACAATCTAATGAACTAGAATAGTAGTAGCTACTGTACAACATGCGTTTTTACAAAACCATCAGCATATTCAGTTAAAGAGTTACTATTTTTTGGGATGTGACACCATTAGTCTGGTAGAGGCTTACTGATGTTTCAGTATAATTCACTGCCTCTGCCACTGCGATCTTCAGGATCAAAGTGTGAGTTGTGCAAGCAAGCAGCAACGGCAGTAAGGTTTACTCTTTGATTGGCTTAGATTGAGGCAGTATCTTCCTCTGAAAGGCCACGCCATGGCTCAGTTACTTACCAGCTACTCACTACAATGGCCAAAATTCAATTCCATGTCTGTTCATGTGGCATTTGTGGTGGACAAAGTGAAAATGGGCCATGTCTTCTTCAACCCCTGCCAATTCTCATTCTAACAAATGCCCGATTTCTCTCATCTGTCATTCAGCACTGGTATAGCGGGCCATAAACTAAGGACCAAGGGACCCAGTCACATTGTACCCTATGAATAAAAAAAAATTCCTCTCAAACATTGGTTAATGTCTACCAGACTTCACAACATCACATACCAGAAGACACTACTCTTCATATTCACCATTATTGGAACATCAAATTTAATTAATATATTCAATTGCTCTGGACAAACATATTTCAGATACAGATTCAGGTAGTATGAATGTTATAACCTAATTTTTGTTTTACATCATCACCTGTGCCTTCCTTTCTTCAGTATGGTTTTGTTTACACAGAACATAAGACATATCTCTCTCTGTTAGATCATGTTCTCTGATTTCTCAGGGTTCTTCAATAGAGCCAAACCATTCTAAACCATGTGTTTTATGTGTATGGGCTGAGTCCATATAACATCCAAATTATAAGGAACTATGGCAAAGGATAGAATGATAGGCAGTAATGCATATTGTAGAAAACATTCATGCTCTAAGCAGAATTTGGACTGACAGCTGTGTGCTTCAGGCTTTGTGGCTACCTGAACTGCACCAAAACCTTGAAACAGATCTATACCAATTAGCAAAATGTATCTTGCATCAATTTGTCACATTTCCTTGACTGTTTGGGGCAAAGAAAGAGTACTCATCTCCACCCACTTCCAAGGTTAAGAATGCAGAATTTTCTTACCTAATTACTGGTTCAGTATACTATGCTTTTATCAACTATATAGGTTAGTCCTGAATTACCATACGGTCATGAATAATGCATTGGGATGTTGGTGGAAGGAAACAGTTCACAAACATTTCTAGTAAGGATCAAATCCTGGCCATCCAGGCTACTGTCAGGCACTTTACTGAATTATTATGACTGTTAAGAGTGTAAGTATCTGTACTATTACAAAATCATATCCTATTTGATACAAAACTGGAATCAAAATGCTTTTCAACTGATTGTAATTCGAAACCTCAAAACAGATATGACATACCAAAGCCACAATAGCACTCAGTAGAACTTCATGCAAAGAATAATGCTGAAATTTTACAGACAAAATTAATTTGTCACATTGCAGTCTAATGGATTATGACACCATACTCGTACAGTCTTATAGGTGGTTACCAATGTTTCAGAGCAATCAGCTGCCACTCTCTTCAGGATAACAATGAAATTTCTATGACATTCAGCAAGCACATCTACTGAGTGGAATTACAAGGTGGTTCAAATATGACTGGGACTGATTTTTTTGTAAACAAGCCGCACTTCGCAGCAGCTGTGCGACCTTGCGAGAGTGAAGCCACAACCTCCACCATCCCTCCTGTTAGGGATAGAACCTATTCAGTCCTGTCTGGAAGTTGCTAGCATGATGAGAGAACAGAAGCTATCATGAAACGTGGAACAACGCATTGTGATCAAATTCCTCGGAGAAAACATCCAGTCCACTGAAATTCACCAGTCTCCAACAACAATATGGGGAAGAGTGTCTCTCATGGACCCATGTGTTTGAGTGGTGTAAGTGCATCAGAGAGGGCAAAGCGCCCGTGGAGAATGAACCGCATGATTGTTGGCTGCGAACATCCATCACTGAGTCGAACATTGATTGTGCAGACGTGCTTATTCGTGAGAATAAGCGCATCACTATCAAGGAACTTGGAGTAAGATCCAATCCAAGCGGAAGACAGGTGGAAAGCGGGTAGCCTTCTTTCAAGACAATGCACGCTCCCATATGGCCAAAACAACAATGGAAACCCTTCGGAAATTGAAACGGAGCCTTCTGACACATCCGCCGTACAGTCCCAATTTGGCCCCAAGTGATTTCTACCTGTTCGGAAGCCTCAAATCAGACTTGCAAGGCTGTAGTTTGTGGACGACGCTGTCATCCAGACTGTTCAGGAGTGGATACGCCGCCAACCACAAGTCTTTTTATTTTGGGCATCAGGATGCTTCCAGAAAGTTGGAAAAAATGTGTTGACTCCGGAGGGGAGTACGTTGAAGACTGACATGTGCAAGTAAGTGTTTGGCAATTACGTTTTTTTTTTTAAATCAGTCCCGGTCATATTTGAACCACCTAGTAAAATCTACATGAATCAACCCTTCAGAATCTTAAAATACACTTCCCTACTGCAGTCTTTTTCACATACTTTCCTTATTCTAAAAAAATAAAAGTATGCTTATGATATCACCATACTGTCTGTGTATCCCCTTTATCAACATTTAAATGCCTGAACCAATCGTTATGAAACTTAGTATCTATATCATGGCAGATAAGCCCATCTCAGTGGTGTGCTTCATAAATCCCTCCCATCAGTCTGTCTGTTGGTGTATCCTCCTATCATTGCCATGCAACGGCTTGGTAAGGACGTTACCACAGCAACAAACATACAAGCAAAAAGAGAAGAACTGTTACACACATCATTTTCTATGTGGCCTGTGTCATTTCAAAGGAAAGTAGGCCATTATTTCGTGTTTAATATTTGTCATACCAAAACAAACTGTGCAACAGAATAAGAGTATATTGCACATATTTAACAGGTGAATAAATTTAACTATATTCACGTAAATTTAAAACGAGCAAAGGAGAACTACAGCCAATGAACACAAATTCTACAATTATGGTCTCCTGAGATGAGATTGTGTGGTCCAGTAGAAAATTATCAATGCTTCAGAGTAATCTGCTGCCTCCAACTGTCCTAAGATGGAAGCAGAAGGTAACTCTGAAACACTGGCATACTTCCTACCATACAGCATGGCATAAAATTCCAGGAGGCAGTAATCCTCATATTTCCTACCATAAGAACTTCAAATCCCACATACCTTCAGGGTTTCTTACATCACTGAATTACAGAAGAGGGCTTGATCTCACAGAACTGGTTAATAATTTCAAAACAATCACTTCAGTATGTTTCTCCAAAATGTAGGTAATTATATGGCAGGGTTTATGATGTCATAACCCGGAAGCCCACAATGATAACCACTACCAAGGCAACTACAATTTGCATCAACAATTAATTTCTGTTAGCCTTTAAAGAACAGAATGTTGTAAGCAATTTTTGTGTATCAAAATTTTCTTTTGCTAACAGTGACATATATAAATGTTTATATGTAACAACTGTATACTGGGCTCCTCATTATTTGTCAAAGTTCACCCTTTTTTGTGGACGAAATGGCTTTATGAACTTTTCAGTGCAGTCATACACATCCAGAAATTCCTATGACTGTGTGTACAATATACAGGTTAGGTCCATGGCCCTTAAAATGGTTAAACAGAACTGTTCCGGAAGAGTAACATCAAGAAAATTCTGGATTCAAACCCACTGTTACCAGCAACATTTCTAAATACATAGTTGGTCATTGCTAACAATAATGTCATTATTACTATAATGTTTTAATGTGCTCCTCATGAACTGTAAACATTTGGACCAAGTTTTTAATACATATTTTCATATGTTGGAGTTTTCAAGTCCTGAATGTAAAAGGTTTTGTATCTGCAAGCATATCCAATTAGAGTTACACACATTTATATATATATACACACGTAGGTCAGTCAGAAAGTTCCCGGAATTCCCCTGCAGATGGAGAACGAGCAATAAGATAGCGCACACACTGTTGTGGTGGGAAGCTCAGCATGTCTGCTCGCAGGCGCAACAGGTCTGGACAGGTTTCAGTGTGCAGTGTCGTTACTGTTCTGTTTCAATAGACGTGACTGTTGGTCATTTGGCGCAATGTCGCAGTTCGAACAGCGTGCAAACATCAAGTTCATGTGCAAATTGGGAAAATCTGCTTCAGAGACGCTATTGGCCCTGTAGCAAGTTTACGGTGATACTGCACAAAGAAATTCGCAGTTTAAAACTGGTTTATCCAGTTTCAGAAAGGGCAGGAGACATTAGGGAATGACCAGCGCAGCGGGAGACCTTCGACATCCAGAACTGAAGAAATGACTGGAAAGTGCAACAACTGATTCGATGTGATCGAAGAATGACCATTGCAGAGTTGGAGCAAGAAGTTGGTACTGTTACTGGACATTTCTAAGTGCAACTTTTGCAGAGGTTGCATGATGTGGTTTGGAGGAAGCGGCACGACAAGTGGCAGGGACAGCGGTTTCTGCATCACGATAACATGCCGAGCCACACATCGCTTGTTGTGCAGCAATTCCTCACCGAGAAAAACATTCCTGTCATCACTAAACCACTGTACTCTCCGGATCTCGCTCTGAGTGACTTTTGGCTGTTCCCTACTCTGAAAATGGGCCTCAAGGGGACAGGTTTCCCAACCATGGAGGACATCAAATCGAATGCGACGGCTGAGCTCCAGAAGATTCCAAAAGCAGCCTTCCACCACTGCTTCCAACAATGGCAGGATCGATGGAGCAAGTGCGTGTGCGCACAAGGGTCCTACTTTGAAGGTGATTAGGTAAGCGTTGCCATATGTCCTACCATTAGAGTGCTGTATCACCATTCCGGGAACTTTTTGACTGACCCTCATATATTAAGCTGGTATCCTGAATACATCATAAGCTACCATTATTTTTTCTACATATAAATTACATGGAATCATCAATGTCATCATGGCCTACTGACACTGATAATATCACAATTTTTGAACTCTGATCTAACACTAACACTAATGCTCTCACCCTGCATTTCCACAAGTAATTAGCATATATAAAAATACAAAACAATTAATTTTAATGAAATACACAACATAGATATATATTAAATTTCATTGAATACATTATTTCACATACAGGTATTCCCCCACTTATGCAAATGTCACAACGCAAACTCACACATTTTTTTTTATTTTGAGGGGAAGACCAAAAAAAAAAAAATGCAACTATTTGTCTACATTTTTAACAGTATTTCAAAGACTCTCCATGTCTTCCTCTTCTGCCTTATAGATGGAGGCAGTATGTTTCAGTAAAATGTTGGTTAATATCTTGGGNAGATTAGGATCCATTAATGGCTGAAATGAATAGTATTAAATTAACTAAATTATACAGAATGTTCCAGGAGGAAAGGTCAATTTTGTGAGAGGTCATAGTATTGGTCATTCAAAGCAAAAAAATTGTATATGTCCATATCCTATTTAAATCGTTTCCAAGACATTGTCATTTCATGTTATAACCCACATAAAGGAATGTCACGATGCACTCAGATGAGTAACACTCCATGTCCTAACACGAGTTGCAAAGTGCATTGATGGTGATGGTGAATTAAAAAAATGTATTTTACTAGGTAAACTGTACCAACTTTGTCACTTTAATAATAAATGCCAGTATTAGAAACAGTACGTAATATCTCTTTCTTATCAACAGTTTTGGAACTGTACAGTGAAAGAGCTCTATCTAAAAAACCTTTTGGAATTGGACACATGTACATATACACTTTTTTGCTTAGAATGACTGTTCAGTTATTCAGTATAGAGGGGGTGGGTTTCCCCATGCACCGCGACTAATAGTCTATTGTACGTCCCCCTTTAATTTCTACTGTCGCCATACCCTACCGATACTGGTGCCCGCTATCGCCCCTTTCTGCCAGCTAGGTCGGCCCTCTACTGGCACTGGTACCCGATAACTTCCCCATCTACTGGAGGCATTGGAAACTACTTGGGCGAGAAACATTTTGCCTAATTTTGCTCAGAGGTCTCCTAGAGACACGAGGATCTTTTATGCGCCGTAAATCTACGACATGGGACCCACGGCTTTAAGTCCCTCCCGCAGGACTTGTTCCCTGAATTTTTCCGCCCTTAAAAATTCCACGACCTCTGCCGGGTTTGAACCCGCATACCTTGAGTCATGAGGTGGGAACGTTACCCCTAGACTACGGAGGCCACTTAGAATGACTGTTACTACGACCTTCTAGAATATTGACCTTTCCTCCTGGGACACTCTGTATTGTGACATACACGCTGAACACCTGAAGTACATAGTTAAAAGGAACATGAGTTTCCTGGTACTGGTCAGTACATGATGTGTCACCAAGGCAACGGACAGTAAACACATAAACAATACATGGGAGAAGGCTGCCCATAACAAAAACAGAGGAACTGTTTGAGGCAGTGTCTTCTGTTGGGTCCATGCCAAGGCTATACCAGGGAACTGAGCTCAATGGTGTGCAGAAAAATATAAGAGGCTTAAACTCGGTGGTGGTCAATCTTATGACTGTTCACGTGACTCAGCTGCCATTGTAGCATAAGATATGCAAGATCTGCTTTGCAAAGCCTGGACTGGCAAAGGACTTTTATATAATGCAAAAGCAAGAATTTTCTATAACACGCTACATTTGCCATAGGTACATTTGACAAAAGGCCAAGCATTTTCATAAAAGACAGACCCATCCTCTTGTCGGAGAGGATGTTATATAACGAATATGATTGCAAGGGGGTTTAGTTAAAAAAAAAAGTCTTTGGTCATGAGCCTCAAGGGGTTTTATGCCAAGATGAACTGATTGGCAATAAACCACCAGTTATAAATTAACTTTGACTTTGGTGATGAGCTGAGTTGGAAGTGGGTGCTAGCTAGTGATTGTGACTAACTGCCAGATGTGGTTAGGAGTCAATGGCCAGAAATTTTGGCCATGAGTTAGAGGTGAGATATTTGCTGGACAACAAGGACAGGATCTGTTGAACACAGAAGCCAAGGAACTCATATGACTGTGGGATCTGTTACCAGGCAACAACTAGTAAAGAAAGACTGAGAAGACATAGTGCGTGAGTAAATTTTAAAGTGTGTAAATTAGCGAGGTCAAAATATATACCTGTAGTTACAAGCTGTATCCACAAATGAGGTTCTGTTTGCATATATTGCCACTGCAGCGCTGTAGTCACGTTGGTGCACATGCTTGTAGTTTCTGGATCCTTTGGGAAGGCACAGACACCATTTGGAGACAATCAAACTGCGTTTACGTATTGTCCTCTGTGTTTACAATGTTCAAGAAAATTGAGAAGTCCACTGCAAGTGAAATGGGTCTGTAATCTGTTTCTTGAATGCAAGAAACATGAAACCAGCCGACATTCATTGTCAACTCTGTGAGGTGTATGGAGAACATGCCACAAGTGATTCAATGGTATGGAGATGGGTGAGACACTTTAATGAACGATGCAAAAATGTGTATGATGATCCACAGAGGCTGATCATCCGTGGTTAATGAAGATTTGGTGCATGCAGTGGAAGAGAAGATTCAAGAGCACAACAATTCACCACTGCGTCACTTTCCTTGCATTTTCCACAAATTTCATGGTCATTTCTTCATAAAGTTGTGCCTGATAAAACTTCGTTTTTTGAAATTGTGTTCACACTGGGTGTCGATGATGCTGATGGAAGAACACAAATGAAATGGCAGGCTAGTGCGCTGACCTTTCTGACACAATGCAGTGAGCAAGGCGATGACTTCTTGAGGTGCACAGTCACAGGGGATGAGACATGGGTGTTGCACGTAACCCCAGAATCAAAGCAGCAGTCCATGGAGTGGAGGCAAACATCATCGCCAATAAAGGAAAAATTCAAACAGATCACTTCAACTTGCAAGATCATGTGCACAGTGTTTTGGTATAGAAAACGTGTTCTGCTTGTAGAATTCTTGCCTCAAGGCTCAATAATCAATGGAGGTGCCCCCCTACAGCCGAGACTTAGTGCCAAGTGACTTTCATCCTTTCCTGCATCTGAAAACTTTCCTTGGTAGCTAGTAGTTTCATGACAATGAGGTCAAAGAAGCCATTAACACATGATTTGCAACACAGGCAGCATCATTATACAAAGTAGGGATAGAAAAACTGGTGCCTCAATACAAGTGCCTCAACAATGGTGGAAACTATGCCAAAAAGTAGTGTACGGTATGTACATCAAGTGGTGATATAAATGGCTTAGAAATAAATTCGTTTTTTTTTTCAATTGCCCATAAGAATTTACTTCTGGATAACCTTTGTATAATTTACAAGATTCCAATAAATCCAATCGCCAATCCAAACCCCACATCTAGTCACTATATATGTAGCAATATTTCTCAATGAAAATTAAAGCAAAAAGCCAAATGAATAACAAAAATTTTAAAATTTCAAGATGTGCTTACAGCTCCCCATATCACAATTATCAAACACAAATAAGTCAAAGGATACCTGTATGTCTTTTGACAGTTATATGAACAGACGTATTTCATGTATATCTCTTGTTTCTCTCTCTAAATATGATAATGGTCATAGAAGATTGCTGCAGAATGGAAGTCAACTAAAAGAATATCGTACCAGATGTCATAACAAAGCTACAGCACTGAACCTACGTTAACATAGGCAATGGGCTTACATGCTGTTTAATTTACTTTCATGCCCAACTGTAGATGACAGGCTATGTTAATTTACACATTTATGCATACAATTTTCTGTTAGATTCTTTCATCATATTTTGGTGTTTTTAAGAATTGATTAGTAGTTTTCCACCGAGTAGTGTGTTTGTAGACATGTAAGGTATAATTTTTCTTTTATGTATCCCCTGTCTTTTGAATAAAACCATGTGATTTTTCATGATTAATATGTGAAAGCTGCCCTAACATTGTCACCAATGTGTTAAGACAATCCTAACGTTCATTTCTTGTAACGTGCATCACAATACAGCAGTTCTCAAACTTTCCTATATGCATACACCACCTTTGCTAAAGAAAGCACACATGTAATGAAACTTAGAGAATGTCAGCCATTATGTACACAATGATATCTGATGGCACGTCAAGAAAATATATGGTATCAATTTCATTTACACAATAAACTGATGACAAACCGATATTTAGGTAGGATTAAACAAACATTTTAGTAAATAAAACAAAAGCATCCATCCTACCAGACATGAGCAATGAATAATGATTCTTTAGAAGCTAATAGTTGTTCAGCTAGTAGAGAAATACATGCATTTTACAGAACCCAAAGGTTCTCAGCTGTGATCAAAAGAGGCCACCACTGGTCCACATCCTTATATCCTACTGCTTCAAGACCAATTTTAACTTCTGTCTTCCACCTATACGTAAGTAGTTCTTGACATGTACCTTGAACAAAATTCAAGCAGCACTGACCCGGAACACAACAAAACAGCATTTCCCCCCCCAAATTTGATGATACTTGACATTCTCTTACCATTGAATATCTTCTAGAATGTGACACTGTGTAGTGTGGGAGAATGGTCCCAACATTTCAGAGGAACAGATTCCTATTCCCAGAAGATCATAACCATTATACATATTGGAAACAATTATTCACTTTTAAAAAGTATATCAATCATAGATCATACACAACCACAAATACTACTCCTTGCCAAATATCAGAATGATCAAATCAAGAAGCATGTAGCACACATGGAAAAGATGAGGAATGCATACACAATGTTGGTCATGTACACTGAAGGCAATGTGTGTCATGGGAGCCTAATTAAAACTGTCAGGATAATAAAAAATCAGATCTTAAAAGAAATAGGACATGATGCTGAGCAATACACAGCACAACAGACAAAATATTACTTATGGCTATTATGCTAAAAATCATAAGATAAGACCATCTGGATTATGTCTGTATAGACAGGAGTATAATATTGAAATGGAGTTTAAAGAAATAGTATCAGAGGGTATGGACTGCATTAATTTGGTTCAGGATAAGGGCTAATGGCAGACACTTATGAACACTAATGGATCTTCGTGTTCCATAAAATTCTGGGAATTACAATTTTCACAATTATTCTGTTTAAAATTTTTCTCTCCTAAGAAAGAACTATCACACATATATATACCCCCTCATTACCATTTTAAAGCTCTAAATATCTGCTCAAATGAAAACTTAGAATGTAATCATAGTATCAAACTTTAAAGATCCACCAAGTATACGTATCACACGTCAAGAACTGCTGCAGTAATGCAATAAATAACATGGATGTCATATAATCCTACAATAATATAGTAGCAATAAATAATAATTTTAATAAAACAATTCAAAAGATATGTAAATTGGTTAACTTTTCATTTAATTCTCCAACATGTTAAAATTACAACTTGAATATTTTGGATCATTTCCTGCTCCTTGCATTACAGGAGTACACTTTAAAGATGATGTCCATCCATTCATTCTGAGTTTCATAAGGCAACAAATACAACATCTAGGATAACAAGTAACACAAGGACCTCAAATCCCATGCACATAATACAGAGTCACAAAATATATATACACACAGCACAATACTGTTATGTGTATACATCACAAATATCACAAAGATTCCATTTTTTCTCTCTCATAAATTAATCATTATCCTTTGGTTTTTCCTTAAAAATTTTATTTCCTATATATTTTTTTTTAATTTTCTTAGTGGAGGGTGGAGTCCAAATGGGTCCACTCGGCATGGTGGCCACTGATTGGCCTATTGTAGCCTGCCCTGGGAGATTATGATGCTGGAGAATTTGGTGGAATTAAGATTGGCAGGGGAAACTGAAGTACTTGGGGAAAACCCACCCCAGTGCCACTTTGTCCACCACAAATCCCACTTGACCAGACCCGGGATTGAACCCGAGCTGCCGCGGTGGTAAGCCAGCGACTAACCGCTTAAGCTATGGTGCGGCCTTTATTTCATATTATAACGACTTCAAGATTAATTACCCATATATATTGTTTTTCGATGTGAAAACTTGGACATATCCAAATTTATTTTTATCATGCATCATTGCCTTACTTTGCTCTTCATTCTCTCACCCATTTGCTGGCATCTTCCATTCATGCAGAGCTAATGTTAAGACCTGAGCATGTTTAGGAACCCTGTTCAACTCTGAGGCTGGGAGGAGAATCCAGGAGAGGGGACACTTTGGCTGGCTGTTACCATAATGTCTCCCTCACCACTTCACACATCACAGATTTGTTCATTGGCATTTGAACTTAGGGGTGAGCCCAGAGCAGAAATACAAAATACTAAACTCAACTGCGTGTTTGCAATCAAAAGCACATGCACCATACCATTCAGAACATTCAATTATGCTTCAGATGTTCTCAAAAACATAATCATAAACACCAACATATTTACGAGGTAACAAAGCAAATCATCTGTAAAGACGTTACATGAAATGTAAATAGCATATATTTTTAAATTTAAATTTTTCTGTATAATGTAGTACTGTGTCACAATTTGTATACCTGCCCTGTATATGGGTATTCAGATTAGGCAGCTTCTACACGAGCACAAGAATTAGTCTGTTGCAACGAACGGTACTTTATGACGGTGCTGAGGACACCACACAGTTGCCGAATTGGGTGCGTAATTTTTTGTCTGCAATGGAGCCAGAAGAAAGCTTAGCATGCCTCTCGTTTATTTCTACAATGGACGTCACGACGTTTGTTACAACGGACGCATTTTGTGCGCTTATGCAGACGCTGCCTTAAAGGGGCTGACATAATGTGTGCTGTAACCGTCTATGATCTATTGTGTACTACTTGAATACTTACTTCCATGTTAATAAGTCGCGCAACATACACTGGAATGTACATGACAAATTTTACAACAGTTAGATACTAAAGGGTTCTGATGATGGCATATAATGCTCAGAATTATTGGGTTCTGAACTTTGTCCATCATCTGGTACTGGAGAATGGACAAAGTTTGAAAACCTAGTAACTTACAACAGTTAACCCTTATCATCACAATGACACATTATTGTGACACAGACATGCACATTTCAGGAGGCCTAGAATTGCATTTCTTCAACATTAATACCATTATTCAGGAGTCAGAATTTGTCAGTACCACAGGATCAGAGATTTTGTTATCTTCCAAATTCCAGGTGACAGATCTGAAGCTAATACAACCACGACAAAGATGTCAAAGATAATTTATGTGAAATAATTTTGGATAAATATTTTATGTTATTCTTGAAATACCTCTCTCCCCCTCCTTCCTATCCATTAACCATTAATTCCTTATCTATACCACAGAAATAAATAAAAGAAAAAATTAAGTCTCATTTTAAATACAAGCACTACAAATGTGCACAGTGCTGGAATTCAAACAGAATATATTATCATCCCCAACCTTTAATATTCCGACAACCCTGACACCACGACACAGGTAATGACACAATTCCCTTCAACACTTCTAACAAAGTTTGTACACAAATACCACTAAGGACAGCAGTTTGACACAAAGCATGATATAAGGAGTTATGTTGCTAAATGCTTCATCATTCATGCCACTGTGGAGATGCCCATGCATAAAGCAACGAAACAAATGTTTGTGTCTCCTTCTCAACGTGTCTTTTATAGTATAGTGAGACACAATATACCCTGACAGTTTGTACGTTACCCCTTACTTATCATGTTCTGGCATTATCATATTGCTGGCTGCCTGCCATCAGGAATGAGATATGCTTAACAACTTATTAACCTTAGCCATGACAGTTAAGGTTTCTGCAGCCACCAACATAACATGTATATTCAACCTTTGTTTCTTGACAGAAAATACTGAAGAGTGAGAAGAGTTCCCACAATCAATGTTAGCTGTAATCAACCCTGACATCCTCAGCACAGCCTCATTGCTTGGTACACTTCACAATGCTTCATTTCATATGTTAACACATTTCTGCATTTAAACACACTGCTGAAAGGGAAAAATAAAAGTCACAACTGCAAGCACAGAGATTCTGTTCTCACTAACTGTTCCGGTTAGGATGTTTTCCATGGCATCGCCGAGGCCATGGCAGAGGCCACTCATACTGGCGTGGCACTGGACCTCCAACATTCTTCTCAAAGTACCAAAATAATGGGAACCACCACATCCGTGAAAGGAAGTTGTTTGGACCATTTTGCTGTAAGGAAACAAACTACAATAAACGCTGCTCATCCACATATAGGCTAGAAATATTAAGTGAACTTTCTACACATATCTCATGACCTAATAGTGTTCGGACAAATGATAGGAAATGGTGAACAAAGGTGACACACAAAGTGCTATCGGAAGGTTCCCGGACTGTTATTGTTGTAACTATCTTGGTGAACAAAGATGAGAGGGGAGGCCAAGGTCACACTTCTGCAAGCCCATCCCATCAGTCTGCCATGTCACACCATGCTGTGAACATGCACTGTTTTTGCATGAATGCTTTATCGACTTCGTGTTTCGTTTTTTCTGCAATGGATGGCAAATTCGAGCAACATATCTGCATTAAGTTTTGAGTGGAGCTCAGTAAATCCGCTACTGAAACCCCTGAAATGCTTTGTAAGGCGTTTGGAGAACATTCTTTAAGCTGGACAGCGGTTTTTGAATGTCATTCATGTTTCAAGGCTGGTCAAGTGTCAGTTGAAGATGACGAACATTCAGGGCAACAAAGTACAAACAGAATGAGAGAAAATGTTGAAAAAATTCGAGATCTCGTCCCTGAAGACCATCGCCAAACAATCCATGAGCTTGCAGACACTGCTGGGATCAGTTATGGTGTTTGCCAGAAGATCTTAACAGAATATCTGAACATGCGCTGCACTGCTGCGAAGTTTGTTCCCTGACTCTTGACAAACAGTAAAAGCAGCGGCACGTAAACATGCGCGTGAGCTATAAGAACCCAAATTTTATCTCTAGGATCATAACGGGTGATAAAAGTTGGATTTGTGGTTATGATTCAGAAACAAAGCAACAGTTGTCCCAGCGAAGGAGCCTACCACCAAGAGCAAAGGAGGTGCAGCAGGTCCGAAATTCAACAAAGCGAATACTCATTGTTTTTTGACATGAAGGGGATTGTTCACCGTCATTTTGTTCCTCCCAACACTATGGTCAATTCTGAATTTATTGTGACATTTTGAGGGAAAATGTGCAACAAAAAAGACAAAAACTTTGGCACAACCAGAACTGGCTCCTTCTTCATGACAATGCACCCAGCTGCACGTCCCTGAAAACCATAGGCTTTGTAACTAACAACAACATGGTTACTCCATGATTTATTTTATCCGTCTTCTAGTGCATACATTTATTTATCCCCTCTTTTCACTCTCACTACATGTTTCGGCACCAATGTGCCATCTTCAGGTGCTGATCCAATCCACGACAAACTAATTCATTGCATGCCTTGTCTTTACATACTAAAATAACTAAAATATATATTTATCATATATACTGACAAATGTCAAGTGTTAAAATACTAAAACTGTACAGCATATTTCTTTCCTACGTCGTGTTTCATTACGCGAGTCACGTCTATCATCCTCTGTTGGAGCACTCTCTCTTTCACTATCGTGTATTGTGCTCTGTGTTGCGTCTCGCTCCTGTGACTGCGTGTGTTATACTGNGACAAGGCATGCAATGAATTAGTTTGTCGTGGATTGGATCAGCACCTGAAGATGGCACATTGGTGCCGAAACATGTAGTGAGAGTGAAAAGAGGGGATAAATAAATGTATGCACTAGAAGACGGATAAAATAAATCATGGACTTAAATCAGTGCAACAGGACGCTAAAATATAACAACATGGTTACTGTTCCCCATCCTCCCTACTCGCCGGACTTAGCCCCCTGTGATTTCGCTCTGTTTCCTAAATTAAAAATGAAACTTAAGGGACTATGTTTTGAAACGGGATCCGACATCCAGTATCTGTGGAAGTTGACAGCAGTAAGGAAAATGACTTCCACGGTGCTTCTGAAGTGTGGAAAAAATGATGAGGTCACTGTATACATTCCCAAGGAGACTAATTTGAAGGAGATGGCAGCCAAAATTGAGTAAGTTAAGCCAGTATTTCCTTTTTGACCTTGTCCAGGAACCTTTTGATAGCACCTCATATAATAACTGATGTTTTCATGCTACCTAGTATCACTACATTCAATGCCCCACACCCATAGGCTCAACAGCTATTAACAATCTGAATCAAATACACCCCTCCTGTGAGACAAGTTTTCGAGATCGGACCTGATAGTTTCCTGTGAAGTCGAAACTCAAAGGCCTCCCTCCAGTACCAGGACTGCAATAATTACCTTGAGATTTGCATTATTGGCAAGAGTGTGATATATCCAGAACAGAGTGGTGGTGACATAGTATGCAATGATGACGTCCACTGTGTAGTGTCCATGTGACCAGAGCACCATAACAATTCCAGTCAGAGATAAACACCAGGATAACCAATGGACAGGGAAACACCTCCGTGGAGAATCTGTTAAGACAAACAAAGCTTTTACAGAACACTCCTTCCTAACACTTGTGAGATCTGAGGTTATTGTGGCTGTGACTATGAAGATTAACGAGTTAAGGGATGTGAGATGCGAATCTTCATTACCCTGAAGATGGTATGAAACACCAGTAATTATCAACAGACTGTATGAGATTTGAGTTTTTCACAATGGCCAACCATGAAGAGTACTGTTTTCTGGGATGTGACATCCAGCGGTTTAATGGATAAGCACTAATATCTCAAAGGAATCCGCTGCCTCCATCTTCAGGGTAGGAAAACTATTCCTTTAAAATGTTGGTACTTATCTACCATATTACACAGCATCACATCCAAGAAGACCACCATGTAGATGTTCACTGGTAGGAGATCCTCAGATCTAATACAGTATTTCAAATTTGAAAAGAACAGTTTCAAAGGCAGTGAAATTCTAAATATGGCTTACACAAAGAGCTATAGGTGTGGATGGAAGGATAATGCTGACAAGGACCTTATAGGACATAAGGCTGTTGGCTGGATTTGGCACGGTGGTGGGCTCTTGTGAACATGGCTATGAACGTTTCAGTTCCATAAAACACTACCCAATGACTGTCAGCTTCTAAAGGAATATTCTATCCATACGGAAAGTAAGACGGTACTTCTGAAAACGTCCGCCATTATCTCTTTCAGAATCCTCAGTCACCATTCATGATCACCTTTCCATTTCATTTCATAGTGTAAATCGGGCAATCTAAAGGTAAAGCTGTCCCTGTGCTTACGTAATTAAGCACTATGCCATAAAGCGTATGGGGAAATGGATGCACAGATCCACATTTTCTTGACCTCAGCACTAGTTGGAGGTGAGTGGTAAACTTTATACCCCAGCCTCTTTACCCCCGGGGGAAAGAACCCCAACGTGGAGAAGATAAAATTCTTGACTCTACCAGGACTCAAACTCTAACCCCTTGGTTGTCCAGTCTGTAAGCAGTTGCTATACTGACTGCGTTATCCCGGCTCCCCAAATGCGTCCATCTACACTGCAATAATCTCTACAAAATTAAGATAAAATAGACATTAAGGTATCGACATTTGTTTACTGCGTACAAGTGTATTCGCTACTATAATAAAAATGAACTATAAAAATACGAATCCATATTAAAGTAACTCAATTGATGAACTTAGATTGATATTCATGTGACTCGCCTGATGATGACCTAGGAAAGGTCAAAACATGTAATACAACACCTGTGCATAACAAACGTTGATACGTTAATATCTATTTTATCTTCAGTTTGTAGAGATTACTGTTGTGTAGATGATTCAGTTTAAGCTATTTGTACAACACACAACAGGATTTCATTTGACGCTTTAAAATATATGAAGCTGAAGCAGTATGGTTAAAAAACCTAGGATCGAAGGATGTAAACAAAGATCACTCACATTCCCCTATGATTAGGTAACTCAAGACTAGAATCACAGTGTGGCCACTGTATATGTAGTCTCCACAGTACGTATGCTTCCCGTTGATGGAGAGACCAAAACCAGTCATCAACTGCCAGGCTCGCTTTAGTACCACAATACCGCTGGTGGTGTTCATCTTTGGTGAGCAGTAGTAGTTGTGACTGGAGACTGGCAGAACAGTCACAAACATTGTAACAGAGCGCATCAGGTACAAGGCTGCCAGGATCAAAAACACCCGTCGCATTACGATGAACCTGTAACAATTGAAACAACAAAAAACTGGAAGATGTAGCCTTCAGACATGTTTTGTTAAATTTTATGTTAGCGTTGCAGTGTAACAGTTTCCGTTTACAATTCATATATTTATAAATGCTTTTTGTATGAAAGAAAAGCTAGTATCAAAGTACGTGTACCTGAAAATAACAACAAACAACGAAGCGGCTATGAAAACACAAATACAAGCCCAAACATTATGCATAAAAAATGAAATAAAATTTCTATACAAAAAGAAACAACAATTAAATACACAACTCTATCACATTCACATACACAATGCAAACACATGGCAACAAACATGGAACAACATCGAACAATCAAGAGAAGAAAAGTTACAAAAAGATATGGAAACAACATATCTAAAACAACAAAAAATAAACAACATGAAGAAAACACAAAATATAGACATAACAAGCAAAAACATACAATACACGAGAGTAGTGAATCAAACAAATATACAATTTACACCCGAAGAAACCCAAATACTAAGTAAAGGCCTTAAATATAATCTACATTACCAGAATGAAAAATGGATTGAGACATTAGCCCTAGAAGCTGAAACAACAGTAAACAATCTAGAAATAACGGAACAAAGTTATTATAGACATCTAATCGCAAAGAAACTAAAAGATATACACAAGAATTACAATGAAAGGAATAAAACCAATAAAGATAAGAAAGATAAAAGGGAATACAAACAAATAATGAACATAAAAAATAAAATTGAAGAGAATAAACTTATTATAACGAAAGCAGATAAAGGAAAAACATTGGTAATACTAACACAAGAAGAATACAAACAGAAAATAAATAAATTCATACACAATAACCAATTTATAAAAAGTGACAAAAATCTGACCCAACAATACCAAAGGGCAGTAAAACAAGCACTGAAACAGTGTAAGAATATCATACAAGATAAATGGGAATTTTCAAACATGAATCCCACGGCCCCAAACCTACATGCCACAATAAAACTACATAAACCTAACACACCCATTAGACCAACAATAAACTTGAAGAACGCCCCAGCTTACGAAATGACAAGGTAATTGGCGAAAGTATTGCATGATTATCTAGAACAACCACATACAATGTCAAAAACTCCTCCCAATTAATGACAGATTTACAAGCTATTAAACTTAATGAGAACATGCGACTATGTTCCTTTGACATTGAAAAAATGTATACAAATATACCGAAAACAAACACCATAAATATAATAAACACTATATTCGGAAAAACCATGAAATAAATAAAGAAAGCCACAAAGAAATAATACATATGTTAAAAACAGTATTAGAACAAAATTATTTCCAAATTGACGAAGAGTACTACAAACAAACAGATGGACTAGCTATGGGAGCTGCAGTATCAGCTATAATAGCAGAAACATATATACAATGTATGGAACACACACAAATATATCCCATTCTAGTAAAACAACAAATAGTAGCCTACTTCAGCTATGTTGATGACATATTAATAATATATCATGAAAAAATAACGAACATAGAACATACACTCAAGGGAATTAATGAATTGCAACCAACTATAAAATTCACCCCTGAAAGAGAACAACAAGAATCAATTAACTTCCTAGATATAACAATACATCGTAAGGAAGATAGCTTGCAATTCTCAATATACTCGTATAGGAAACCCACACAGACAGACATCATAATACCTAACAGTTCGTGCCATCCATTTGAGCACAAATTATCAGGTATTAATTACCTAATAAATACACTCTACACATAACCAATAACAGAAAAAGGAAAACAAATAGAGAAGAACACTATTAAAAACATACTACATGACAATGGATACACCACAAACATAATCAAAAGATCAAATCAGACAAAACGAAAACAAAAATCAAACACATATGACGACGAACAAAAAACAAAGTGGGCCACATTTTCATACAGTACAAAAGAAGTGAGAGAAATTACAAAACTTTTCAAAGACACACAGATAAAAGTAGCATCCCGCACACAAAACACAATAGAAAATATACTCAAACAAAAATCACAATTAGATAAATACAATAAAAGTGGCATATATCAAATGAAATGTGTAGATTGCCCACTGAAATACACTGGACAAACGTGCAGAACATTTAATGCCAGATATAAAGAACATATACATGATATTAGAAATAATAATAGCAATTCCGGGTACTCAGATCACATACTAAATACAGGACATGCACACGGAACAATAACAGAGGTAATGGAAGTTGTAACAATGGGAAAGAAGGGCAGACATTTGAATACAATAGAGAAATACCATACATATAAAATATGTAAAGAAGGTCTACACATGAATGACACATACATAGAAACACACAATCACATATTATACACGAAATCTACACAGATTAACGGTACCTCCCTCTCCCCAATACCCAATCCCCTCCTACACTCATCAACATAAAACACAGCACACAATACATCAGACAGCATACGTAGTAAAGATAGCAGCGGCATGCACACAAGGAGACTACACAGAGTAAGTACAAATAACAGTATAAACACATAAGAAAACATTACGTACATAATTAGTAATACGAATATTTGTATATTACAGATAACACCTATACAGTACTAGAAACAAGACGAAGCCGCTGCAGCACTATAGACATAAGGCGAGTAACCCTGACATTTTTAAATTTTAAAACTTAGAGACAAAATTTTTAAAGCATTTAAAATTAGAACCGAAGATTTTATAAGTGCCAATCAGGAAGACCTATGTTTTTAAATTTTAAATGTTATAAATAAGTGCAGTGTAACAGATACGTGAGTGTATACACCTGATGATGGCCGTTTGGGGCCGAAACATGTAGTGTATAGTGTAGTGTATAAAGAAGAACAAAACGAAAGACTTATAAATATAGTTTGCACTTTGGACGGAGTTATATCATACATAGTATTAAACACTTAAATTGTTAAAAAATTTAAAATAAATTAATATTTAACTCTGGATTGTTAAAAGTTATGATTCAGGGCACCTGAGCATTGCTACATGGCATACGTAAAGTGGGTGTTAATGTAATGGGATCACAAGTAAGGAAATTTGTTACGTCAGGAACTCATGGGCTAAGATATAACTCTAGAGGCTAGTAATGTAATTAAAAAAAGACTAAATGAGGATTCATATTTCATGCAGTAAACCTACCGGCAAGAGGTCAGGGTAAATTTCATGATATCTTTGAGTGTTCTGTGCTTAGAAGTGGGAAACAGAAAAGTTTCATATATATCAGTCAAAGACAAGAAATACACTGCATCACTGACAACCCAGTTATTGTGAACAGATCAAGGCTGGCTGGTCACTGCTATATAATCCCTAAAATTTTGGGAGAAGTCTATATCATGCTATTACAATCAATAATATTCTACATTTACCAGCCAATGCTCTCCTGCATGTCCTTGAATTTTCTGTGCAAGTACCGAGTAATGCGGTCGGTTTTGGGGACACGATGCAGAGCCCTGTATGATAAATGACTGATCTACATGGCACAGCCTAGGCATAATGCACATGTATAATTAGGAAGTGTCATACAATGAAGGTTGTAATGTTGATCTTAATATTCACATAAAGTAACAGAAGGGTAAAGGTATGGTAAAGGTGTCCCTGTGCTTAATGAAGCACTATGCAATGAAGGCGTATGGGAGAGTGGATGTATAGATCCACATTTTCTTGACATCAGCACTAGCCGGAGGTGAGTGGTCAGCTTCACATCCCAGCCGCCTTACCCCTGGGGAAAGAGACCCTTGTACCCACTGAATAGGAGAAGAGAAAATTCTTGACCTTATAGGGACTTGAACTCTAACCCCCTGGTCATCCAGCCCGCAGCTAGTTGCTATACAGACTACGCTATCCTGGCTACAAAGTAACTGAACTGTAAGGAAATTAACTACCTATTACAATGTAAATTGTCACCTTTCTGTGAATTTTTCAAAAACCCTTGTTTATTCCAGAAAAAATGAAATTAAATATCCCAATAATTATAAGAAATGGATACACAGAGTGAGAAGTCTCTTGCTTTTTCTAAGCTCCATCAAATGCAAGAAACCTCAATAGGCTATGACAAATGATTCTTGGAGCATAAGGAAAAAAAATTCTTCCGGGGGGCCCAGGAGGTCCTCTACAGTCACACCAAATTTGGCTTAATAGGTGCAATGGTGTGGAAACCAACAGAACAAAGATACATTCTTCTTTACATACGTGACAGACAAGAAAACTTGCAAATAAAATAACATGCACAGATCAGTATTAGCAGCATTTGTATTTACCGGTGCTTGTGGAAGACAAGAACGAAGGATGCCGCAGTGGTGGCTATCATGATGAGTATCTCTGAGACATCGAGTGCCCAAGCTGCCTCTGCCACTGAATCCAGGAACACATCTGACAAGGGGCCAACATCCTTGTCAGGCACTCGCTCATGGATTAGAGCCAAGGTCATCGTGGTTGCCATAAAACTTGAAGCCATTATCAAGAATGCTGAACAAGAAAATCAAAATGTATTTACAACTGTTTTGCTTTGTGTCCATAGCTAATTGACATTATGACAGACATATAAAATTGGTAATGACAATAAATAAATATCTTTGTTAGTTTTCAGAAAGTTTCCAACTACACAGCAAATTTCAGAATTTTCTGCCACAACAAACGGCAAAAAAAAAAAAAAAAA
>NW_019738871.1:723335-894469 GCF_002891405.2 Cryptotermes secundus
CCTCTTTTCCCACCTAGGTACGCTATCTGTCTTGGATGCTTCACATGTTTTAGCTGACTCACTGTTATGCCGCAAATTTCCGAGATTGGAAATTTAAGGCACTGCCCAAATGTTAACAGACTTGCAAAAGCGTTTTACAGCAATTAGACCAATGATGGCAACACACAGACTGTGGAACGCGGTCAACAAATGTCTTAGGCTCCCCGTACACACAGTTTGGCCTTCCGATCGACCTTACAGGCAAAGCTGTGACAGTTTACCCCTTCCATTTCCTCCCCATACACGCGCAGATAAAGCGGCAGGCTTCATACCACAATCACGGTCTTCCAGCCTATAATGTTGAGTCACACACGTCACGTGCTACGGTCCTGCAGGCAGAACTGACGGACTGACGGGTTTCCCACAGGCCAACAGTCCAAACGATTGGCCGGCGGGCCACACCACACACGTCACTTTTGCCTTTCAGTCTTCAACTGTGCAGGCCGAACTGGAGGCCAAACTGTGTATGGGGGCCCTTAGTCAGCAGAGGTGCGTAATAGCATTAACGGAAAGCTCACTCAGTAGGCCACTGGGTAGTACGAAATTACAAAATGCACAGGGTGAGGTGCCACGGATTGCCCGCGAGGAGTCGAGTTTAGCCAATGGACACCACTAGCCTTAACTAGGGCAAAGGGGAGGAGGTAACTTCCCTCTTCTGTCAGCTTCCCAACTTAATGTTGTAACTTTACACTATACTGGACTAACCTTGAAACTTGACATATAATAATACATATTTTAATATCATAAAGCTGTCAATATATAATACACATTTTTTAAAATATCCTAGGTATACTTTTATTATAATTAATTTTAATACTTCCATTGTAACTCGAGGCATAATCTGTATTATGGAGTACAACATGTTGCACCAAATATGGATCCATATTAAGAGTTCAAATGACCCTAGACATATTCACATATCACCGTCTGATGATGGTCCCATGAGGACCAAAATATGTAGCAGGAAATAATATTCAGTCTCCAAAATACCGATTGATTATAAAATCATTTGTTGTGGCGACAGCTGACCTTAACCAAGATGCATGTTTAAATGGTCTGCTGGGATCAATAGCTGGACACAGAACGCCTAACATCTCAACACAGTACACAACAGTGACACAAACTCAATCCCCGAATTCCACTACTATGAGCATCATCTGTCCCATCACAATCTGATCAATATCCCTCGCTTAAACGTAAACTGCAGCAAGAATATCAGGAAACAGTTATAACCAATTTTCAAATGTGTATTACACTCATTCAGGATATTTATGGCTGTTACAATCAACCATGATTAGTGGTAAAACTGTTTGCGCTTTATCACAAGATTGATATCAGAACATCAGCAGCACTAGGAAGAAAGTTCATGACAACTCTACAAAACTTAGGAAATGCAAGAGAGTTTTGCCAAATGCATAACTGAGCATAACTGAACATAACTGAGGGTAAATAAAAGACATGACAAGAAAAATACTGTTTCCTCATTCCAACCAGAAAACATCCAATGATTTGTACTTTCCTGTGTCCATATTCTCATTTTCTTACAAACAGTTTTCCAAGTATTGACTGAATAGATGATGTTCAGTGTACAAGAGCCATGCAAGAACATTACGTCAACTTATGAGAAAGTACATATGACACAAACCAATAAAAGTTTTCCATTTCTCCTTAGGAAATCGTGGTTCTTCTCGAAGAGGTGCTGGAATATCGATTTTGATAACTCCATTGGGTACACCACCCCGATGGATGGCCAACCCATCTGTCTTGTCATCTTCATCATAGTACTCAATGGGAGGGGAGAGGATATCGCCTGTGTTGTTGCTTGTCCAGGCATTGGCCTTTGTGCTGGGGGGGAGCAGCGGCTGCACAACAGAAATATCCAGACAATAATTACCCATTGTGCACCCTGACTGAGGGCATTCATAACACATGACCAATACAAACACAGTAGCAATAAAAGTGATATTAAGAAGACTTCATCTCTCCCCCATTTTCTAAACAACGTTTAAAAATTCAGTTCCTGTGTCACAGAAAACAAACTGCACCTCTAAGGAAAGACCATCCAGTTAATGCTGCTCAAGGATATGTTTCTTGTCGATTCTGATAATAATCATAAACATAGAGACACTCTGTTTCCATGTGAGTAATGTTGAGTTTTCAAATATGAAGCAGGTGGCCATAGCTGCCATTGTTCTTTAACCCTTTTATATCCGATTTAAAAAAAAATTGAGCCATTACAACAATAGGACAATTTTTATGTCTTGACACATCTAGAAACTGGTTTCCAAAATTATATAGCTCTTTCAGCTTACCTGTTATGGCACTACATTTACACCAAGCAAAAAAAAGGAGTGGAATGGATCGTGCCAGGAGGTACAGCAGAGACATCTGTGGGCCATATGCCCCACTATGGTTAATCATAAGATACATTCCCCATGGTGTATATCTTAGTTATGCCTATAATATTTTTCTATATGATTTGAATGTCAGTGAAAGATACATTTAGACAACAGCTCTGAACTGGGGATACATGTACCCCAAGGGGGCAGATGCAATATACTGTCAAACACGGGAGATAAAGACTAGGAAATATCCTGACAAGTTTCTTTTGTACATGGAATAAACAAATCTTATTTAAAGAGTCACTGTATCTAGTTATGATTACAGTGGATGATAAGACACAATCTGAGATAAAATTTAAATCACCACTGAAAAAGGATTTGTAAAATTTCACTCTCAGACCAACAGGCAACTGAAAGAAAAAGGTTCTGAAACGCTGCATTATGACATGAACTACCAGAAATATTTGACAGAATTATTACATCACACAGCCCAATGTGTTATATTTGTATCATGGTATTCCCACCTGTATTAACACAGATGGAAGGACAGAAACCATTTCAAGGTACAGTTTAACTTAATTAACCAACAAAAGTACCTGAAGACAGCAGCTGCAAAGAGAAGTGCAGTGTATATAAAGGGCACTTTTTGTATCTGACTTTGGAAGTGCTCCAACTGCAATGGTTATTTGCACCTGTCATACATCATGTTTCAAAAATACATACATTCATAGCCTATGACACAGGACAGGTGACAAATACCCGGGGCACTTATACTTCCTGTAGAACAAAAAATGTAATTGGCCTAATGCAAGTGCCTTCAATAATTTTATAACAACAACTTATCTTCAGTAACAATGTATGAATAATTTTTTTCATTTATAAGGTTGGATTTCCTCCTGCAAAAACAAGTAAGGGCAAGGATTTTACTTACTTAATTAGTAAATTAGCTACACTTAGCTACAATTAGCTAGATCTTTTTTTTTTGTGCATTAACTGGCAACATTTGGTAGAGAGCTGATTTAAGGGAACCCGTACTTGAAGTTAAATTGTAACTTCTGGCTGGCAATGGAACATCTCCAAATTTTGAAAAGAGACAAAGCAAGAGTATGCCCATTGGGAGTGACAGTGGTGCACGATCAGTATGAACAGCTGTACCACCATGTTGGAAGCAAGGCCATGCCATAGCTCAAGTGGTTAGTCGCTGGCTTACCACCGTGGCGGCCTGGGTTTAATCCCGGGTCTGGTTAAGTGGGATTTGTGGTGGACAAAGTGGCGCTGGGGCGGGGTTTCTCTGAGTACTTCGGTTTCCCCTGTCAATCTTCATTCCACCAAATTCTCCATCACCATAATCATCTGGGTCAAGTAAAATAGGCCAGTCAGTGGCCAGCATGCTGAGGGGACCCAGCTGGACACCAACCCCCACTAAGTGAAAATGTTGGAAGCAAGTCCGATCATAAGATTTCATGTTGCTGAGCTGTGGAGTAATATAATAATTACATTTCTTAATACTGCTGAGGTGTCACAATAAAAGTTGAGCTGGCGGTACTGCAAAAAATTGAGGGGCAGTAACTCCAGACATGCAATGCCACACCAACACATTCAATGGGTAAAATGGATAAAAATTTTTTCACCCAAAAACATGTTGTTTGTTGACATAACCTGTAAGCTTAAAATCATCTGTTCCACATGGAAACCTATTGCCACTCCTGAACATATCCAGAAATGTACAGACTACAGTCTTCTCAGGTCAGACATCATGTAGTTTAGCAGACGGGTGGCAATGTGCTGGGGGAACCTGCTACCTCAAACATGACAGAATGAAAATGATGATGGAATTAATGAAGACCATCTAATAATTCACAGCAGTAGGTCTTAATGACCTTAACCTATAAAGTGTATGCTGATGAAACCAGGTATGCTGTCACGATTTTTAAGTCTTTCTCATTCCCACCTTGCAAATGAATTTCGAGATTTTTGTCACTTCTCGGCCATCTTAAAATGTATTTTAACCTTTCAAGGCACAGTGGTTACTACATGTACCACCTGCTTTAACACACCAAAACTCTGCATTCTGCCCACAGAGTGTATCTGTGTGTTCCGTATGGTTCTCACAATAAACAGTGACTGTTTCCCCAGACAGCATTAACCAGATGGGCTTTGTATTGGAGATGTAACATGTTTCCTGTGAGGTATGAACTTAACTTATATATTATTCTGAAGGAATTCAGTTCTTAAAGGTATGATAGTTAGGCATGATCTGCTTTGCAAAGCCTGGACTGACAGAGGACTTTTGTGTACAGCAAAAGGAAGAAATTTCAATAATATGCTATATGTGCAAGACATACGTTTGACAGTAGAGCAAGCATATTCATAACAAACAAACCCATCTTCTTGTCAGAGAGGATGTTACATATGGACTATTACTACAAGAGTTCAGTTGGAAAAAGAGTCTCTGGACGTGAACCTAAAGGGCTTGCCGCCAAGACGAACTGATTGGCTGTAAACCACCAGTCGTAAAGTAACTCTGACTCCGATGGTGAGTTCTCAAAAGGTTAATAACATGTGATAGGAACACTGAATCATCATTTGAGACAAGAAACAACAGATTAATACTGGTACAGACCTGTCGCTGATATAGGTCGGATTGGGTCATATCGCGAGTCAGGCGGACACTCTCGTTGTCGCTATGCAGCCCTGTCTCATCACTACAGGACTGGTGGGCTATGCCCGGAATGTCTACAGTATGATGCTGGTGATGTGGACCACCACTGATACCATTACTCTGAGTCTGGATACTGCCATAGTCATTGTGGCTGCTATTCTTGGGGTCCAACACCATCCTGCAGCAGTAACAGAACAGGGAAACATGTACTGATCTGATCATAACTGACACTTGTCTTTCTGCAAATCATATGAACGTACTAAAGGCAAACTAATCATATGTCACAGACATGCATTAATTTCCATATATCCATACAGGTAACAAACCTAGGATGTGGAAATAGTCCCTTTGAAAATAGATAAATCAAGATACATACACAAAATTACATGAGTCACATAATCAAAATCACTTACATTAATTGATTAACATACATAATAATATAAAGTAAAAAATTAATAAGATTCTAATTAATAAACATAATTTAAAAATAACTTACTATAAAACTTGAATTAATACAATTTTATTTAAATTACATATATTAACTGAATTAAATACATTACAAATTTACATACTTATGACCAGTTATATTGATTATATTCATTCATGGAATAAAAAGAATGATGATATAAAAACTTCTTCAATGCAGATTTAAAACTTCTCTCATCAGTAGCCAACATTTTTATTGAAGAAAGCAGTTTTCTTGGATTTGGCACCGTGTATATGTGGTGTTAACCGACGTTTCGAAGGAACGTATCGCTCGCCTCCATCTTCAGGGTAGAAGAAAAAATATAAGAAATCTGCAAGCGAAGAGACCGTGAGAGCCGGTAAAAGCAGACTGCTTTTCTCTTCGCTTGCAGATTTCTTATATTTCTTTCTTTCTTTCTTCATAGTCACCGCCGTGAAAGCCTCAAATCTTACACAACATTTTTATTGTTTGAGGAAGATGATTAAAAACTTTAATACCTGATATGTATGCACCTTTATTGTATTTTGTTAGGTTAACTGCAGGTAAATATAAATTATTGAGAGCTCTAGTAATGTATTTGTGAATTTCACTGTTAAAATTAAAAGAATGTTTATTATTAATTGTGTATAAAAGTAATGAATATATTTACTGTAGATAGAACAATGAAATGTGATCATACCTTCAGAAACAGAAACATATACTGGGAAGTGGTGGTCATATTTAGAAATTAGTGGCAAACACTGACAACTTGAAAACCCAAGAGACTGTATAACAAATTCCAGGTTCTCACGTAGACGCATTCATGAAGGTTAATAACAGACATCAGAAACACCTGCAACTGGACCCCACCCTGCAGGAATAAAGATGTATGATAAAACAGTGTAATCTGCATCAGGATACTGATATTAATGTTTCATCTCTGGAGACAGCAGTGTTATTGACAAGGTCACCTATGGCCACAACCTACCTACCCATGGCCCTAGAGCCCTTCTGGACCTTGGCCGCCTTTTCAGTTTCTTAATCTATACACAGTTAGTAGGCCTCCTTCAACTGGGGGTCAGCCAGTGGCAAGGCCACTGCGTATACAAAGAACACAAACACAGACTAAACGAACATTCACATCCATGTCTAGAGTGGGAATCGAACCCACGATCCCAGAGTTCGAGTGTTGTTATAGAGCCGTGTTTACCGCCACGTTGCATAACAACGGTCGCGGAGAGGACAACACAGAAAACACTGTACTTCTATTGTTGCATGTGTGTATGTTGGGGGCATTACCTAGCAACGGCCGCTCTTTACAGAGTCATTGCTTGGCAATTGGGATTGGAGAATACTGAAATAGATCGTAAAGAAATAACGCGTGAGGGCATGAACTGAACATAGTACCATACGAGTAAAAGGCAAGGAATTTATTCAGTAGCTGAGCAACTATTAGGGTCCGGAGGAGGACTTTGTTCTATAGGGATGGTCAACTCGATAACGAGAATAGGCAAATTTACAGGATCATGTAGACCAGACTGTGGACACTGGAATCCCCAAATTTAGAGTTCCATGACAATGTCGTCGCTCGCAGTTCATTCTAAGGCGGCGTATGCACCTGGACTGCATAGTGTCCAATGGGAAAACGTTTGGAAGGAAGAGGTGGTGGCCTGTTGGAGATACGCCCCCAGTACGGAGGGACTGAGGAAAACCACGCAAACCTGCCAGACTACGAATCACTCGTCTATCGAATGTCAGTTTGGACAGTTATCACTACATTAGCCTCCACAGCGGCTTTTTGCGAACCACGTATACAAAAACAATCCAGGAAAAGTAAAACTGAAATAGGATGTTGGAACTGCCTTCGGGAGAATCACGGCATAAACGTGTACTCACCTCTAAACAGTCGAGAGGGCGGACATGTATTGAGAACAACGAAGGGCACATATGTTCATGTTTATGTTCCTGAGATACAAAATGCAGGTTTTCTATTTGTATACTATTTTAAATTAGTATAAGATACTACAAGTGCGCCATTGTTCACTTACAGCAACCAATTGAAAAAACGCACCAAGTATTACCACGAGGCCGCGACATAGCTCAAGCGGTTAGTCGCTGGGTTCCCACCGCGGCGGCCCGGGTTCGATCCCGGGTCTGGTCAAGTGGGATTTGTAGTGGATAAAGTGGCGCTGGGGCACGTTTTCTCCGAGTACTTCGGTTTCCCCTGCCAATCTTCATTCCACCAATTGCTCCTCAATCACCCTCACCTATCATCTGGGGCTGGTACAATAGGCAAGAAGTGGCCGCAGTACAAGGGACCTAATCCCACACCACTAGCAATAAAAAAAAGGTACTACGACAGTACAAAGTTGCGTATTTGCCAAACCCGTCCAACTCACAGAAGGTCAAAGCGATTATAAGAACATAAACTAAACTAGAGGAATTTAATCTCATGTTCGGCACACTGTAACAAACAGACTACTCGTCGTCATATACACAACTACAGGTTAGGTCAGGTTTATTATGTTACACTTCATACGAACGAAAATTACGTCATCTATTCATCTTTCTTTTTCCCTCGTCCTTTTTCTGTATCTTTTCAGTTCTCAGCACAATAAATTCGTGTTAAGGCGATGCTTGAACTTTCAGTTTTTCTTTCAAATTATTCCGCCATCTTAGGAGGCCTGATGCAAGTATAAATAGAAGTTAGGTTATGCCCGAGGAGGCTTAGGTTGGTATGAGATGTGGGCCGATCCACAATTGACAGTCAACCTCACACGTATGTAACACGTTTCCATAAACAAGACACTGCAATCGAGTTCTGGCTGTTGTTTCTTTACTGATGTAGTGGCTCGAATACAAATAGTTTTGTTGCAAGTGCAATTTTCTTAAGTTTGGACTCGAGTCGTATACAGTCACTAACGTAGACCGGAAGAAACTGCGCCAACTACATAAACTAGCCAACTGAACTACTGAAACCACTAAAATGAATGAAATGCAGCTACAGCAGTGTCACCCGAAAAACGCTCTTGGAAGAACACAAACTTTAATGTTCTCTTATACCCCGTCACTTTCTTGCATTTATCACAATCCCATTCGCATATCAACAATGGCAGAATCAAGGTGACACTGTAAACGCACACCATAACCACATAATATTTGATGCTCAGGTATAAAGGAGTGTAACAGATTCAACAGCAATAAAACTGCTTCGCATTCAAATAGATATGTTTGGCAAACATACATACTTGGACATGTCTACTACCCAGTCTGTTTAACTACTGATATAGTGCTTGCATACAGCAGACCTGAATAGTTATGAAATAAAACATACACGCAGAGAGGTATGAAAAATTTACGCACTCAGCGTTTTTAAACACTGAATGCAAAATTTACGGGCCCACGGAAATCTAAAAGACATGTGGTGATAATAAAACAGTCAATGTTTATATTTCCTGCAATTAAAAACATCTTATATTCATCTTTCATACTTATAGTAACAACATGCAAATTTTCTGCAACAGAGTGTCAACAGTAGAAATTTCACGTACTAGAAACACAGAATTTTCCACTTTCGTGGCCTACTGTTGAACTTATGCTTATGCAACGCTCGATAATTCGTTGATTTCACTGATTTTACGTATATTGAAACTTACATTATTATAATGCAAACGAAAAATTGGACCTAACTGAAGTTAGGTAGTAGTGGTAGTAGTGACGTAGTGGAGGGGCTTGCGTGGTCAAATGACCCTGAGAACTATGCCGGTGGTAGCATAGCTACTGGTAGGGCCACCCATGTCGGACAGGTCGAAGGTGATGATGACCCAGACTAAAAGAAATACCCTGGCCGTCCAGGTTGGGGGTTGGGCGAGAGGCTGACCTCTCATCGTAAAAAAATATGTCTCGAAACCCGGAATCAAGCCTCGGAAGAGAAGAATGGAGGGGCTTGATAAGGGAGGTCAAGGCCCGACATCGGGCTGTTGCGCCATGGAAGAAGAAGAAGAAGAAGAAGAAGAAGAAGTTGAAATATATAACAACATTTCACGTTATTAATCCGACAAAACAACTGAATGGCTATTAAGACTTATGACAGGCCTATGCATGACCACTGCAGGGTCTCCTGGATAACGTACCGCTTAAGAAAGATGAAAATTACCGACGGTTGAAAGAAATATCGATTCTGAAGAAGGCAGCAATCAATTCTTCCGCAAATTCCGCAGTTTTAACCATTTCAATATAGTGTCACACCCAGAAAATACAACAAAAAACACACAACACTCTTCAGAACCCAATTTTACAAAAATATCTGAGGTTATGTTGTGCCGCCTCGAGGAATAATCGTAGACATGCGTTTATCATCTTAGCTATGCACAGCATACTCGTATGTCCGCATTCAACAATTTGAGAACTTCTGAAAAGATTTTCATCAAATTTGGCATGAGAGTTTTACTGAATTTTTTCGATACTTTCCAAGTTTCGTTAAAACCAGACAACAAATGACGGACACTTTCCATGAAGAACTACATGCGTTTCGGCGCGCATCTCAAGCGCAACTCGGTTTTTATCACGTGAGAGGTGTTTCAAACAGAAGGTGTAGAGAATGAAGCTCGTATTCTCTAACACGTAGAGTTTGAGGTTCTCACAACGATGGTTATGAAGAGTTATGTCTTGTGGGATATAACGCCGAGTAGCCCGTTGAAAGTCAACCGACTTTTCGGTGTCCTGCTTGGCTTATTCTTCGATCCTGAAGATGAAGACATGTTCCATGTATGACTATGGACGTGGTTTGGATTGGAGAATCGATTTATTGACCACTTAAACATAAAACTCGGAACTATAAGCACTTACAACTTTATGCGGATCTCCATAATTTACGCATCATTAGCACATGCTGAGTCTTCTCAGTTTGCTTTCACTAGTCGTTTCTTGGTAACGGATCTTAACAATGAAGATTCTCAAGTTTCTGCGCTCACGTCGTTACTTTCCGGCGAATATTTTGCAAATGAACTCACTCAGCCGGCCTGGGGCGAATCCAACAGATTTATATTGTTACTATGGGTGGTTACCTGGCGATATCCTAGTGATATGACGTGTTTACCCGCTTCTGCCAAGCAACGATTGTTCCTTCTCGCGATCGTTACATAGCAACAGTACTACACGTTACAATATTGTCGCGTGTCCGTGAATATATAGAGGTTTGAATTGGTACTTGTATTTCATGAACAGTCTGATATAGTCTCCACTGGTCGTTTCTAGGGAGCAGCTCCCAACAATGGATATTACTCTGATCCCGTGATCATTTCCTTACCGGTTGGCGACTGTCTCACAACAGTCCAGTATTCGGCAAGGACCACAAATAAAATATCGCTTCCAATAGTTATACTTTTGCGCGCGTATCCATTGCTATGGACACGCGTTTAGCGCGCCGTTGCCCAGCAATGATCAAATCTATACATTTCACTATTTCGGCGTTTTAGCCGTCATATTATAACATTTCGTGATTTATACGGAACATGAAGGTTCATGAAGTGTGCAATATCCGAGGTTGTCGCAGTGGTAAGTATAAAAATCATCTTCTGGATGTGATGCCGTGTAGTTTGGTAAATCTTAACCGTCGTTTCAGTGGAACCTGCTTCATTTCTTCCACTGACCTACCCTAAGAATGGAAGGAGCACAGACTTCATGTCCAAGGTATTTCCCATTCTACTCTACAGCTATGCATCCCCAGGAGAATGCTGGGATAGTACCTCAAATTGGGTTACGACTGTTTCCTTCCAAGTACTTACGAATTCCATATTAGTCACTGATCACCCTATAAGATCCATTAACAGCGTTGTTAAATAAACCATAAACACACCTCTTGCTTGGCTTATTCTTTCCTCCCTGAAGGTGAATGCAATATGTTCCTCCGAAACGTCAGTGAACTAAGACTACACGACGTTTAATCTCAAAATGTAGCTTTCTTCGTAGTCACGGCCGGGAAAATAAACAAATAAATGACAGCTTCAACATATATATATTTATATAGATTGCACAAACATAGTACTGTCACGTGGTGTGACTAGACACGAGTTTGGATTGGCAACTCGATTTATTGGACACTTAACACTCGTAACTAAAAATAACTACAACATTCTCAACGAGTTACGTACTCCAAAGATCACTGTAACTACATCACACATAAAGTATTCTCAGTCTTCACTAGGCGTTGTTTGGTAGCGGCTTCCGATGGGGGACATCCCCCTTCCTCTGGGTTCCCGAATACCAGCTTCTCACTTCTCTCGACTCGATAGATAACCCGGGGACAGGCATCATAAAAAAAAACTCTTCCATTATTGCGTGTTCTCTCGTTGCCGGGGAGATGTGTCCACATAGAGCTGTTCCCTAGCAGTGGCTGTTGTACTGTCACCTGTTTACACAGCTGTTGCTGGGCAATGGGTATACATGTCATATTATTAATAATTTAATGCATTAACATTACATCATACCGTGTTTCGGCTATAAAAATTATCATTGTAGGGATAACATGCAATACGAAATACGAAGATAAAGAGCATCAATATACAGGGTGTCCCAGGAGGAATGTGCCAAACTTCGGGAGGGTGTTCCTTATGTTAAAGTATGCCGATATAACCCAAAACACCTATGTCCAAAGTTGAACGGTTACGGAGATAATGGCCNTCCTGCCAGTTTTAATATCTATTTTGTAATCAACAAGTGTGTAACCCCGGTCAAAGTTTGACACTTCTCTGGCCATTATCTCCGTAACCGTTCAACTTTGGACATAGGTGTTTTGGGTTATATCGGCATACTTTAACATAAGGAACACCCTCCCGAAGTTTAGCACATTCCTCCTGGGACACCCTGTATGTTATCTACTGTCCCCAGCTCACAACGCTGAATATCACATCCTTCACTTAGGCGACATGGCAAAAAAAAAAATACTAATAAATCAATGTGTCTATGCAACTAGAAAGGTGTCGTTAAATAAACAAAGAAATGATTTCACACAGGTGTACTTTGCACATCGAGAACCTCTGGTCTGAACTGATGCCCGCCTAGGCACCGGTTTACTTCCTGGATAAGGCTTTTCTTTTCTTTTCCACGAATGTCTTAGATGCGACACTGAACCAGAAAAATTGCGTGGCTGTGTGGAAACAGTTCCATTTAAATCAAAAGTTCGCTAACACGCGCCATAAAACGTGGCGCGCTGCTCGTGGAAATGGAGTCTTGACACACACTGCCTCTGTTGCAACAATTGACAACTGCGCGATAGGTACGTATATTGTGCGTTCGGGAGCAAGCGCACTCCTGTCTGTGCCTATAAATATTGCGATGGACTTGCTCAAAGCATTAACCTACCGAGCCAGTAAAACCCATTGCTAGGTAAACACATTCCCGAGGTAACGTAGTCAACAATAGAACTTCGGTTGCTTAGTAGCCAAAGTTTCGATAAGCACGTTTTTCGTGACCACGAATCATTTACATGAATTTCCATGGATACGCACTTGCCTATACAAGGGGCCGTGGAGACTTCTCAATTTTTCATTCGTTCGTGAGACAGATGTCGTTCAAGGCATGAGTTGTAATTCGTCGGCAAGAGAGTTCAGGAGTAGTTCAAAGTGTGAGCTGTTATAATTGACTGTAATTGTAAAGAAGTGGCAATAAAGCCAATCTTCAAATCCAGAACTAATTCTTATTAGTCACGCTAACCCCGCATAAGTGACATTCTGCTACTCAGATGGCCGCTTCTAGACGCCCGTTCTGTCAGGAATGTCTGTCTGCTCTCTTCGCAGTGAACTATGTGTGCGGTTGAAGCACTGCCAGACAAGAATGAAACCTACGTCGCCAGTCAATTGCTACTAACACTTAAACCTCAATAAATGTATTCTGGAAGAATACTTCAGCAACTGAACAATTTACCAATATTTTATGGAACCCGAAGGTTCATTACTGTGTTCACAAGAGCTCTCCACCAGTCTCTATCTTCAGCCAGATCGATCCAATCCATACAACTCCATTCTACCGCTGAAATCTTCATTTAACTACACAATGAAACGTGCGAACTGAATTTTCCGCTGTTAGGCTTTGAAGTAAACCCTGCTTATACCGGAGTCCCAAGCGGACTAACATTCTGCTGTTCAATTGGGATCTGCAGCAAAACCTGCTTACAATGAAATCCTGTGCGACCTGAACATTTTTCTGCAGTTGTCACTGATGTGTGGTGAAAACCTGCTTGTCGCGGAATAATATGGTACCTGAACAATCCCCGGAATTACTCACTTATGCTATTATACAGTAAACCCTGCTTATAACGGAATACCAAAGGACCTGAACAGCAGTTTCTTCGAATTACAGGGAATTTGGGAGTCGAGATAGTTTAATTGGTATAATGTCTAGGCTGCGTGGAGACTAGGATACCAAGGAACAGGGGTTCGATTCTCGGCAAGGGAAAGAGATTTTTTCTCTCCTCCACAAAAGCCAGACCGTCAATGGGTCCAGGGGGCCGTTTCCCCGGCGCATGAAGCTCACCACTCCCACATACATCACGGCGTAGTTCTTAACTAAACACAAATGCAACTTTGCCTCTATTTTCAAAGGTCGGGAAATGCGGTAGCGTAGTTGGTTGAGGCACTGTGCTATAAGCAGGAAAGTCGCAAG
The DNA here is from genome assembly GCF_002891405.2 of Cryptotermes secundus. Taxonomy (NCBI): domain Eukaryota; kingdom Metazoa; phylum Arthropoda; class Insecta; order Blattodea; family Kalotermitidae; genus Cryptotermes; species Cryptotermes secundus. The sequence continues at coordinate 737,485 of NW_019738871.1, forward strand.
TTCGATTCTCGATGAGGTCACTGGATTTTTCAATCCTTCCAGCCGCACTATGGCCCTGGGGTCGACTCAGCCTCTAACAGAAATGAGTACCAGGAATTTTCCTGGGGGGTAAAGGGCGGCCGGGGCGCAAGGCTGACAATCTCACCATCTGTAAGCCGATTGTCTAGAAGATGTGGAAGCCTCGACGTATCACAACTCCATAGGTCTTCACGTCCTGTTACAAGGATAGCCTTGTCACTCTACATTCTCGGGATCAGATAAATATTCCGGTAAAGACAATCTGTCCGCTCAGTCCAGGTCAGAATTCTAGAGCAGTGTCTGGGTAACAAAATGTGCGCAAAATTTACGCAGGAATGCGTCTCCCATTATACCACGCAAGTCAACATAGTAACAAGAGTGTGATACCGACGTCAGTACATTTTATCAGCAAGTTCTAGGTGCCCCACTTTGATTTACAATGGGTTTTCACGCTGTGGCACCAGTAGTAACTGTGAATAAATTATCGGCTTATCTGAAACGCCTCTTCATGCCATTATGAAAGACAAACACCAGTTCTCAGGGGTCATACATGAGACAGTGAACACCCACGATAAAAATGTCGAATCATGGGAAGAGGTGAGGTAAACAAAATGTAAAGTCGTCCCTGTGCCATGAAGAGGTAAGGGGAACGGAGCTACAGCACCACCATTCTTAACCTCGGCACTAGATGGAACTGAGTGGTCAGCTTCACACCCCGGCCGCTTTATCTCCGGTGGAAGAGCCCCCGGTATCCATTGGGCCCCAGAGCCGGTCTGGACGCTGTGGAGTGCAGACAAATATTTATGACGATGTTGATGGTAATCTTTCTACACCATTTGGTGGCAAGTTAAAGCTATCCCTGTAACAGGCTGTGGAGGCCAATAGGGTTGTGAGACGTCGAGGCTCCCAGACGGTGGTGAGATTGTCAGCTTTACGCGCCGACTGCCCTTTACCCGCAAGGAAGATTCCTGGTACTAATTTCTGTTAGACTGAGTCGACCCCAGGGGCACAGTGCGGCTGGAAAAATCATGTCAACTGATAAATCCAAAAATCTCATCGGGAACCGAACTGCGACCTACCGGCTTGTAGAGTAATAGTTCTACCATTCTTAACCTCGGCACTAGAGGGAGGTGAGTGGTTAGCTTCACTCCCCGGCCGCATTACTCCCGCGGAAATAGCCCCCGGTACTCATTGGACCGGAGGTTGGGTAGGCCCAAGAACCGGTCTGTACGCTATGGAGTAGAGAAAGACCTTTTGCCTTTGCCGGGAATCGAACCCGAGCCGTGGAGCGCGTAGTGTCGGAGTAATGGTCCACACAAAACGGCGGGCGCGAGAGTTGAGGAAACAACCGAATACACTGCGTAAATGACACGCCACTCCAGATGAATAACCACTCTTTCACACCGTACTCCCCTAGCACACTTCGCAGCGAGTGGGATGTCGCGTTAACCCACTTCACACCGTACTCCCCTAGCACACTTCGCAGCGAGTGGGATGTCGCGTTAACCCACTTCACACCGTACTCCCCTAGCACACTTCGCAGCGAGTGGGATGTCGCGTTAACCCACTTCACACCGTACTCCCCTAGCACACTTCGCAGCGAGTGGGATGTCGCGTTAACCCACTTCACACCGTACTCCCCTAGCACACTTCGCAGCGAGTGGGATGTCGCGTTAACCCACTTCACACCGTACTCCCCTAGCACACTTCGCAGCGAGTGGGATGTCGCGTTAAGCCACTGACATACAATTCTGTCCGTATATGTAAAATACCTCCAATAACATTTTATATAACTTCCAAGCTTTGTTTCAAGCGAATCACACGAATTTTTTGGTTTTCCAGTGCATATAAAAGTTATGTTTACACTATACTGTAGTCTGAGTGCGCAATAGCATTATGTCTAAAAAACCATTGTAAAGTAAAGTAAACGTATGTCTGTAACAGGCCGTGGAGGCCCACAGGGTTGTGAGATGTTGGAGGTTCCCACATTTTCTCTAGACAATCGTCTCACAGATGACGGTGAGGTTGTCAGCCTTACGCGCCGGCCCCCACTTTCATCGGGAAAGCTGTTCACTTATACCAATGAGATAGGAGGGATAACATTAAGACGGATCTAACCGACAGGCTGTGAGGACAAGAGCCGGACGGAATACGTTGTTGGGCCTTCAGGCTCTCTTGCATGTTTCCAGAACCCGAGGACGCTGAACATCAAGATTATGGTCTTCTGGTTTGTGACGTCGTGTAGGTCAGCGAAGTTCACCAATGTTTCAAAGGAAATTACTGCCTCTATATTCAGTGTTGACCAATATGCCATGTAACAAGCAAGAAACAGGGCTCTGCTTCCTCCTGAAGATGGACGCGGTACGTTCCCCACGCAAGTACGAGGGACAGTCATTAAATAAGTCACATATTGAAATAAAACGTAAAAGATGCGATGTTTGAAACGGGGGAAAAAAATAGAAGAAAAAAAAAGAAGCATTTCTCGACATATCTTCCACCACCATTGATACACTTGTCCCATCGCTTTACAAGTCCGTCGAAACCTGCAACAAAGAAGTCTCAGCCAATTCCGCGCCTCCGTTTTAACCTCTTCGTCATCAGCGAAGCGTTTTTTACCCAGTTGTGGGCCGCTTTAAGTGACAAAGACTTCTGACAGTAAACAGGTAACATCAGTCTGTATTCACTCTGTTTGTTCATGAAAACACGCATAACAGAACACTGCTTTTCGGTATTATACCCTCACGCACGGTCGCCATTTTGACTACTGAAACCAGGATCTGAACATGCACATGTGCGTCTGTTACTTGAGGCTGGACTGTGCTGATACCCTTAGACAATCTATTACGCCCATTACCGCTGTTTTACATCCGTGACCTATTTACTGACTCCCTCGTATGTGAGTTTGTATCAGACTGTACGGCGACACCCCAGAAGATAGCGCTCTTCACGGATACAGCTGTGAGATTCTCAAATCTAATACACAAATACAGTCTGTGGACCAAATGGCGATTTTTTAACGTTAAAGCAAGTGCTAAGGGGTTAACGGACTACTGGAAGACATAAGACAGAAAAAAGGAAAGAGAATGAAGAAAACAACGAGAGGAAAGACAAATGCGTCAATTTAATAACGCATGCAGATGAGTTGTTTCGGTAGGAACAACTGTTTCTCTTGACAACAATGCCTGCACCGCGAAGGAGTGAGTGAGTGCCTGAATCCGCGAACCTTCTTGACCTTTAACAAGCGACGCGCCTCGAAGTTGAGATGACGTCACAGTACTTCGCACCGCCATGCTCTGTGTAACGAGTCTCTAATATTCAAATTTATTAAAAACATGCGTAAACAGATGCTCCACTATGACGCGCTAATCACGTGCCTGTAGGGCAGACACTTCGCACCGCCATACGCGTTCTGAGACAGGCGCTGTGCAACGAGTCTCGGAGATTCAAATTTATTAAAAACATGCGTAAACAGAGGCTCCACTATCACGTGCTAATCACGTGCCTGTAGGGCAGACAGCCTTGCCCCCCCCTTCAGCCGGCATAGTTACTATGCTACGGCCTTACCGACCGAGCAAAACTGGGGCACAAGATTTTCTCCCTCTTTCACAGCTCTGAGGCTCTTTCTGTCTCCCATCGAATGGAAACCGGTAGAGCCTTTCCAGGAGTACAGCGGCTGGGAATCGAAGAGGACCACTTCACTTCAGCTGATGTCCAAGTAAACAATGCGTGGACCATACCCAACTCCATCTGATAAAAATAAAGTTCTCCCTGTGCTTAACTAAGTACTACTTCTTGAAGACGTATGGGAGAGTGGAAGTATAGATCCACGTATTCTTGACCTCGGCATTGGTTAAGTGGGAGTTAGTCAGGATTACTGACTTTTTTGAATCTAGTTAGTTAGTTCTATTCTCTTATGGCTCAATAGACCCTTTATTGGGCCTTGGCCGCATTTTCAGTTTCTTAATCTATACACAGTCGGTATCACTCCTTGGAAGGGGTATCAGCCCGCCGCAAGGCTTCTAACTACATAATGAACAACACAAACATAATAAACGCACAGGCATCCACGCCTGGAGTGGGGTTCGAACCCACGACTCCAGTGTTAGACTGCGCGGACACTGTGATCGGCAGTTAGTTATAATTATGGGCCGTACCATAGCTCAAGAGCTTAGTCGCTGGCTTCCCACCGCGGCGGCCCGGGTTCCGACCAAGGTCTGGTCAAATGGGATTTGTGGTGGACAAAGTGGCGCTGGGTCAGGTTTTCTCCGAGTACTTCGGTTTCTCCTGCCAATCTTCATTCCACCAATTACTCCACAATCACCCTCACCTATCATCTGGGGCTGGTACAATAGTCCAGAAGTGGCGGCAGTACAAGGGACTTAGTCCCACCCCACTAGCAATAAAAAAATAGTGGTTACCCTTACCCGTCTTCCACATGCAACATAACACGCCCTCGACGTTCACTTGTGTGATTTTACCGCATTAATCATTCACACGTTTACTCGTACACAATGGACATTAAACTGTCAGTTCATAACCTGCTTCGAACCATTAATTCACAGAACAGACCAACACACCTACCCACCTGAAAATGATTATGTAATGGTCGAAACATGCAGCAATTTAGTGTCCAGTGTATAATAATGTGCCTCTAATTAACTAGGAAATAAATACAGACTGGAAACTCATATCCGGCCCGTTATGCACTGATTTGTTCCAGGCATTAATTCACTCCGATAAATATCCAAGGCAAACGCTAGAGATGAGGGCAGAGAAGCGTACAGGGGTCAATTAGTCACTTTCTGCGCGGGATTAACAGAACTTGAAATGTATCAACGCATTATAACAAAACTCTTCACTTTAAAATTTCATGAAACTCCGTCCCGACAGATGGACATCATGAAAGTGACAAGAGAATTTTTATAACTTTCACTGAGAAATAGCCCAAAAGAATGACAACGAACAAAATCATAAGGGATATAAGAAGTTCTGGGAAGAACTAATTGCCTACTTTCCTTTAATACAACACAGACCGCACTGAAAAAAAATGAGGGTCACACAAAGAGCGAGGTCATCTCATAAGCCTCCTAACAAAAAATTGGCGGGAGGAGATACACAGACAGCAAAGTGATTTCATTAGCCTCCTTTTACTTTTTCAAAACATGGAAAATATGTTAAAACAAAAGTAGGCTCATGAGATCCCCCTATCAATTTTTGAATGCCTGAACCGATCTGTATGAAACTCGGTATATATATCCTGGCACCTGAGCTCATCTCAACGGCGCACTTCATAAATCTCTCCCATCAGTCCGTGTGTCTATACGTGTCGTATGTGTATCCCACTATCGTTACTAGGCAACGGCTTGGTAAAAACGTTACAGCTGCAACGAATACACACGTATTGTTGGACGCGTCGTTTTATATGATGTCCGCGTCGTATCAATGGAAATTTGGCGATCAGTTCTTTCATAGCTTGCTTCAAAACAAGGGAAGTGGGCCAATGACAGCGATAAGCTTGATAATAATGGTAAAGTGGAAGTTGGTGTTTGTAGTGATGGTAAATATACATACCTAGCCACAAGAACAGAACACTTAAGGTTAAAATGGCCTTATTAAAGCTCGCATGTATTCCATGTGTCCGTAAACAGGTTAAACTGCGCTACGGCACAAAGCTGCCAACTTGTGATAACAATTCCTGGTCCCGCTTGCGTGTGTACATGATTTGAATACGCTCAGAGTAAAACAAAAGGACCGAGACTGCAAAACATAAAGAAGCAGTTTCCTAAAGGTCACAAATCTACATAAACTTGGCATACAAAACTGCAAGACATTGCAAAAACCCTGTTTCCCAGACTGTCACTGAGTAAGATCGTTCGTTCTTCACTGTCATCATCGTCTTCTGACTTCAGCGTTATTTCCGTTGCATGAAAAACTGTTGTTATGAATTCCCTTGCAGCAGTAAGCTCTCTGGCATGGGAAACTTACTCATGGAGCTGAGCCCTTCTTGAGGAGCCGCCAATTCTGCAGCTACTCAAGAATTTCCCAGCATTTTATGGAGCCCGAAGGTTCATTACCGTGTTCACATGGGTCCTCGACTGGTCTCTATCCTGAGTCATATCAATCCAATCCATACCACCCCATTCTATCTCTCTAAGATCCATTTTAATAATGTAACGTGTCGGGAATCCAGAAGAGTCACTTCTATGGAAACGCTAGAACAGACCGTTGCATAGGAAACAACAATCGCTCTATTGTAGTTCTAACAGGAATCTCCACGGTTACGACAAATACGCGAAGCGTTCCCACAGAGACAACGCAATAACAATGGGTCATTGCGTAGGAATCGCAGAACCAACAAAGCAACGTTTCCACTGTTATAACAGAGGGTTCGTTTGCATAGCTGCGGCCGAGGGGATAAATAGCCCAGCTTCGACGAGAAGCAGTCAGTCTTGGAATATCCGATGCAGAAGAGATCTGCTATAAGCCAGAGAAGACAGTCCAGTATCGCCGAGATATTGTGAGCAGTATTTGTAACACTGCAAGTGGTAATGATTGTAAAGTGTGTGTAAGGTGAGCGAACGGAATAAATTCGCTATATCAAATACCACGGCGTACATTTATTTGTAGCGTGACACACAAAACACGCTACAATATTGTCCACCTACCTACGCCTAGGTCTTCCCAGTGGTCTCTTTCCTTCTCGCTTTCCCACCAATATCCCATATGCATTCCTCGTCTTCCCCATTCGTGCTACATGCCCTGCCCACCTCACCCCTTTTGACTTGTTCATTTTATTTATACTTGGCGAAGAGTACAAATTACGAAGCTCCTCGTTATGCAGTTTTCTCCAACCTCCTGTCACTTCATCTCTCTTCAGTCCAAATATTCTCCTCAACACCCTGTTCTCAAACACCCTCAGTCTATGTTCCTCCCTCAACGTCATAGACCAAGTTTCACACTCATACAGAACCACAGGCAAAATTATAGTTTTGGGCAGCAGACGAGAAGATAAAAGGTTCTGGACTGAATGGTAGCAAGCATTACCCGAGTTCAATCCCCTCTTAATTTCCTCCTCAATCAGGTTTTGATTTGTTATCGTCTTTCCCAAATATCTGAACTGTGCCACATTTTCAAAACATCTGTTACCTATCTTCACGTCATGATCTTTTTTCCTTGGCACTACAGCCCCAGCGGGCCTAGGCCTACCTCCATGAACTTCTCTGTTCACTTCGGTTTTTCTAGATCTTACACATTCGGTAGGACAACTTGGGTGGGTGATCAGCTCGTCGCAAGGCCTCTACCTGTACACAAACATAGAAAAACGCACACACACAAACTAAACATCCATGCCCTGAGTGGGATTCGAACCCACGATCCCGGTTTCCAAGCGAGCGAAGACAGTACATGCCTTAGACCGCTCGGCTACCGTGACCGGCATGTCATGATTTTGCCCTGCATTTTGGTGACGAGACAGCAACATACTTCCCAAAATGTCAAAAACCGAAGTTTACTGCCAGACGCCGTCATAACCCAATGCGAGAGATAATACGATTAAAATAAATAGGAAATTCACATCCTCGTTACCAGATTCGAATCTATCATGTGCCAGCTCAATCCAATTAACATCTAAATAACTTAGCCCTGTAAAACTCTGCATTCTGTCCACACAGTGTATCTGTGCAGTGCTCATTGAATCCAAACCCCGTCTATAGTCACACTAGTATTCAGAAGCATTCAGAAGTGCTTCTAGAAACCGGATGTTACGGTTGGACTGTTCGTACGCAGCAAGGTAGTTACCCCCGTACTCAACTGAGCACTCCATGGAGACATATGGGGGGAGTGGAGGTATAGCTCCACCATTCCCGACCACGGAAATATAGGTGAATGGTTAGCTTCACGGCCCCGCCGTTTCTCCCGGTACCCATTGGATGAGATGAGCAGGGCATGTAGCACGAATGGGGGAGAAGAGGAATGCATATAGGATACTGGTGGGGAAGCCAGAAGGTAACAGACCACTGGGTAGACCAAGGCGTGGGTGGATGGACAACATTAAAATGGATCTTGAAGATAGGATAGGGCTGATCTGGCTCGGGACATGGACCAGTGGAAGGCTCTTGTGAACACGGTAATGAACCTTCGGGTTCCATAAAATGCTCGGAAATTCTTGAGTAGGTGCAGATCTGGCTTCTCCTCAAGAAGGGCTCAACTCCGTCAGTACGTAAGTATCCACTGGCTGGGTGGCCCCAGGGCCTGTCTGGACGCTGGGGACAAGAGACAAAACACAACCCCTAGTACATATAACACAATTTTACCGTGACACATGACGTGTGCTGTGAGCTAGTTAACTGAGCTTCGGTTTGGGCCGCGCCGTAGCTCAAGCGGTTAGTCGCTGGCTTCCCACCACGGCGGCCCGGGTTCGATCCCGGGTCTGGGATTTGTGGTGAACAAAGTGGCGCTGGAGCAGGTTTTCTCCGAGTACTTCGGTTTCCCTTGCTAATCTTCATTCCACCAATTACTCCAAAATCACCCTCACATATCATCTGGGGCTGGTACAATAGGCCAGAAGTGGCCGCAGTACAAGGGATTTAGTCCCACGCCACTGAGTTATGTTACAAAACCCAGCTATTGTTCTGAGCGCTGGTCACAGGAGCGAATTGCGAAAACCTAATGTATTAACAGCAGGCTAGTTCTGGGCGTACGAAAGTATTGTCTGTTGTCGTTTAGAGGTCAGCCGGCAATGTCATTGGTACAGCTTCTTACAAAGCACAAAGTTCCGATGAAAAGTGTTCCATATTTTATGACGTATATCTTATCTCCCTATCGCAAATATCAAACGCTAAGCTGCTTTTACGTAGTTCCTTTTACGACGCTGACAAACACGGGATATCCAGAATGTGCTTGGAGAAAAACTAAGGCGAAAACCACGGATGTCAGCAGATTCCCTTTCCGAGATTCGAACCCAGTACTTTCCTAAAAGTCTCCAGCGTTACAATCACGTCGGTCGGCTTGGTGCTATGTCGCTAATTGCGCGTTAGAAACCTCAATCATTTGTCATAAAAATGTGTGATGCACGGGATCTAGTTTTATGAGGAAGCCAAGATGGGGTGGGCATAAAGAATATTGTCACGTGATAAGTAACTATAAATTGGTTTGGTAATTGGAATTATTGGGCACTTGAACACACAACTAGTGTTTCTCAGTCACGGTCTTCTGCTTCCGGGCTCACGTCCTCGCAGGCTTGCGGCCATATCTCGCTAACCTCCTACTTTTCTAACTACCGTCTCAGGACACTCTCACAATGGCAGCTAGTCCTTGGCTCCTTACCACACAGTAAACATCTCTTCGATTGTGAGCTACCTCATTGCTGGGGAAACAATGTGTCCATGGAGCTGTTCCCTAGCAATGGCTGTTGCAGTGTCGCCTGTTTGCACACTGTTACTTAGCAAATGGCTCTGCATGCCGTAATACTTGTGTGGAAACACCGGAAACTTGGAAGATCTAGCTGGAGCAGGGTGGGGAACATCAAAACGTGCCATATGGAAACCCGTGGTGAGGCCAAAACGTGGGGCCGCGCCATGGATCAGGCGGTTAGTCGCTGGCTTCCCACCGCGGCGGCCCGGGTTCTATCCCAGGTCTGGTCAAGTGGGATTTGTAGTGGACAAAGTGGCGCTTGGGCAGGTTTTCTCCGAGTACTTCGGTTTCCCCTGCCAATCTTCATTCCACCAATAGCTCCACAATCACGCTCACCTATCATCTTGGGCTGGTACAATAGGCCAGAAGTGGGCGCAGCACAAGGGACTTAGTCCCACTCCACTAGCAATAATAATAATAATAATAAAAAGGCCAAAACGTTGACACAACTGCTCATGATTGTGTCCAATGGCTGCCTTTACTAGTCGTGTTATAAATGTTTACTAGCTTGTTTTCGTTATCTTGTAAAAACGAAAGAAGGCTGAATTCACCTTGCTGTGTCCCCCCTTATCTGTTCGTTTTCTAAGCGATCCATGTCGTATCAAAGGAAAGTAGGCGAATGGTTCTTTCCAGAACTTCTCGTTTATTTAGACAGCTTATTTAAAGGCGCAGTCAGCAGCACATATTACGTACAGTCAAATGGTCGAATAATTCACGAACAATGAATTGGGAAGGAAACGGCAGTGGGTTACTTTAGGAAACTCGTACCATTATAAAAATTACGAAGTTCGATGTGAGCTTCGCCTTTCTTCTGGCCGCCTAAAAAATCCGTGGCCTGTAGTCCGCAAGCGAACTATACCGACTGAGCGACCGCCGCTCGTCGGCGAAGTTAGTACCTACTTCTGCGAACAGAGGGTGTCACGTGGTCAGCGCAACGGATTCCCACGGCCATTAATCTCGAGTTCCTAGACCGGTCTGGCCATCTCAACACCCAGTGAAACAGAACTCTGTACCCAGAGCAGAATTAGCGGCGCCATACCCGATACCTACGCAGTACCACCGAAGTCAGTGACGATAATGTAACGCAGGTGATCTAGCTCACAGTAATGTGAACACTCACTTTATTACACGATATCTTAAACTAGGCCAAACATTTTTTTTATAGGGTGGAACTGTAATCTTATAAAACTCTCGTGCTTGTTAATGTAATTAAATTTTTAATCACTAAAGAGGTTAAGTTATTCTTAATTAAGTAAATTATATTCTGGTCTGTGGGACATGCTCCAACAATGAAAGCGACACCATCTAGCGACAACATTAATATAATGTAAGGTCAAATATAAATTTATCTCTGTACTTAACTAATTAAGCACTACGCCATGAAGACGTATGGGGGAATGGATGTGTAGATCCACTTTCTTGACCTCGGCACTAGATGGAGACTTATCAACTTCACTCCCAGATAGAGCCTCTGGTGCCCGTTGGATAGGAGGCTTGGTGAGCCCCAGAGCCGGTCTGGACGCGGTAAGTTAAAGGTAAACTATCCCTGTAACAAGGCCGCGCCATAGCTCAAGCGGTCAGTGGTTGGCTTCCCACTGCAGCGGCCCAGGTTCGATCCCGGGTCTGGTCAAGGGGGATTTGTGGTGGACAAAGTGGCGCTGGGGTAGGTTTTCTCCGAGTACTTCGGTTTCCCCTGCCAATCTGAATTCCACCAAATTCTCCATCATCATAATCACCCGGGGCAGGTACAATAGGCCAATCAGTGGCCGCCGTGCCGAGTGGACCCAACTGGACTCCACACCCCACTATAAAAATTTCGCGAATTATCCCTGTATCAGGCCGTGGAGGCCCATAGGGTTGTCAGACGTTAAGGGCCCAACATTTTCTGAACAATCGACTCACAGATGGCGGTAAGGTTGTCAGCCTTACGTGCCGGCCGCACTATAGCCCCAGGAAGATTCCTGGTACTCATTTCTGTTAGAGGCTGAATCGACCCCAGGGCCACAGTGCGGCTGGAAGGGTTAGGTCAATTGAAAAAAAATATTCAGTGAACTCATTGGGACTTGGATACGCAACCTTCCGGCTTGTAGCATAGTGCCTCAACCAAGTACTGTCTGGACGCGGTAAGGAATAAAAAAATCTTTTGCTCCTGCCGGGAATTAAACCCAGGCCGCCCAGCCCGTAGCCCGTTGTTATATCGGCTCTGCATTAATAAATGCATCGATAAGTAATTGACTTCCGTTGTCAGCGCTTGAATCTGACGTAGGAGAGAGCGCGCTCCTGTTGAGTGTTGTCAAACCATGATCTCGGTCATACGTTGACATGCACCGGACTTTCATGCATTCAAGTCACAGTGAGCGCTATCAGCTGCAAACATCACCGGCTGAAAGTCAAAGCGTTCATGAAAGATGCAACAGGCATCTAACTACAAGGGAACGCTGTAATGACACTGAGAGGTGTGTTCGTTACGATATTGCTGTTGTCTGGTGTGACAGCCTACGAGGAGCCTACAGTTAAGAGGAAAGTGTTGTACAATATTCTCATAGAGTTTGGGGTACGCATGAAAAATATTAGGCTATTTAAAATGTGTTTAACTGAAACCTACAGTAAGGCTCGGACAGGTAAACATTTGTCTGAAACGTTTCCTATTCAAAATGATCTAAAACAAGGAGATGCTTTAACGCCACTAGCAATGTACAGGGAAACCAGGTGGGACTGAAATTAAATGAGGCACATCAGCTGTTGGTCTGTGCCGATGATGTGAATGTACTGGATGATGTGGTAGATACCATAAAGAAAAACACACAAACTTTAATTGAAGCTAGTAAGGAGGTTGATCTAGAAGTAAACCCAGAGAAAACAAAGTATATGTTACTGTCTCGTCACCAAAATGCAGGGCAAAATCATGACATAAAGATAGGAAACAGACGTTTTGAAAATGTGGCACAGTTCAGATATATCTGGGAACGACAATAACAAATCAAAACATGATTCAGGAGGAAATTAAGAAGAGAGTGAACTTGGGTAATGCTTGCTACCATTCAGTCCAGAACCTTTTGTCTTCTCGTCTGCTGTCTAAAAATGTGCAAATCGGAATATACAAGATTTGAGGCTTTCACGGCGGTGACTATGAAGAAAGCAGTCTTCTGGGATTTGGCACCGTTAACACCACATATACACGGTGCCAAATCCCAGAAGACTGCTTTCTTCGGAATATACAAAATTATCATTCTGCCTTTCGTTCTGTATGGGTGTGAAACTTGGCCTCTTACATTACGGGAGGAACACAGACTGAGGGTGTTTGAGGAGAATATTTGGACCGAAGAGAGATGAAGTGACAGGAGGCTGGAGAAAACTGCATAATGAGGAGCTTCATAACTTGTGCTCTTCTCCAAGTATAATTAGAATGATCAAGTTAAGGAGGATGAGGTGGGCAGGGCATGTAGCGCGCATGACGGAGAAGATGAATGCAGAGGCAGTTTTGGTGGAAAATCCAGAAGGAAAGAGTCCACTAGGAAGATATAGACGTAGGTGGGAGGACTAAAGTAGATTTTAAAAGAAAATTAGGATGGGGTGGTATGGACTGTATTGATCTCGCTCAGGACAGGGGCTAGTGGAAGGCTCTTGTGAACACGGCAGTGAACCCTCTTAAAACGAGTTCTGCTCTATGGTGATAATAGATATAGCTGCAACGAACCGTCTGAAAATCGGACAGCCGAGCACAAAATTCGTATATGATTCTGCAGGTTCCTACAGCAGTAATATCTTTTACACCCCAAAAATGGAAGCAGCGGGTGTCACCGAAAGAGGTAACCACCTACGAGAATATACGGCGTCAAAGTCCAGGAGAGCACAATAAACATTTCAAAATACTATTAAATATCCGTCAGGCAATGGAAAACGCCCAGTACAGTTGTGGTATCGAACTTAAAGAGAACTTCTACGCTAATGCGTTACCATTTCGCTTTACAGGTTGGAAGATATCAGTTTAAATGCAATGAAACCTAACAAGCTGGTGTAGCTGTAACGCCCTGCACTTATAATTAGGATATACTGAATTGAAATCTCGGTTGGGACACCGGCCAGCATTCACTGGGTCCCTACACGCTAATGGCGAGACAATATCTCGTTTAGGCCATAACAGTTCCTTCCATATCCTTTCTAATTCATCAATTTTATCATACCAACCGATGCCACACTGTCTGTATAACTGTTAGCGCCGTGAAGTAACCTAAAAGATATTGTGACGTAGTATGGAGTGTGACTATAGACGGGGTTTGGATTGGTGACTCGATTTATTGGCCACTTATACACACGACTCGTAACTACAAGCATTTACAGCGCCATCACTAATCTCCACGCTTTACAAATCACTACAGCACACGCTAAGTCTTTTCCATCCTGCAGTGTCTTCATTAGACGTTTCCTGGTAAAAGCTTCTAACAACGGCTATTCCTCTGCTTTCGTGCTCAAGTTCCGTATAGAACTGCCAACTATCAACTGACTTGGTTGTTCCAGTTCTTTTCTTTATAACTCCTAAGCACGGACCGCGTAGACAACACAATTTATTCTCGTTGCATACGTAACCGTTGCCGCGGGAACGTATTTCCCGAGCCGTTGCCGAGAAATTGGTCTGGTATAACTGCCATTTCACGGTCGATGCATAGCGAGGGTACTACACGCTATACTATGCAATGAAATGAGGTCAAGTGAACTGGACAACAGACAGAAGAAATGTATGCGAATAGATAATTAGCGTGAATTAGAAGGAATGCGGCCTTTTTAACCTCATTGCCTACCAATTAATTTTTTTCCCTTGGCATTACAGCCCCAGTGGGCCTAGGCCTACGTCCATGAACTTCTCCGTTCACTTCTGTTCTTCTAGATCTTACACATTCGGTAGGACTCCTTGGGCGGGTGATCAGCTCGTCGCAAGGCCTCTACCTGTACACAAACACAAACTAAACATCCATGCCCTGAGTGGGATTCCACCAATTAATTACACTTCATAAAAAGGAAATACGCTAAAGAGTTTTTAAGCCCCAGGCCATTTATCATTAATTATTAAAGTTGAGTAGCCCACCAAGTATGACATAACCGCATAGCAAAAACGGCACAAGAAACAGCGAGGCGTGTTGCAGAAGAGTAGGAGCAATTTCGATAATTTAATACCGGTTTGTAAGATCCGAGTTCCTCACTGTGACGACTATGAAGATTGCTCTCTTCTGTGATGTGACGCAGTATACTCTGGTACAGATTTACAGATGTTTTGGAGGATCGTGCTGCCTCCATCTTCACGGTAGAAGCACCTCAGCTCAGCAATCGCAGTAACGAGAACAGTGAAACAAGAAGTTCTGGGAATACTGGCTTACTTTCTCCTTCGATATGACACGGACCGCATAGAAAATGTTAGGAGACAAATAGACGGCCCGTTGCCTAGCAACGACGTAGGGACACGGAAAGCAAGGCGACCCCATAAGCCTAAAAAATAGGGAAGAACACACAGACATACACAGCAAATGATCTCATAACATACACAATAAGTCCATTCCTCTGACAACACGGACCGCACAGAAAACAAAAAATGGGGGATCACAGACAGCAATGTGATATCATAAGCCTAAAAATATGGAAGAATACCTAGGCATACATACAGCAAGATAATCTCATAACATACACTATAAGTTCATTCCTTTGACATAACACGGGCCACAGAGAAAACCAAACACACAGACGGAAGGTGATATCATAAGGCTTATAACAAAAATCAGGAGGCGGATATACAGATGGAAACACAAGACAGACAGAAAAGTGAGCTCATACGCCTCCTTTTATTCCCCTCCCCCCTCGGTAGGCTGAAGCATGAGCCTGCCTCCAGCTACAGGAAACACATCTCTTACAGCAAAACCTTACCTCTTCGTTGCAATGACACTAATTAGCTAACTGCATGGAGCAATGTCCTTCTTAGCGAGGTTCACTACCGGGCCCTGAGCTTGCTAATCGTCCGTTTCCCGAGGCGTATGAATCAATGCCAGCGCCCGTATCCTGTTCTCTGAGATCCATTCCTAGAAGTTCCGGGAAGAACTTACCGCCCACTTTCCTCTCATACAACACGGACAGCATAAAAACGGGGGGGGGGGGAGGACATACAGACAGCACGGTGATCGCATAAGGCTCCTTGATACGACACGGACCGCATAAAAAATTAAACATCAGGCAAGGGTTTAGTAAATACGTTCCTGCGGCATCATAGGACTATCATCACCAATGCTATAAAAAGAGGACAAATTAAAATCGCCACAAAATACATAATAAAACAAACGAAAGGAGTAACAAACAGTTAACCCCGTAGAAACAAATAATAATAAAAACCCAACCAAATTAACATACCCAAGAGAAGCCATCTCCAAAATAAGGTCCTTGAAATAAAACCCAGCAAGAAAAGGCATGCCACACAAAGCAAAACTGGAAACACCCAAGCAAGCCGAAGTAAAACTGCAAACGGGTTTTTACCCGGTGGCAGTGATACCACAATAACACACCACTCAAACAAAACCGGTGGCAGTGATACCACAATAACACACCACTCAAACAAAACAGCAGACAAAACTACACAAGCAATAAAGGACACACCACACTAAATGAATACATGTAACAATGGAAGAATTGCTGGACGCGGTGTTTACTACGCGGTACGTGTCGTATAAAATACTCAGCATGTAGATTATTAGTTCTTCCCAGGACTTCTTGTAACATCCTGACGCCTATACCTAAGTCTCCGCAACTGTCTCTTCCTTTTCCGGTTTCCGACCAAAATATGTCTACCTATGTATCTCCCAGACTACAGGGCTTAATGTTTGATCATGAAGATACATTTCTAACAATACAGAGATTGGGGTAAATAATAGCCCTTCAACAGGGCACGCGGTAGCCTAGTTAGTTGAGGCACTACGCTACAAGCCGGAAGGTCGCGGGTTCGATTCCCGATGAGATCACTGGGTTTTTTCAATTGACAATCCTTCCAGCCGCACTATGTCCTTGGGGTCGACTCAGCCTCTAACAGAAGTGAGTACGAGGACTGTACCTGGAGGAAAACGACGGCCGGCGCGTAAGGCTGACAACCTCACTGCCATCTGTGGGCCGACTGTCTAGAAAATGTGGGAGCCTCGACGTCTCACAACCCTATGGGTATCCACGGCCTGTTACAGGGATAGCTTTACCTTCTTTTTTAATAGCCCTTCAGTGAACCAATGAGAGATGGAAAGAAGTCAAGAGACAGGACATAGGAGCCAAGAAGGGCCTATTCAAGGATAGGGCGGCTGGCAGTTGAGACATAACATTAACAAGAGCTGACATAATTGACGTCAGTGGTTAAACTATTACATTAACCTAGTATCAAATGGTAACTAACTTCTTAACAATTATCTCTATTGCGTACCAGAAAAGGTGGCCACGGAGAATAAGTATGTTCCCACACGGGCAGGTCAACTGGAAGTCAGCAAACCAGCTTTACTTACCTGCAACAAACAGAAAATTTTATGAACGCGATATGAATAAAATATACACTTAAACGATGGAGCGAAAGTATTCGGGTTAAAGCCAGAGGAAGTGACTCAAGGATGGCGGAGAAAATTACGTAATGAAGACATAAATAAGTAACACAAGTCCTTCAAATGTTAGTTATTGAATAGAAGTAAAAGTTTTGGCTTTATGTTTCGGCCATTATGGTTCATCAAAATGTAATTATTATTGAGTAATATCTGAATACAAATATCCTGTATTATACACACGGACATGAGCCCAACAATACATCCGGCAACAGAAACGGGGGTTGGCATTACATTCTTACATTTACCCAACGAAAGTTATTAGCTGTTACTAACCACTGACTTTCGATACTCCCAGCTCATTTTAACCATACCGTCACGTGTTAGTGACTGGGCACGGGGTTTGGACTGATAATTGGATTTACTGAACGCTTATAACTCGTAACTACGAATAACTTAACAACATTCTCATTGTTTACACACTCTTAAGAACGATATACTCGTATTAATGGTGAGCGGGAATGCCTCAGTCGGTATAGCGACGGGCTTGACGGCAGGGGTTTAATTCCAGGCAGAGACAAGTTCTGTTTTTGTATTCACCAATGCGACCAGACCCCTATTGGGTCATACCCAGCCTCCCATTTAATGGATACTGGGAAGATTCTTTCCCCGGGGATAAAGGGGCGGGGCCGTGAATCTAACCACTCACCTCCATCTAGTGCCGAGGTCAAGAATGGTGGAGCCTTACATCCACTCTCCCATACATATTCATGGCACGGTGCTTAATTAATTAAGTACAGGGACAACTTTACCTACAGATTACAACTACAGCACATTAAGTTTTGTTTGTCGTTGCGAGGTAATGGCTGCTAACAATGCAACAAGACTGACATCACTTCCAACAGTTTCTTTACTGTTGCCTGTTGATTCGTTGCTGCGAAAACATGCTTACCGAGCCGTTGTCTAGCTACAGCCGCTTCCTCTTGTTCCAATATTCTGATCTTCAGGCGTCATGTCACAACAAAAATAAGAATTTGGCGGTGATTCAAGCGTATATATACCGAAATAAACACATTTCATTCGGAAGGTAGGCTCAGAATAGGGACAAACAGCTTGTTTCTGTAACGCTGAGAGAAAGATGTCGCATTTGAAAACATATTCCTTCCAGCATCGAAAATGCTTAATATGTCCATCATCAGTAATGTCAAGACGACAGGTCCACAGTCTCTTTCAAAACAATTCCTCCACTTAATGCGATCTAGAGCTTTCTCCTTCAAATGACAGTATCCTCTTCTGTCCCCAAGGTCATCCAGCATCTTCTTACGTCTTCTTCCTCGTCTTCTTGTCACTTCTATCCGCCCATCTATCTTTCCTTCGATAGCTTCTTTTAGAAGGCAGTTTCTGCGTAAAACATGACCAATCCAATTAGCCTTCCGTTTTCTTATTTCATGTAGGATATTCCTCTGCTCACTGACTCTAATTAACACTTCTTCATTTCTCACATAATCGGTCCAACTGATCTTCTCCATTCTTCTCCAACACCACATTTCGAAACTTTCCAGATGTTTCTGATCTACTGCCCTAAGTGTCCATGTTTCAGCCCCATACAGAGCTATGCTCCAAATGTAGCATTTCACTAGTTTCTTCCTCAAATTTAAGTCCAATTTGCTGGTAAAAAGATTCTTCTTCTTGCTAAATGCAGCTTTTGCCATGGCAATCCTGGATTTAATTTCACAAGTACACCTTCCATCATCTGTTAACAAGCTACCCAAATATTTAAAACATTTCACATTCTCCACTTGTTTTTGGTCTATCTTTATTGTGACTGGGGTTGGTTGTCTCGAAATTTTCATTACTTTTGTTTTCTCCACATTCATTTCCATGCCATAGCACCTTCCAATTTCAATTAGTCTATCAATCATGCCCTGTAGCACAGTTTCTTCCTTAGCCATTAACACAAGGTCATCTGCATATTTCACAGTTTGAATAATTTGCCCTCCTACTTTGAAGTCACCGAGCCCATCCAGAGCTTCCTTGGTAAGGCATTCGCTGTACAAGTTGAACAGAATTGGTGATAAACAGCATCCTTGTCGAACTCCTCTTCCAATCTGCACACTTCCTGTCTCCCCCCTGTCCAGTCGTACTCTAACTTTCTGATCCATGTACAATTTGCTAATCAATCTTCTTTCATGCCAATCGATACCTGTTTCTTTCAGGATCTGCATTAATTTGGTCCAGTTTACCCGGTCAAATGCCTTCTGCCAGTCTATGAAGCAAACACACAGTTCTTCATCTATCTCCAAAGTTCGTTCCGCTATAATTCTCATCATCCCAATTGCATCCCTGGTTCCTTTTCCTCTTCTAAATCCAAACTGATCTTCTCCAAGTACATCCTCTATTTTCCTTTCAATTCTTCTTTTAAGTATCTTTGCTATTATCTTTGCTGTATGTGCAATAAGACTTATTGTGCGATGGTCGCTGCATTTTGTAGCTTTTGTCTTTTTCTTTAAGGCAATCATTGTAACTTCTGTAAAGTCCTTGGGCCACTCTCCACTTTCATATATGGTGTTCATTAGTTTTGTCAGTGTTTTCAAACCACCTTCTCCCAGTAACTTGAGCACATCTCCAGGTACATCATCATCTCCTGTAGCCTTTCCCTTCCTCATTTCCTTGATAGCTTTTTCCACCTCACTTTGTAAAATATATGGTCCTTTCTCGTCTGTATCTACTTCTTCTTCCGGTTCAACTTCTAAGGTTTCTGGCCGATTAGGTCGATCATATAGTTCTGAAATATAATTTTCCCAAATTTTCAGCACTTGCCTCTGATCTACTATTCTATTCCCCTGGGAGTCTTCGATGCCAACATTTTGAATCCCATGATTCTCTTTCCATCCTAGTTCTTTTGTCTTCATGTACATCAAATCATAACGGCCTGTTCTTTGAAATTCCATAATCTCATTACATATCTTCTCAAGATATTCCTTTTTGGCCCTGTCCGTGGCTCTTTTCAATTCATTCCTCAGTCTCCTGTATTTCCTCCTGCCTTCTTCATTGTTGACATTCTTCCATTTCCTTCGCTCCTCCATTTTACTCATCATCTCCTGTGTAACCCATGGTTTTCTTGCTATCTTCCCAACTTTACCTACCAAATCACTGATAGTATCTAACATGCATTCTTTTATATCGTTCCACTGCGCTTCAGCATTTCCGCTTTCACCTTCAATTGCACCGAGTTTCTCTTCTAGAGTCTCTTGCACGCTTTGTCTTTGAGCATATAACTTCTCCAAATCCCATCTGGGTCTGCGCTTTCGAAATCCTATAATTTTCTTCAACCTGGTTCGGAACTTGGCAACCAGCAAGTTGTGGTCAGAGTCAATGTCTGCCCCAGGAAGCGTCTTCACATCCTTCACACTGTTTCTGAATCGATGTTTCACAAGGATGTAGTCCAGCTGATGCCTCTTCCAATAGGAAGGTAAAGTTATCCTTGTGCTTACTCATTTAAGCACGACGCCATGAAGACGCAAGGAGGAATGTAGGAGGGAGAGTAAGTAAACAGGTCACAGACAGATATAAAACGTAAAACGTGTGATATTCGAAACTGAAAAACAAAAACAAACATTTGTTTCTCGACATAGCCTCCACCAACGCTGATACACTTGTCCCATCGCTTTACCAGTGTGTCGAAACCCAAAGCATAGAAGTCTCAGCCACCTTCGCTCTTCGGTGGTACACCCCACAAGCACGGTCGCCATTTAGCCTATAAAACCAGCCGGTAATGAATCTGGATTGTGCTGCTACCTAGTGATACGTACAGAAAACCAATTACATCCATTACAGCTGCTTTACTTCCTTTTGTGACCTATTTACTGACTCTCCCTCGTAACATTCTCATTTCTCGGCACTAGGCGGAGGTGAGCGGTCAGCGTCTCGCCCTGGCCGCTTTACTCCCGGGGAAAGAGGAAAGATCCCTTGGTACCCACTGACTAGGAGGTTGGTTGGGGCTCAGAGCCGGTCTGAACGTCACGGAGTAAAGCAGCAGCCAGGAATCGAATCCCTGCCGTCCATTACGTAGCCAGGCGTTATACCGGCTCACGAAATATTGGCTGTTTGCTGTAAGAATCATACGAGACGCTGTGGGCATGTGCAGAACGCGTCGATGCCAAAGTAAGTGGTACATATAGGGAGCACTGTGCTTTGCGGGGTTATCAGCTTCCTTTAAGCACGGGGGATAACATGAAAGGCAGGACACATCGACATCTTGTCATGTGACGGCTAATCGAGTTGTGCAACAGGTGGCGGGTGTGTTTCCTTTAAATATCGGCTGTTCCCAGCGAGCTGAGTGCGGCTGCACTGCCACACTCTGGCACAAACCTTCTTATAATTCGGATTCCCTTGTCAGTTCGCTTGCTTACAGATTGTATAGGCTTCAAAATCACTTTCCAGCCCAGTAAACTGCTGCTGGCCCAAGCCAGCACAGCCATGCTTGGTTTCGGGCACCATAAGCAAGGATTTTTGTTCCTGTAGACTTCTATGCGTTCTGAGATGGGGCCTCCTCTTCGACCTGATTACTATTGGTCACTCCCTATCTACTGAGGAGTGAGTCCGCTGGCACTCACTCTCACTCACTTCCGCTCTCACGCTGACAACTTCCGGCATCTTTATATACCGCAATCAGGAATACCAACATTTTGAAGAACAATAAAAACGAAAAAGGTAAAGGTATCCCTGTCACCGGCCGTGGAGGCCCATAGGGTTGTGAGACGTCGAGGCTTCCACATTTTCTAGACAATCGGCTCACAGATGACGGCAAGGTTGTCAGGCTTACGCGCCGGCCGGCCGCCCTTTACCCTTAGGAAGATTCCTGGTACTCATTTCTGTTAGAGGCTGAGTCGACCCCACGGCCATAGTGCGGCTGGAAAGATTACGTAAGATCCACCTCATCGGGACTCCAATCCGCGACCTTTCGGCTTGTAGCATAGTGCCTCAACCAACTACGCTACCGCGTGCCCCTTTGAAGAACAGTAGTACTTACAATTTCTTTATTAGAGTCCGTCACAACACAATAATATAAAGGTCAAGGCTAATAAAGAAATTGTATATAATAACACAACAGGATGCACGAAATAAAAAAAACAGTATATGCCACCTTAGCCGGAAGATCGCGGGTTCAAGTACCAATGATGTGGACTTTTTCAATTGACCTAATCTTTCCAGTCGTACTATGGCCCTGGTGTCGACTCAGCCTCTAAGAGAAATGAGTATCAGGAATCTTCCTCACCATTGCCTAGCAATGGCCCCTTTTATTCGTTACGCTATTCCGGCTTTCAGCCGTCATGTCACAATACTAACTCTACTATAACATGTAACATGTCTAATGGTTAAAGTTCTTGGTAAGCCTTAATAGATAAATTAAACAAAATTATAATTAAACGTACAGACCCATGTATTGTTTACACTCGAATCTTTGACAGGATCTGAAGATGACACTAAAGCGTTGAAAGACATGGCCCATTTTGTGACAATACAGTATATGCCGTGACTGCATTTCACGCTGTTTCGCCGGACTTACTACGCAACACGAGATAACACTATGCAAATATAACCTTCTCCTCATAATTTAACTGTGATATCCAGACACGTGGAAAGAAAATGCATGTTCAACACTACATTTGAATTCGATATACACAGCAAACGACCTCGGATACCGAGGCCGGCATCAGTGATCGCTTGGCGGCTCATTATCTCAAAATTGCCCTCGGCATGGGGGGGGGCACCTTGCTGCGATTTTAGCTTTCATATGCCCCCAAATCAAGTCACTACAACAGAAGTGGAGGGAGAACGGAATAAATAAAGGCTAGAAAATACTACTACCATCACTACTACTACTGCTAAGACTACTATCACAACCACTATCGCTACTACTACGGCTGCTAAGACTATATTACTACTGCTACTGCTATTACTACTACTACTACTACTACTACTACTTCTATGGCGCAACAGCCCGATGTCGGGCCTTGGCCTCCCTTATCAAGCCCCTCCATTCCTCTTTATCCTGCGCTGCTCTCTTCCAGTTCCTTACGCCCATTCACTTCTTTGCATCTTCTTCCACCGCATCAATCCATCTAGTTCTTGGTTTCCCTGCACGTCTCCTACCACCTATTGTACTGTATAATATTTTCTTTGGGATACGCTCCTTATCCATTCTTTGTACATGCCCAGCCCATTGTAATCTTTTAAGCTTTATCGTCACTGAGATCTCTCGCTCCTTTTATAATTTGTATAATTCTTCATTGTATCTTATTCTCCATATCCCATTCTCTTTTATTGGTCCATAAATTCGTCTTAGGATTTTCCTCTCGAAAGAACTGATGACTGATTCCTCTTTCTTGTTCAGCGTCCAACCCTCACATCCATAATAAAGCACCGGTCTTATCATTGTTTCATATACACGTATTTTTGTTCTAAATGCTCGGTGTATATCTTTGATCTAAAAATTGATAGTAACGAGAAATATGCATTATTCGCTAGTTTTATTCTTGTTATTTCATGATTTTCCTCTCCATCTTTGTGGAATTTCGATCCTAAATATATGAAGTCTTCAACTATTTATATCCCATCCCCTTCCATGTTAATTTCTCCAGTTTGCCTTGAATTCCTTCTAGAGTGTATCAGCATTTTAGTTTTATTTACATTCTCCTCTAAGCCAGTTGTTTTTGCTATGGTTTTTATTTCTTTATATATCTCCTTCATTGCTCTTAGGGATCTCGATACTATAATAATATCATCCGCATACGCCATTATTTGCGTTTGTTTATACGCTGTTGTGTTCCTTGTGTCTACACTACATTTCCTAACTATATATTCCACTACCAAATTAAATAGTGATGGTGCCAAACTGTCTCCCTGTTTTAATCCTTGATTTGTCTTAAAGCATTCCGTTAACTGGTTCTGGATTTTAACTTGATTGATTGTTTCTGTCATGGTTAAGTTAATTATTCTACTTAGTGTTGTTGGAATACCAAAAGTCGACATAATCATCCTTAATTTCTTCCTTACTATTGTATCATATGCTTGTTTAAAATCTATGAAGCATAGGTAAATATCTATATTAAATTCCCAGCATTTCTCCGTTATTTGTCTCAGGGTGAATAAATTGTCTATTGTTGACCTATTGGGTCGAAATCCTGATTGATATTCCCCTATTATTTTTTCTATATATGGATCCAGTCTCTCTTTTAGTATCCTTGTTAAAATTGTATATGCTGTCGGTAGTAAGGATATACCTCTATAGTTACTACATGTTAATTTAGCCCCCTTTTTAAATATGGGACATATAGTGCTCTTTCCCCAATTTTCTGGTATCTTTTCTTCTTCCCACACTTTATTTATAATTCTGTGGGGTGATATTATTCCTTCTTGTCCTCCTGCCTTCAATAATTCTGCTGGTATGTTGTCTCCTCCTAGTGCTTTATTTAGTTTTTGTTCCTTTAATGCTTCTTCCACTTCTTCCTTTGTTGGAGGCTCTATTATCTCTTCCTCTTCCCCTTCTCCATCATCTGTATTTTCTTCTTCATTGTTCTCGTTATCTTCCATATTCTGATTTTGATTTAATAATTGTTCAAAATATTCTTTCCATGTATTCATAATCTGTTTTATTATTTATTAGAAGCCCTTTTTTGTCTCGGATAAATTCTGTTTTTGGTTTGAAACCTTCTTTCATATATTTGATTCGACCAATGGCATTTTTCGTTTTGTTATTTTTGAAGTCTTCTTCCAGTTGCAGTAATTGCTCATTTAGCAAGGCCCGTTTCCTTTTCCTGCAAATCTTGCCTGCTTTCCTTCTTGCTTCTTTATATGCCTCATTCCTTGCTCTTGTTGGTCTTTACATACTACTACTACTACTACTACTACTGCTACTACTGCTATAACAAATAACCAAACAACTGAATGGCCGCTAGTACATGTTTCAACACCTTCTGTGGAATCTTCCTCAGGGTAAACCGCGGCCGGAGAGTAAGGCTGACCTCACGGCATTTGTGAGCCTACTGTCTACAAAATGTGGGAGCCTCGACGTCTCACAACCCTATGGGCCTACTGACATAGCTTTACCTGTGTAACTAGAGGTGACAGCAATGTGTCAGTAAGCGAACAGCGAACATGCTTCGCCAAGTAGAACAAGCGCAGGCTGACTGAACGCAAGTCACCCGTCAATCGTACAGTCTCTATTGCGTCACGGGGTCAACACTGTGGAAGCATAGCAACCGGAATGCGCGCCAAGCAACGCGGTTCGCCTTGTATTACCAGGTAAAGCTAAGCTGGACATGTAGATAGGGTTGCATACGGGAACTGTGATACCTATTTATGGTATTAACATTTCATGTGGGGGGACGGCACACATCATGCTATAGTTTAGTAACGAAACGGACATAGAAGTAAACATAGATACTCGCAAAACTAAATATAAATTATCATGACATGGGCCCAAAATCAGTGCCGAAGTCATATACTGCGTGTTATAAATAATTTGGGAAAGCTTCAATATTTACAGCGTGACTCAATATGACTATGCTAAAGGACGGGGGACCGGAGAATCAGGGTTAGATTCCCAGAAAAGGCAACATCAAGTAGACTTGCTCTGGGGTCCACCCAGGTTTTCGCCTTCACGTTGTGACGTCAAGAATGCGCGGAGCTATACCTCCACGCCCCATGTCTTCATGGCCTGGTGCCTAATTCACCACAGGAACAAGGGTACCCTTACTATTCGCCTTCAGATTTTAACAACATGATGAAATAAACAGAAGAATAAATCCTGGAAATTCATTTCGAAAACTGTTACCTTTCCTTCAGTTTTTTGCATCGTGTTGTGTATAAATGGTAAAGCTGTCCCTGTGCCTAACTAAGCAAGCACTACGCCATGAAGGCGTATGGGGGAGTGGAGGCATAGATGTGTGCTAGTGTCAGGACTGAAATGACCATCAACGTAAATTTCTGTTGACCTACTATATGCTAACGATTACCAAACACCACACTTTTCGATTACCTTTGGTCGTCTTCAGGCGGTACGTACTACAGCAAACCTGGTTACCGAAACGTCATAGGACCTCAAGGCGATATAATCCAGCCGCAAGGCTTATGTAGTATTAACTGTCTGGCCATGTAGTGTTCCTTAATAATAACTACTATTACAGCTATATTGGGATTAGAATACACAGAACTATAGCTTTGCCTGTGATTCTGTACGGATATTAAACTTGGTCTCTTCACTTTAAGGGAGGAACATAGACCGAGGATCTGTAGTGTGATATTCTCTCAAAAGATGGTGCTAGTCACATGAATGCCAGAGCCACCTTATCGAATGGCAGGTCAGAGAAATTGGCGGCGAAACGGTGTTTAAATTTTTGGGGTCCCTCTGTATTACCAAGTTTCATAAAGATTCATTCAGGCATTCAAAAGTTAATAGAAGGGTGGATTCGCAGACACAGACAGCACGTAGATCGCATAAGCCTACTTTAGGAAAGTAAGCTAAAAGTCTTTGTTTGCAACAAGGCACCTTTTTTTTTTGCGTCATACTATAACTGGGAGACACTGTCAAGGATATTCACACGATTATGTAAGAAGGAGGGGATTCAGTGGAAGTTGGTTACAGCACGAGCAAAGTAATACGCATGTCCGTTTTAACTGCAGACTGACGCGTAACAGACCAACACGCACACACACAGTCTCATAAGGAAATGGCCTAATTCCAGAACATTTGTTGAGAAACAGATGGTCACTCCCCACGTTTTGTAGATTAGTTCAGAAGCCTACGCTACTCGACGCTATGAAGTCCGGTCCGTGACCTCACACCATATTTAAAATTACCCTTCGATCTATGCCTAGCTCCCCCAAGTTGTCCTTTTCTTTCAGGTCTTCAGGCTAACATTTTGTAGGCATTTCTCATATCCCCCTGCTTTCTCACTGTCCCTTCTCGTTTCATTCTTTCTGGCTTTACTCTTGTTCTCATTTTCCTTCTGCCTGAATTGTTTCTCCGTTCTTCTTTTCATCCTTGGGTCGTTTCAATGTTTCGGCCGTTGTCACACAGACTATCCTACGCTTGTCAAGAGAGGCTCTGCTTAAATGTATCAATTTATCTGCGAGCAGGCGTATGTGACCAATATACAAGAAGTTCTTGGAAGAACTTATCGCTTACTTTCCTTTCATATGCGGACCGCACAGAAAACGACGCCTCCAACAATTATTTGTTGTAGCGGAAATGTGTTTACCGAGCCGTTGCCTAGCAACGATAGGGGGATACATACACCCAGACTCTTCTCTGATACGACACGGACCATAGGCAAAACGACTCCTCCATCAATTATCCTACTGTTGCGTGTATTCGTTGCCACAAGAACGTGTTTGGTGAACCATTGTCTAGAAACCGTAGGGACACAAACTTAAAGACACACACACTGATGTGAGGGATTTGTGAAGTACGGAGTTCAGATAGATTCAGATGTCATTATATACAAACCAAGTTTAAACATTGGTTCAAGCATTCAAAAGATGAACGGGAGGGGGATTCACAGACACAGTATGGTAATCCCATAAAAAACAAAAAACAAACTCTTGAGTCCGCAAGCGAACTATACCGACCGAGCGACCTCCGCTTGTCAGCGAAATTAGTGCCAACTTCAGCGGATCGCGTCGTCAGTGCAACGAATCCCCACGACTGTTAATTTCGGTTTTCTAGACCGGAGCCACTATCTCCTTGAACCAGCTTCTCAGTTATCCTCACGAGGCTGAGTGAACCCCGTTCCAGACCCACTACGTCTCATAAAATCTGATAGCGCCGGGTATCGAACCCGGGACCACTAGACCACAGAGGCAGTCTGGTAATCCCATTAGCGTACTTCAATTTTTTAATGAAAGTAGACTAAAAATGTCGAAATTAAAATGTTCGTGGGGGGGAGGGGGTTCCGCAACGAAAAGTTGCAAAAAATGCGTACCCGTTTCTCTGTCGGCGTGCCTGCCAACAACGGTAATGGTCAGCAGAGTGTCAGATACGAATACTTTACAAATGGTGGTTTACCGCCAATCAGTTTTTTGTATTGCTAGTGGGGTGGGACTAAGTCCCTTGTACTGCGGCCACTTCTGGCCTACTGTCCCAGCCCCAGATGATAGGTGAGGGTGATTGTGGAGCAACTGGTGGAATGAAGATTGGCAGGGGAAACCTACTCGGAGAAAACCTGCCCCAGCGCCACTCTGTCCACCACAGATCCCACTTGACCAGACCCGGGATCGAACCCGGGCCGCCGCGATGGGAAGCCAGAGAATAAACGCTTGAGCGATGGCGCAGCCCTCCGCCAATCAGTTCGTCTTGGCGTCAAGCACCTTGAGACTCACGACCAGAGATATTTTATGTAACTGAACCTTTGCTTTCATAGTCCTTATGTAACATCTTCTCTGACGAGAAGATGGGTTTGTCTCTTAAGAACATGCTTGGTCTTTCTTCAAGTGTACGTATCGCACTTATAACGTGTTACTGAAAATTCTTCCTTTGCACTAGACACAAGTCCTCTGTCAGTCCAGGCTTTGCAAAGCAGATCATGCCTATCTTACGTAACTTATGCTACAACGGCAGCTTAGTCACATGAACGGCCGTAAGCTTGACAACAGCCAAGTTTAAGTCTCTTATATTTTCTACGCCTTCTGAAAGACCTAGTCGTTTTTCGAAGGTTACACTGTTACGGACACTGAAGTTGAGGCTCAGAGACACTTATCAAGCAGATAAGACTGAAGATCTCTTACAGAATCAAAACATCAGTGTCAATCCGATAATAGAAGAAGCAGGCTCGTTACACGTGGCTAACAATTCACACACCTGCTCTAGAAAACACATGATACCGAGCGCTGAGTAGGGCTGTTTACCAGCGAAACTGATAAGCAACAAAGATAAACTTGCATATATTGCAAGTGGGTAGTAGAGACGCTAGTCATACAGGTGGCCAAGTTAATGAAGGCCAAACAGGTGCAAATTAAGCGTTATTTTTGCGATGGTTGACGTCATCATTAGGACGATAACAGAACGTGGAGTAACACACTGGTTGCCTTGAGCGAAACACTCTCAGGGAAGAAATTTATCTCAAACATACAAGGATGTCATGTGTTATCGTAAGGTGTTAACAATTGCGTGTCGATGGAAATACCAGAAAGAACAACGGAACGGACAGAGCTCATTGTTGAAGATTTATATATTCTGGGATAGAGAACCGTGTAGTTTGTTAAGAGTCAACCTATGTTTCGGTTCACCAGACGGCGGTGAGGTTGTCAGCCTACAACGACCATCAAGAAGCAAAATAAAAACATTATTCAACATCCATAAATCACATGAGACGCCCATATTGACGTCGCAACATTGACATTTTAATATTTTTAATTATATAACTATTAACGACGAGAGTACACAGGACACTACATTAGTATACAACTAGAAAATCATTCCAGAATAAAAACATTGGCCAGTGTAGGGAAGAGCAACAGATGAATTGAAGATAAAAAATGAGTAAAGTTATTCCTGTAACAGGTCATGGAGGTCCATAGAATTGTGAGACGTTGAGGCTCCCACATTTTCTAGAAAATCGGCTGACAGTTGGCGTTAGGGCTGTCAGCCTTACGCGCCAGCCGTCTTTTACCCACAGGAATATTCCTGGTACTCATATCTGTTAAGAGGCTGAGTCGACCCCAGGGCCATAGTGCGGCTGGAAGGGTTAGGTCAATTGAAAAAATCCACTACATCGGGATTCGATCCTGCAACATTCCGGCTTGTAGCACAATGCCCCAGATGAGCTGAAGGTGAATGCAATTTGCGTTAATACCTGATGCTGGCAGAAATATGTAGTGAAATTATACTGTATCTATACAAATAACTGAGTTGACGGAACCATACAATAATAGCAAGAAGTTCTGGGAAGAACTAATTGCCTACTTCCCTCAGATAAGACACGGACCGCATAGAAAGTTACGCCTTAAAAAGTTCTTGTATTGTGTGTATTCGCTGCCACGGTAACGTTTTCACCGAGCAGTTGCCTAGCATCGATAGGTGGAGACACATACAGACACACGGACTGATGGGAGGGATTTATGAAGTGCGCCGTTGAGATGAGCTCAGGTGTCAGGATATACATACCGAGTTTCATAGAGACTGGTTCAGGCATTCAGAAGTTACTAGGAGGGATTCACAGATACGCAGACACACAGACTGATGGCAGGGATTTATGAAGTGCGCCGTTGAGATGAGCTCAGGTGTCAGGATATACATGCCTAGTTTCATAGAGACTGGTTCAGGCATTCAGAAGTTCAGTATTGAGGGGGTGGGCTTCCCCATGCACTTAGCCCAGTTATTGGTCCAGTGTGCGTCCCCCTTTTAATTTCTACTGTCTCCATACCTTACCGGTACTGGTGCTTACTATCAGCCCCTTTCTGCCAGCGAGGTTCCAACCTTCTACTGGCAGTGGTATCTAATAGTTAGTCCCTTTCTGTCAGAGAGGTCTCCCCTCCTCTGGCAGTGGTACCTAATACTTCCCCCATCTACCGGAGGCATTGGAAACTACTTTGGGCGGGAAACTTTTTGGTCAAATTTAGCTCAGAGGTCTCCTAGAGACATGAGGTTCTTTTACGTGCCGCAAATCTACGACACGGGACCCACGGCTTAAAGTCCCTCCCGGAGGACTTGTTCCCTGAATTTTTCCGCCCTTAAAAATTCCATGACCTCCGCCGGGTTTCAACCCGCGTACCTTGACCTTGAGTCTTGAGGTGGGAACGTTACCCCTTGACTACGGAGGCCGCTCATTCAGAAGTTACTAGGAGATATTCACAGAAACGCAGACACACAGACTGATGGCAGGGATTTTTGAAGCACGCCGTTGAGATGGGCTCAGGTGTCAAGATATACATACCGAGTTTCATAGAGACTGGTTCAGGCATTTAGAAGTTACTAGGAGGGATTCACAGATACACAGATACACAGACTGATGGCAGGGATTTATGCAGTGCGCCGTTGAGATGGGCTCAGGTGTCAGGATATACATGCCTAGTTTCATAGAGACTGGTTCAGGCATTCAGAAGTTACTAGGATGTATTCACAGAAACGCAGACACACAGACTGATGGCAGGGATTTATGAAGTGCGCCGTTGAGTTGGGCTCAGGTGTCAGGACATACATACCGAGTTTCATAAAGACTGGTTCAGGTATTCAAAAGTTGGTTGTGGGGATTCACACATGGCGACCTCATACGCGTAATTTTATTTTTTTCAAAATAAAAAAAAGTAGGCCCATAAAATTGATAATAACAACAATAACAGTAATCTTCTCACCGCTCGCCAGATACAGTGACACACAATGAAACCATCAAACGCAAGGAGCACACTCGCAATCACAGGCCACCAGAAGCGGACAGGTGGCATAACATTTGCTAAGATAACGGAAACAAGATAAAACGTTCATGTATACGGTGTCTCTTGATGAGTCGACGGCTATCATGATTTGGCATCCTGAATTAAAATGATCGGAAGGCGTCCACACAAAGGTCCCGAGTTTGAACCTCGGAGACTGGTTTCGTGATTTCCCTGAGTCATTTCAGGCAAATAGTATAGAGAGAGCGTCTCAGACTCAAACAACAAAGTACTTGTAAGATTTGAGGCTTTCACGGCGGTGACTATGAAGAAAGCAGTCTTCTGGCATTTGGCACCGTGTATATGTGGTGTTAACTGACGTTTCGGAGGAACGTATCGCCTCCATCTTCAGGGTAGAAGAAAAACTATAAGAAATCTGCAAGCGAAGTCCGCTTTTACCGGTTCTCACCGCCTCTTCGCTTGCAGATTTCTTATATTTTTTCTTCTACCCTGAAGATGGAGGCGATACGTTCCTCCGAAACGTCGGTTAACACCACATATACACGGTGCCAAATCCCAGAACAGTGCTTTCTTCAACAAAGTACTTACAACAGACGTCTGGAGAGGAGGGGTAAGGGTGTGTTTTGCTGGTATCGTCGCTCATCGCCGACATATTCAACCGGTAACGGGGATTTCCGTGTCGATATTTCGGACAATGGCGTTCGGAAGTGAAATGTGCGGTGGATTTCTGTTTAAGGAAAGTTTCATTATCTCCCTCCGGCTCTATAGCGCTTTGTTGGACCTTGGCCGCGATTTTCAGCCGGTAAGACTCCTTGGACGGGGGATCAGCGCGTCACAAGGCCGCTACCTACACACAGAACAACACAAACACTGAATATACGCAGCCAGACATCCACGCCTTGAGTGGGATTTGAACCTACGTCCCCAGTGTTCGAACGGGCGAAGACAGTTTATGTCTTAGATTGCGCGGCCACTGTGATAGGCAAAATTTCATTATAGAAGGGGGGGGGGATCTGTTGTAATGCACAATGTAATAAACAAGCTTCACAGCCGCGTTCTTTGCAGTACATTAACCCTACTTGTAGTCGGTATACAAGATCTGATTAACTGTTCATAACATACACGGAAAGTCCATTTATGGTCTCTTCGTGCGTTGTTATTAAGGATCAATATGGCTGAAAAGTACAACTGCCTGACCACGTTTACTGGAAGTCTACCACAACTAGTGAAACAAAAAAAAATTCGCAACGGTTTCGACGCTCTTCACAGGTCAAAGACCGATGGGCGGAGAGACATGACCTGCACTTCAGGCGTTCTTTTTACATTGCAAAGGTTGCCTAAAAGTAAATTTAAATAAATACTAAAAGGGAGCTTTAAGGAACGCTAGTAGCTTGTTACAATGAAACTGACTGACGCAATCACGTCTGTATTGAGACCAGAGTTCCCGTCGGTTCTGCGCAACTCCCCTCCTCTGTTAAGACAGACTGAACAAACAGTGTGGCCTTCGTTACTTCTGTCAGGTCGAGTGGAGCTCCAGACTCCACAGACGTGAAACGACATACAGACCCGGCCAATGAACCGCTAACACGCATCAGTAGCCGGAACACATGGCGCTACAGAACCGGAAACTTTCTTATGTAAGAGAAGGACTGGAACTGACAGCTGATGATTGTTTATGCCGCTGGTAGTTCATTAATTCCGACATCTACCTATCTATCTAGGGACACGTGGTAGCGTAGGTGGTTGAGGCACTACGCTACAAGCCGGAAGTTCTCGGGTTCAAGTCCCGAAGAGGTCATTCGATGTTTTTCAATTGACCTAATCCTTCCAGTCGCACTATGACCCTGGGGTCTACTCAGCCTCTAACAGAAATGAGTACCAGAAATCTTCCTGGGGGTAAGGGGCGCCCGCGTGAGTAGGGCTGACAATGAGCCGATTGTCTAGAAAATGTGGGAACGTCAACATCTCACAACCCTATGGGCCTAACTGACAACTGCATGTGCGCGCTTGGCCTATTTACAAACGGGCGCCGTGGACATCCCCCACCGCTCCATGGTCCTCACGCAATATCCAAGCATGAGTCTGAAAGCGGGATTGATGACTTGTCGTCTCGACGTCTCGGGTTCCATGTAAAACCGTACTTCATTTTGATCACGGCATGACTAACTTAAAATATTCAGTTAATCAAAAGGGTAAGCTGGGAATGTATCGTTGTTGGAACGCTGGCTCCTTTTTCCAGAAGTATGCTGCAATGAGAAACGTCGGACAGTCCTTACACCGGCAACGAAAGTCATATAAATTATTTAACAGAGTTATTACTGAGCGTTTAGCAGACCCTCTGCATGTCAGTAAAGTCATGAAAATGTAATAAAGTGTAAAGGTGGTCACGAACGGCAGGAGAAGAAATCAATTCGAGTATTTCTCATTGATTTTTGTTGCTGGCTTTCTCTCTCTTGTGGAAAATGAAAGTACGGTGCGCCCTGAATGCACGCTGATAATTACTTCTAGTCTGTTTTCTCTCTGCTTCCTGTTACCTATTCTTTTTCATTTCCGCAGTCTCTTACGGTAAAGTAAAAAGTAAAGCTATCCCTGTAACAAGCCATGGAAGCCCATAGGGTTGTGAGATGTTGAGGTTCCCACATTTTCTAGACCGCCTTACTGATGGCGGTGAGGTTGTCAGCCTTACGCGCCGGCCGCCCTTTATGCCCAAGAATATTCCTGATACTCATTTCTGTTAGAGGCTGAGTCGACCCAGGGCCATAGCGAGGCTGGAAGGATTAGGTCAATTGAAAAAAATCCAATGACCTCATCGGAACTTGAACCCGCGACTTCCCAGCTTGTAGCATAGTTACTCAACCAACTACGCTATCGCACGGTGTTCGCTTAAACCTATATCGTTCTTTACACATTCTCCTTGCTTGTAATCTTTTGTGTTGCTTCCTTTCTTTCACATTTATCTTCCTTTTTCTTTTTATCCTCTTAAGTTTATATCCTTCATACCTCCCGTTTTCATTCATCCACCCCCAACTTCCACATCCCTATTATTTACCCTGTCTCTAGGTCTACATGTTTTTCTACCATCCGTCTCTGAGTTTCTTTCGTTCTACCTACCTTCCCACCCATCCGTGCACCCACCTATCTACGTACCTTATCTACCTTTATCTTTTCGTCCTCTATTCTCGCTTCCTCTTCCTCGCCATCTTTCGGACACTGACCTGAGGCTGTCACCCTTTTCGTCTCGCTACTCTTGTCTGTACAAGTTTCACTTCCCATCTCACTCCTGTACCTTTCTCATATTATTTTTGTCTCTTTCTTATTCCTTGACTTCACGGCCGTCTCAAAATATTGCCCTCCTTTATATCTGAACTTTCCCTCCACTTCTTCATCTTCAGCTCTCGTATATCATTCTCTGCATCTTGCAGCCACTTCATTGTGGGATTTCCCACTATAACATTAGTATATTCCAAGTATCTAAATACAGCTTACGACATTCCTTAAAGTATCCATCGGTATGTTTCTTGACATAATTTTACAAATCTCACTGTTACCGTTGTTATCTTTCATATATTCGGTAAGATAAACCACCACGTTGTACCAGATGGTTTCGTGTTATGCTGAATAATG
The DNA here is from genome assembly GCF_002891405.2 of Cryptotermes secundus. Classification (NCBI taxonomy): domain Eukaryota; kingdom Metazoa; phylum Arthropoda; class Insecta; order Blattodea; family Kalotermitidae; genus Cryptotermes; species Cryptotermes secundus. Next base: position 772,479 of record NW_019738871.1, read on the forward strand.
AATGTTCAACATGTACTGCATTCTGAGGCGTGGCTGCTAGACCTACGCCCAAGAGACAACCTGGATGACCAGCAAGTGTGATATAGCAACGCTTCTATCGACACTACTACTATATGCCGTCGGAACGCAGGACAGAGGATTGCTACATCGAAAAATGATTTGAAAGGAAGTGGCTGTGGGGCCTAATAGCAAAACTGTCCCTCGCTACCCACTGAATATGGTGAGCCGGGAAAGCGTAGTCGGTATAGCGACAGGCTATGGGCTGGATGACTGAGGGGTCGAAGTTCGAATCCCGGTGGGGTTAAGAATTTTCTCTTCATGTCGTCCAGACCACCAGCCTCCTACATAGTGCGTACCGGGAACTCTTTCCATGGGGGTAAAGCGGCCGAGGCGTGAAGCTGATCACTCGCTTCTAACTAGTACCGAGGTCAAGAAAACGTGGATCTCTACATACACTCCCCATACGCCTTCATGACGTAGTGATTAAGTAGTTAAAGACAGGGACAGCTTTACCTCCTTTTTTTTACATATTGAATATGGGGGCACGCGGCAGCGTAGTTGGTTGAGCCACTATGCTACATGCCGGTAGGTCGCGGGTTCGATTCCCGATGAGATCACTGTATTTTTCAATTGACCTAATCCTTCCAGCCGCACTATGGCCCTGGGGTCGACTCAGCCTCTTAACAGAAATGAGTACCAGGAATCTTCCTGAGAGTAAAGAGCGGCCGGAGCGTAAGGCTGACAACCTCACCGCTATCTGTGATCCGCCTGTCTAGGAAATGTGGGACCCTCGACGTCTCACAACCCTACGGGCCTCCACGGCCTGTTACAGGAATACGATAGACAGGTAAGGTACAGTAAAGCTATCCCTGTAACAGGCCGTGGAGGCCCATAGGGTTGTGAGACGTCGAGGGTCCCTCAGCTTCTAGACAATCGGCTCACAGATGGCAGTGAGATTGCCAGCCTTACGCGCCGGCCGCCTTTTACCCTATCGAAGATTCTTGGTACTCATTTCTGTTAGAGGCTGAGTCGACCCCAGGGCCATAGTGCGGCTGACCTTTTCCACCCACTGAAAATGGGACTGGGTGGAGGCCCCAGAGTCGGCCTGGGCCCGTCGAAGAGAAGGCAGGGGAAAATTTGGAAGTCAACCGGAGGGATGAGCTCAACAGACATGTGAAAGGAATCGAACCATGGAACTTCTTTCCTTAGCCTCAGTATAGACATAAATATAAATAAAAGTCCATGATCTCGGATACTAACCTCAGTCACTCTCTTGCAAATTGTGTCCCTGTATAACTGTCCCAAATGACGTAACGCATTTCGATTAAAATCAAATTAACTGGTATGAATCATATCCTCCAGGTTAGTCACACAATATGGCTATCATACAGTGACCACTCACAACAGTCTCTTGTTAAATACTATGGAAATGGTGCAAAGAGACATAGGAGTGTTGATGCATCACGTTCAAAACGAAACAAACTGCCCCTGCACGATGCAACATACGCATCAGGCGACTGGTTCAAGGCAAGGTTCACAGACCCCTGACCTGCTTAATTCACGAGGCCTCATTTATTACGTCAAAAAGAATCGTGCCTCAAAAAGAGGCTCGCACAGACGTCACTGTGTTCCTCGTGTCTTCCGCCGCACAACAATCAATTACTACAATGGCTGCACAGACGCCGTGGTACCTGTTACGCCATCTTTACACCAAGCTTAACAAAATGAGCGGAAATGTGAAATAGGCCGATTCGCCTTTTCCTTGCTACGTCATCAGGACACCTTCGCTTGTTTCTATTTTTCATCCGTCTAATTCTCTTCCTTTCCTATTTATATTTTCGTGAAGGTCGAACTGTGCGACAGACAAAAGGCGTCTGAACACAAAGATGTGAACACATGTTCCCTCATACAAATGTCTTGTATGCTTATTTAGGTTATACTGCTCTGGGACATATCATGTAGTATGGCGTATATTGTCACGATTCATGTGTGTGACTACAGACGGGGTATGGATTTACTGACCACTTATACACACTACTCGGAGCTACAAGTAATTACAGGGCTATCGCTGATTTCCACACTTTACAAATCACTACACGCTGTCTTCTCCAGCCTGCAGTGCCTTCAACAGCAGTTTCCTGGTAACGGCTTATAACAATGGCAATTCCTTTGCAGTGTTTTCACTAAATGTTTCCTGGCAACGGATGTTAACAATGGCTATTCCTCTACTTCCGTGCTCAAGTCCTGTCCAGGACTGACTGCCAGTTATCAACTGACAACTTGTTGTCCCAATTATCTTCTTTGTAAAACCTCGGCGCGGACCGCATAGGCAATACCCCGTTTACCCCGTTGACGCGAGGACGTGTTCACCGAGTCGTTGTCCAGAAACGCATCTAATATAGCCACCCCGATCATTGCATAGCAACGGCTGTCTCGTTTGCTTCCAGGTCTCTGCCAAGGAAGGGGTTTATACGTCACAATATGTACCGTAGTTTCCGAGGAAGTGCTGTCTAGATCTTCAAAACAGAAGCCTCCTGAACCATGAACTCGAAAGGAGAGAGAGTTTCCACGAAATACTGACAACCATTACCAAACTACACATTCCAGAATACCTAACGCCAATACTCGTCGCTGTTAGAACCACAAATTTCGTATTTATATATTTTATTCAACGACGCTGAAAATATGTCCACCCGAGATAGATCATGGTCGTGTGGGATTTGTGGTGGATAAAGTTGTAATGGCAAGGGTTTCTCGAGTACTTTGATTTCCCCTCCCAATTCTCATTCCACCAAGATAAGCAAATTCATTAACCATCATACTGTGACGATTTAGGGGTGACCACAGACGGGGGGGGGGGGAGGGGTTGGTGAAGAGATTTATAGGTCGTGAATACAAATAACTATAACACTGCTGCTGATTTCCACTTATAAATCACTACACGCTTCTCCAGTCTGCAATGTATTCACTAGTCGGCATCACGCCCTGGCCACTTTACCCCCGGGGAACAGCCCACAGTATCCACTGGACGGGAGGTTGGGTAGGCCCAAGAGCCGGTCTGGACACTGTGAAGAAAAGAAAAACTTTGACTGTGCCGGGAAATGAACCCCAGTCGTCCAGCCCGTCGATTTACCGACTGAGCTATGACAAACGAGAAAATAGTGTTTTTGCTGGAATCGAAATCTGACCGTCTACCCCGAAGAGAAAAACTATAGACCACTGAGGTATCCTCGCTCATCACCGTAAATGTGACAGGCATGAAACACCACGTAAGCACGTGTTGCAATGCAGTGAATACACAAACACACCATTTATAAATAGTGATGACCGCGTCGGAAATAGCACGTGGACTGGCGCGCTTGGTCTTAACGTCCCCTCGGACAAACATCTCACCGTCGAATTATAGGGTGTCGATCATAGTGGCCGCGCAGTCTCAGGCTCAAACAATGGGATCGTGAGTTCGAAAGCCCCCTCGAGGCACGGATGTATGTCTGCTTTTAGTCTGTGTTGTCCGGTGTGTAGGTAGCGGCCTTGACACAGGGCTGATCCCCCGTCTAAAGTCCTAAGGACTCATCAACAGTTCCAGATTAATTCTGATGGGGGAAACAGGCCAGAGGGGATAAATATTATTATTATTATTATTATTTTACTGCAAATGGGTGTTCACCCGGTGGCAGCAAATCTTACACTGATAGACAAGGGATAGAAAGGGATACAACACAAAACAAAGTAGATTACAATAAGCAAGGTACACATAGTGCAAATCCAAACAGATAAAGTCATAAAAGGGCACGTGATTTCGCTTCACCTCACTCGAACAAGGACGCTTCACATTACTTTACTCTTTTCAGGATACAGCGGTAGCGTAGCTACTGGCAGGGCCTCCCTTGCTGGACAGGTCAAAGGGTAGGCATCAGACGAAGAGAGACACCAAAAACTGATGCCGGAAGCAGCGTCATCAGCAGCGACTTGAAGCACAGAGCAAATGATGCTCGAGATGGTTCAAGTTCGTATAGCAACAGGCGTGACGAGTGGTTTGAACGGCTGTTGTACTGCGATGTGGAAAGCAAATGGAAAAGCTACCACATTATCACTTTTCCTGGATAGTCTCTTTCCAAAAACAGAAGATCACATCAAGTGGAGGAACTGTTTTGGAAGAGACTGTGGACCTGTCATCTGACAGATTACTGATGAACGAATGAAGATGCTTAGTGAACAAGGAATTTTGTAAAAGTTGCAGAATGTAGCCTAACTTCCACCTGAGGTCTGTATCAAGCCCCTCGCTGTTCATTTCAAGAATTCTTATGAGGAAATTACGTAAAAACTTTTATGTATTAACCACATAATAATCCGACTTAAAAATTTTCACCTTGAAGACCATTACTTATGATAAGAGTGACGAAAATGCCAACAGAATTAATGAGTGCCTTAAGGCGCATATTCTGGCGCAACTTTCAGTTGCCAATGTTATCTGCAACTAGGTGGTCTATTTTTCCGTGTCGTTTATTTGATTAGTATTTCATGCGTGCCATGTCTCTCGTTCGGCTAGCTTTGCATAAACACGTTCAACTAATCAAGTAAAAAGGTAAAGCTGTCCCTGTGCTTAACTAATTAAACACTACGCCAAGAAGGCGTACGGTAGAGTGGATGTATAAATCCACATTTTCTTAACCTCGGCACTAGCTAGAGGTGAATGGTCAGTCTCATGCCCCGGCCGCTTTACCCCCCCTCCCCGGTACCCGAAGGACAAACTCTACAGCCTGTCACGATGACGTGGAGAAAATTTTTGACTCTACCGCGACTCGAAACCCGACCCCTCGGTCGCCCAGCCCGTAACCAGTCGCCATACCGAGTACGCTATCCCGGCTCCTCAACTAATCAGGTATTCCCTCATTTCACATCTGAAGAATGAGACTGATATAACTATCGAAACAATGACATAATCTCAACTACAAGAAAGGAACAATGTATAAAGTTCATCCCAGCATAATAACACTAGACAACTGACACAAACACTTACTTCGTGGGGTTGTAAAAGAATTCTGGTGACTCTAGTCGAGCGGTGAACCAACCCGTTTCCTTGCCGTTGCACATAAGAAGCTGACGCTATGACGTGCATGCTACATGATGCACACAACTGATCCCAAGCAAACCAGTTTTACACAACGGACATAAAATCGTTTTATATTTCTCCTGTGTGTTATCTGGTGGCAGCTATACATTTCCCTTGGAGCAGAGTCCTTGAGAAGCTAACAGTTGCTTGTCTAGTCACGAAACTGTTAGAATTTTATGGAACCCGAAACTCGATTACCTTACCCACAAGAGACCAACCTGAGCGGGGGAGAGGGCAGTCGATATAGCTGCTGGCTACTAGCTGGACGGCCGAGGGGTCGGTGTCCAGACGGGCTCTGGGGCCCATAAAGCTTCCTATCCAACGGGCACCGTGGGCTCTTTCCCCCGGGGCAAGACCATCACTCGCCACCAGCTAGTATCGAGGTCAAGAATACGTGGATCTATACATCCACTCCCCCATACGTCACCATGGCGTAGTGGTTAGTTAAACTTTAGCTTTACTAAGAGACCGCCATTGGTCTGTATCCTGAGCCAGAAGAATCCAGTCCACCCTCATCTCATAGAGCCCTACATCCACACACTGGTCTTCCAAGTTGACTCTTTACTTCAGGTTTTACCATAACTTTGTATGCATACGTCACGCTGCTACGGCTGCATGTCTCAGACACTTCTCACTGGTGCAATAGCATTGCATTACGCTGCGCTCTTGCGCGGCAACAGGACACTTATGTAAACCCCAGTGGAGACAGGAAGTGCATACTCAGCACGTGCAGGAATGCATTACACTGTCAGAATTACGGTAAAGGTAAGGTAAAGCTATTCCTGTAACAGTGGACAGTTGGACAGGAGGCTGGGACGCCCCAGCCCGTAGCTATGGAGTGTATCAGATCGGAATTATTTCCCTAAATGGTCTTTATAATGGGGACGCAATGCTTGCACATCAGTCAGAACAGTCGTACGCGTTGTCCTACATACAGCGTCTCTCGGATGTGGACGCCGGGTCACTCGAAGAGCTCCCTCACTCTCCCGGTGCGAATTATCCCGGGGGTTGCTCTCGTATCGACCAGACGCTGACGTCACATTGACGTCATGCTCCTACCCCCGTCTGCAAACTGTACCGGTAGTGGTTTTAGAAGACATTGCGAGACTGGAGGGGGTCCACTGGGATACAGAAGAGGGGTGGACACCTTCTCCTTCTTGGTCCTGAGAGCTCACCAAACGAGGCTCACAAAATCTTGTCCCTCATGGGGCAGATAACACAATCTGGAGAATTGAGAGACATTCTCCAGGGTCTTACAAAATAAACTAGAAGCCCTCGAATCACGACCTACATAGCCCTGTCCTAAACTTGTAGGACATTAACCTTTTAAATCCCAGGGAGTTATATGCGTACCACTTACCCAAAAAGGGTAAAGCTGTACCCGTGCTTAACTAATTGAGCACTACGCCATTAAGGCGTATGGGGGAGTGATGTATAGATCCGTGTATTCTTGGCCTCAGCACTAGCTGATGGTGAGTGGTCAGCTTCACGCCCTGTGAAAGAACCCTCGGTACCCACTGGATAGAGACTGGCTGGGCCTTAGTACCGGTCTGGAAGCTGTGGAGAAGAGATCTTGCCTCTACGGGGACTCAAACTCCGACCCCTCCGATGTTCAGCCCGTAGCCAGTCGACCGGACCACTCTAATTCTCAGCACATCTCACGCAGAAAGTATTAAATGTATTCTCGCGTAATAAACAGTGATTATCATCAACCTACACAACCCTAAGAAAGAAGACATGATGCACTTCGAAACGTTGCCTCAAACCACACGGTGTTACAAGGCAAAACAGAATTAACTTCAGTGATTACTTCAACATTCAGCATTAAACGGAAAGAGAGTTGTCCACCTTCCAGAGTCGTGAAACAGTACAATATGGTCACCATTCCTGCGACAGACAGAGGGTGCTGAGGACCGAAGAGAGATGAAGTGACGGGAGGTTGGAGAAAACTGCATAATGAGGAGCTTCATAACCTGTACCCTTCTCCAAGTATAATTAGAATTATCAAGTCAAGGAGGATGAGATGGGCACGGCATGTAGATGGTGAGAAGAGGAGTGAATGAATGAATGAATGAATGAATGCAGAATTTTGGTGGGAAAGCCAAAATGAAAGAGACCACTACGAAGACCTAGACGTATGCTGGAGGATAATATTAAAATGATCTTAGGATGTGGTTGTATGGACTGGGTTGATCTAGCTCAGGGTAGGGACCAGTTGAGGGCTCTTGTGAACACGGTAATGAACCTTCGGGTTCCATAAAATGCTGTGAAATTCTCGAGTAGCTGAGCGACTGGCGGCTTCTCAAGAAGGGTTCAGCTCCATGGATCTAGTTATCATGGACTGGACACACATACCCGTACATTAAGAACTTTCGAGCAATTCTACTGATACTGTTGATCATTTTATAATTTATCTTAATTGCATTATCATTTTCATCTATCTTGATTTCTATTGGTAGGAATCTCTTTTAAATATCACGTGACATGTGTTCATCGTATGTGTGAAGTGTTGGTTTTGCTTTCTAGTGGTGGCCAACAGCAGCTAAAATACGTAAAGGCTTGTCAAACAGTAAACTGTTGCACCTTATGAACCTAGATACTTATTAATTGGGAGCCAATATTCTTTGAGGACCACTGACCACGCCTAAAACCAAACCCAGCAATATATACGGAAGGGACACAAATGGCCATGGATAGCCGACCAAAATAGAAGAATTTTAATCCTGTAACGGAAAGAGGTGCCGAGAGTAATCCGTGACGATGATGAAGATTGGGATTAGGCAGTTCAGACAGTCTCAGTTTGGTGCAAGCGCACCGAGACTTGAGACCGACCTTAAAACCGAACAAGAAAATGAGGCCACGACTGAGTCACACGAAAATCCAGCATCATACAAGTAGCGTTGGCTGTCCAACCTCAGCTGGGCTATGTCCACGTACCGAGAGTACTGTTTATATATTTACGGCTTACTTAACGACGCTTTCCATATACTACATATCATCAAAAGATAGATCGGTAAATGTGCGCAAATAAAGTGCCGCAGCAAACCCGAAGCTGCCGAATTGCACGGAGGAATAAGAACCCGGCAGCCAGTCTCTGGAGCAAGACGTGAACACGGGACCTCCTGGATATGAAGGAAACTAGCCACTCGATTACCTTGTTCCGTCCCTGAGAGTTGGGCAGTAAATTAATTAACATTATTTTTTTTATTGCTAGTGGGGTGGGACTAAGTCCCTTGTACTGCGGCCACTTCTGTCCTATTGTACCAGCCCCAGATGATAGGTGAGGGTGATTGTGGAGCAATTGGTGGAATGAAGATTGGCAGGGGAAACCGAAGTACTCGGAGAAAACCTGCCCCAGCGTCACTTTGTCCACCACAAATCCCACTTCACCAGACCTGGGATCGAACCCGGGCCGCCACGGTGGGAAGCCAGCGACTAACCACTTGAGCTATGGCGCGGCCACATCTGAGTTTGCGTCATCACCGGTGATGCAGAGCGTTACGTCACCATTAGTTACTATAGTCTACGATGTATTTTAAACGACACTAGGAAGACCAAGGGGTAGGTGGGCGTGTAATGTTATGAACTGGATTTATCTGGCTGAGGATAGGGACCAGTGGAGGGCTCTCGAAAACACGATAATGAACCTTCGGGCTACATAAAATGCTGGGAAATTCTTGAGTAGCTGCACAACTGGCGGCTTCTCAAGAATGGCTCCATGCAGTTAGTTTGGTTAACTGCAATCTACTTTAAAGGCACGCTGAGAAACAGAACCCTACACAGGGCTTTTCATCCTAAGGCAGTCTACTCAAGATATGACGTGCCCTCAAAACGCATCAGAGCCGTACAAAAGCTTCTAGCTCTCCTCCGTGATCACGAAATCCGCATAACAGGAAGACACATCCATAAATGAAGTAACTCAACGAAAATGTGTCGTTCTTGGGAAGCTTGTAGTTGCTCGATTACGCAAAAAACTTCTCCCCAGTCTCCTAAACCGCAAGGTCATTGTCATTTGTACAAGATGCCGCCACTACTTCCTGTCCTGAAACAGATGAGCTGCAACCACATCCTCGCGGCCCTCACAGGAAGTTGTCACTATGTGTAATTAAGAATGGACCGCCTCTGGTCAGAGGTCCGCGTCCCATTCCCGGCGCTAGGAAAATTTCTGAGTAGTAGTGAGTGTAGAACAGGGTCCACTCAGCCTCGTGAGTATAACTGAGGAGCTATTTCAAGGAAATAGCGGTTCCGGTCTAGAAAACCGAGATTAACGGCCGTGGGGATTCTCTGTGCTGACCACGTGACACCCTCTATCCGCTAAAGTTGGCACTAACTTCGCCGACAAGCGGCGGTCGCTCCGTCGCTATAGTTCGCTTGAGAACTAAAGCCACGGAATATGTTTTATAGTTAAGAATGAAGACATGAAGACGAATTCGAGAGTATTCTTCACTTTGGAATTACATGGAGGTGACTCGTCAGCTTCATGTGAAACTCGTTCATCAAACTGACCGATAACACACACACCCTATTTCTCTACGATTCATTTGAATATTATTCTCCAATTTAAGTCCAGATATCTAAGCGGTCCTTTCGAAGGAGATTTTCCGCAAAAAAATTATATTGTATTCTAACCTCCTCATTCATGCTGCATGTTCAGCCATCTCACGTAGTAATACAGTTTATGAATGATAATCTACTAACTTATCTTTCACCAATAAAAAACTTCATATTATTGTGAGTTAGGGCCCTCGCCTATCTGAAAATTAAATTCATATTTCGATTTCTTCCAACCTCTCGTAATGAAAATAAATTCCATTAATAGCGTAGCATGTAGACCCGTTGCTAAGTAATGACTCTGTAAACAACGTCCGCTGTTAGGCAACGGATTCCTAACACGCTCGAATGGACTTACTGGGAAGCGGTGTTCTCTACGCAGTCCGTGCGATAGCTGCGTGACGCAACAACAGAAAATCTGTGGGAACCGGTGTTTTTATGAGATCCCTGCCGATGTGTTATAAGCTGGCCAAGTCTAGAGTTTAATTAGTTACCCTTCGTGGAGGCGGGGTCGAATACCTCCACCGTAGGCCAGCGAGTCGTAGGAGGCGACGAAGAGGGAAGTCTCGAGTTCCACGGACTCGTAACCGAAAATGGCTCAGTTTAATTAGTTGTGAGACAGTCGCACGCCAGGAAGGATATGAACACAGAAGTTTACTTGTAGTTACAATCTTTAAGTGTTCAATAAATACAATTATGAATCCAAACCCTGTCTACAGTCACTCCTATCACGTGAGAATATTTATAAATTCTGATAAAATATCGATCACAAGTCATCAGACTTATAGGACAACCATAATATCACAAAGACAAGCAGGAAATGGCGGTGAAAGTTTGAAACGACGCGAGAAAGTTGCCGCTTGGAACAAAACGAGCGCATCTGTAGGGGAATTACTGATGCGCTCGTTTTGCACGCTTAATGTCTGTCTGATCAGGGTTTTCTCACGGCGGTGATTATGAAGATTACTCTCATACACTATGTGACACAGTGTAGTCTGGTCGACAGTTATCGACGTTTCGGAGGAAACTGGTGCAGACCATATCCCACCTCGTATTCCGGAGATCTCATGTCCGAATATTGATCAGTAGGCTGCATATCATGAATATTTCCTGTATTTCCTCAGTTGCTACGGACAAATTATTACGTAGTATCCGGATTAAACGTCAGTACTTTGATTCGTCTTTGGGAGATCCCCGGTTTCAATCTCGGACACGAAACAGACTATCACGACAGAATTTTCGTTGTCTTTCTCAGTCCCTCTAGGCAAATCCCTGTGCACTGTTAGGACAAGGCAGATCCTTTCCGCATACTTTCCAATTCATTATGCAGTGATAATCTTACCGCCCGAGGCTACGTCATTTCATCAAGCGAAAATGTCGTTAATTAAGCCATAAAAAGGAAATATGTAAAATAAACTCGAATGCGTATCTAAAGGGGTGACACATCACACAGCGACTTTGAAGGGGACCAGAACGAATTATTTTCAAATTTTAGCCACCCCTGGGATATTCTGGTACAGTACCGGACACAAATGATACCTGAGAGGTCTACAGCGGCGCCACCCAACAAATATGCAGTACTTATTGGTAATTACACTGTCTGGCCGACCCAAACATACTGGGCAGAAAATAACCCGTTTTATTCACTACACCTGGCCCCAGAAATTTCGGTCAGTTTTAAACCCGGAAATGATATACAGCTAAGGGTAAGCTGACAGAACTCTTCTACCTGTAAGCCAGACTTCTGACAAGAGAATACACAACAACAAATTCCACAAAGCGTGGGGATAGCTCAGTCGGTATAGCGACGCGCCATGGCCCGGGTTCGATTCCCGGCAGTGCAAGATTTTTTCTCTACTCAACAACGTCCAGACCGGCTCTGGGACCCACACAGCCTACTGGCCAATAGATAACCGGGGCTATTTCACCGGAGATAAAGTGGCAGGAGCGAGAACCTGACCACTCACTTCCATCTAGTGCCGAAGTCAAGAAAGGTGAAGCTCCACTCCCCCCGTCTTCATGGTATAATGCTTAACTAATTAAGCACTATGCCATGAAGACGTATGGGGGGAGTGGATGTATAGATCACGTATCCTTAACCTCGGCACTAGATGGAAGTGAGTGGTCAGCTTCTTGCCCCGGCCGCTTTATCCCACGGTAAAAAGCACCCGTTACCAATTGGATAGGAGGCTGAGTGGGCCCCAGAGCCGGTTTGGATGACGTGGAGAATAGAAAATTCTTGGTTCTGCCGGGACTCGAACCCCGAACCCCCCCTGTCGTCGATCCCGTAACCAGTCGCTACACCGACTGATGTACAACTGTAGTTCAGAAAGTGAACACAGGGCTGAATGTGAGTACAGTCTAGTAATTTGTCAGACTTTCACTTACTTAATCCGTACGGTAGGACTCCTTGCACGAGTGATCAGCCCGCCGCAAGGCCGCTACCTAAATACAGGACAACACAAACATATAACAGACACGCAGACATACCAAATATCCATGCCTTGTGTGGGATTCGAACCCAAGATCCGGCTTCCGAGCGAGCGAAGACAGTGTCAGACTTCAAAGGAAGATATGAAATTGACCGGAACTGTTTCACAATGGAATCCAAAGAGGAACTTCGTGGACAAGCTTTTAAACATGTTTCTTGCTCAACGTAATGGCTGCTGAGTAAGCAGGCTGGTACTGACTTCTGCTTTAGCGGGAACCTCATAAGGACTTCACCCCACCGAGTTCCTCCACCTCTCTCCAAAGATTCAACCGTCTGAGCAAACTGTAAACATGGGCTTCAGACATGTAAATGTCATTTTGCTAATGGAGTGTCTACATTATCATTTCTATGAGATCTGAATATATTATTACTATTCCTTTCAGTTTAGTTTGGTCAAGATGCGAGTAATTACTTAGAAGCGTCCTAATAAAGACCGTCAGTACCATTTGGGAACATAAAACTTCCATTAGCCTTTTTTTATTGCTAGTGGGGTGGGACTAAGTCCCTTGCACTGCGGCCACTTCTGTCCTATTGTACCAGCCCCAGATGATAGGTGAGGATGATTGTGGAGCAATTGGTGGAATGAAGACTGGCAGGGGAAACCGAAGTACTAGGAGGAAACCTGCCCCAGCGTCACTTTGTCCACCACAAATCCCACTTGACCAGACCGGGATCGAACCCGGGACGCCGCGATGGGAAACCAGCGACTAATCGTTTGAGCTATGGCGCGGCCCTCCATCAGCACACAGAATAAAAATATTTTGCGTGAACTGGAACAATTCTTATCCTCCAGAACCAGTGGCGCCGTTGAGTACAAGCACGCCTCACATTGCGGAACCATGATGGTGCTGTCAGTGGCGCCACAAAGGGGCCCAAATATGCAAAGCCCCATACTTCTCACACAGAATTTGTTCCTAAGTGCCATGCCTTTAAGAATGGCTCCGTTGTATTCTCGAACTCGACACATTACGCAACCATGATGGCGGTACCAAGCGGTACAAGGTAAAGGTATCCCTGTAACAGGCCGTGGAGGCCCATAGGGTTGTGAGACGTCGAGGCTCCCACATTTTCTCTAGACAATCGGCTCACAGATGGCGGTGAGGTTGTCAGCCTTACGCGCCGACCTCCCTTTACCCCTAGGAATATTCCTGGTACTCATTTCTGTTAGAGGCTGAGTCGACCCCAGGGCCATAGTGCGGCTGTAAGGATTAGGTAAATTGAAAAACTCCACCTCCCCAGGACTTGACCCCGCGACATTCCGGCTTGTAGCATAGTGCCTCAACCAGCTACGCTACCGCGTGCCCTGGTATCAAGTGGTACCGCAAATCAGTTCAGCGCGTCCAAGACGCAAAGTTAACAGTCCACCTGCTTTCTCCTTGCCAGCTTTATGTCACGTGAGTGCAGCTAAAGACACGCCATCCTTTGTGGGACTGCCAAAGTAAAATGAACAGAAACATCACCTAATTATAAAAGGAGTCGTTGCGAAGAGCCCCCCCCCCCACACACACACAAAACCGCGCAACCCACGCAAATGTTCCTTACAGGTGAAGGCAGGCTATATAAAATACTGTAACAGCGAATACCGGATAAGACACCACCTGCAATGCGTGACAAAATTGCATACAATTTGACATCACGACGAGTGAATTTAAAAAATTTTAAAATTATAAATATTTTTACAGCTGCACATGAGTTACGTGTATTATAATATTACAATTATTAACACTAATAAGGATCCATATTAGGATATTTCAGTAACGTGAGACGTTCTCAATGAAACTGCCTGATGATGGTCGCAAACGTGGACCGAAACATGTAGCAGTTATTAAATAAAACCAATGTAAATAATTTGATTTATTTTCTGTTGTTTTGTTGACGACCAGAATACAACCGTAATTGGAAACTCGTGTTTCCTCTGCCGCATTTTCCATGTCCTACATCAAACTGATTTTGATGAAAACTGGTAAAAAGGTAAAGTTGTCCTTGTACTTAACTAATTAAGCACTACGCCATGACGTATGAGGGAATGGATGTACAGATCCATGTTTTCTTGACCTCGGCACTAATTGGAGGTGAGTGGTCAGTTCACGCCCCGGCCGCTTTACCCCAGGTACCCACCGGATAGGAGGCTGGGTGGGCCCCAGAGCCAGCTTGGACTATGTAGAGAACAGAAAATTCTTGTTCCTACCGTGACTCGACCCCGTCCAGCCCGTAGCCAGTCGCTATACCGGCTCTTCATGAAAACTGGTCACACTGAAAATCATCGAGAAATTTCTATCGTCGTCTGTATCAGTCATATGTAACTCAAACCGAACTTCATTCTAAAGTGTTCGTAACATGAAATGTAGTTGTCTAGTATCGATTCTGGAACGATAAGGTATTTTTTGAACATCGTAAAAAAATTAGATTTGAGCTTCATGTACAACAAGCGATATGCCGGGTTATCTCCAACTAAATGCAATGATATTATCAACAAATACAAAATGCGTCATATTTACAAGGATATCAGTATCGAAGAGATAAAATTAAACTAGCAACACTGGGTTCGTGGATGATCGCGAAATCCTGCATGAGTATATTTTAACCGATATCCTCATCTTAAGGGAAGAGAGGGCATGTCACAAGTAGAGCAGGTCTGCACAACAGGAAAGTTCCTTGCCCCTGCCGAGAATGGAACACCAGTCGTCGGTGTAATAGCTCAGTCATAGCACTAACTCCACTAACCAAAAGCCGCGCCGTAGCTCAAGCGGTTAGTCGCTAGTTCAATCCCGGGTCTAGTCAAGTGGGATTTGTGGTGGACAAAGCGGCGCTGGGGCAGATTTTCTCGGAGTACTTCGGGTTCCTCTGCCAATCTTCATTCCACCAACTGCTCCACATTCACCCTCGCCTATCATCTGGGGCTGGTACAATAGGCCAGAAGTGGCCGCAGTACAAGGGACATAGTCCCACCCCACTAGCAATAATAATAAAAAAAATCCACTATCCTGCCTCTTTAATGCATACGTATCAACATCACCGGAAAAACAGCCATATTTTGGGCCACAGCCAGAAGATTCGCCAGATTTCACTTCTTTGGATTTCGCAACAGTAATTCCAGAGCAAGGTTGTCAGCCCTGCGTCCACCCCCCAACCTGGAGGATCACGTCCATGTATTTATGTCCCCCAGTGACAGGGTGGCCCAGTTATGCCCCCAGGCACTGGGTTCTCTTTTCGTTGCCTTCCACGTCTCACAGAACTACGGTGGAGGTGTACTAACCTGCCTCCACATGAGGTTAAATGCAAAAGCTGTATGTTTAAAAAAAACAAGGTTAGACATTCTAAAGTCTTCGCCCGCTCGAACGCTGGAATAGTTGGTTCGAATCCCATTCAAGGCATCGACGCCTGTTTCTGTTTATTCAGCGTTTGGTAGCGGCCTTGCGGCGGGCTGATACCCCGTCCAAGGAGTACTACTGACTGTCTTAGATTAAGAAACTGAAGTGAAACGAAGCGTTTCATGGATGCCCAATGCTGCAGGTGGGAGCAACAGGAATTGTAGTAGTAGAAGACATGAAAGTTTGTTCTCGTTGTTTCGGAGGAAAATGCTGCATCTATCTTCTGGATTGAAGTTATTTCTGCTTCCAAAAAAAAAAGAGGTAACCAGATTGCACCGCGTCATAACCCAGACAAACACAATCTAAACATCCAACGACGTGAAACCCTCCTAAGTCTGGATTAGAATCTGAATCCACCATGAAATCCACTGTTTCGTGAATCGGAACTCGCTGAGAATATTCTGACAAACGTTTAGTGAGCTGAACCGCACGCCTACAGGGCTCATACAGCTTGGCTGTCATAAACAGCCCACGTCAATACGCTTCGTACTGCGATGACAAGGGTCGGATCCCATTGAGAGGTAACAAGTGTGGAAGTGTATGGGATGACATACCAGACAATACGTACTGACACTTTCTTTAGCGAGCGCGTATTATGAAGTCATACCGCGCCTCCCATCGAGCCCGGCTGGTCAACTCCTCAAATTCGCTTCACGCTGGCGTTGTTTACAAAACTAAACGTCGGCGGGCTCTGACACCGTGTAGCCTTATATGTGCATACAAACATCGGAGTATTTTATATTTACATTTAAAGACCGGTAGGTCAGGTAAATTCTTTTTGGTACTCGCCAGCACAGGCTTTCTTGGTTCCCGGTCTCACGACTCTGGGAGGAGTGCAACTACCTCTAACTCCCTTCAAAGACTGAATTTCTTGCCGTCTCAAAAAACTCTCTTCTAATAATAGAGAGAGCGAAGAAGAAGTGGGGGGGTGGTATTGAGAGACACTACATTGGGGGGGGGGGNAAACCACGGAAAACCTTGGTCGAGCTGGCCGGTCTGAATTTCTTCTACATTATATACACGTATACAGATCCAGTCCGTACCTCACAGGAAACATTACGTCACCGCTACAAAGCCCAACCGGTTAATTCTGTTTGGGGAAACAGTCGCTGTTTATTGTGAGAACCATACGGAACACACAGATACACTCTGTGGGCAGAATGCAGAGTTTTAGTGTGTTAAAGCAGGTGGCACATATAGTAACCACTGAGCTTTGAAGGGTTAATGATTCTGTCAGTATCACAGACAGGATTCTTAGTGAAGAAACGAATTGCAAACGATATGGAACGAAGTGGTCGCAGCCTAACATGAAACACTATCCTGTTATTTGTTTTTAGAGACTGAAGAAAACTTCGAAAGCATTCAGGGTTAGACAGTAGTCAAACCGAGATCCGAAACAGACACCCATCGAATACAAGTCAGAAATATCGCCGTTTTAGCCACTCTGCTTGGCAAATCACAAAACCAACAAAGGTTACCCACTTCGAAGGAATATGTCGCCTCCATGTCTAGGATCGACAGAGAGATCCACTCTACAATACTGTACGGTATCATAACCCACAAGAGCACGACCTGAACATTCTCTCTGCATTTGCCTTCTCAAGTTCTCAAAAGGTTCCACTAAACTCCAAGTGAATCCTGTTTGTATTATTTCACTTTCATTATTTTGGAAAAAGAGAAATGGAAGTATCCTTATGCGATCCCCACGCTATCTGTGAATCCACCTTTATTAACTTTGAAATGCCTGAACCAATCTCTATGAAACTTGGTATTTACACAGAGGCACCTGAGCCCATCTCAACGGCCTATTTCATTAATCTCTCCCATCGGTCTGTGTGCCTGTATGTGTATCTCTCCTATCGTTGCTAGGCAAAGGTTCGGTAAACTTTTTCCCGCCGCAACGAATATAAACAATAGTAGAATAATTGTTGGATGTGTGTGTGTGTGAGTCTGTCTCTGTTCCCCTATCGTTGCTCGATTACAACTAACTAACTAACTAACTAACTAACTAACTTACTTACTCACTGATGGAGCTGAGCCATTATGCAGCTACTCAAGAATTTCCCAGCATTTTATAGAACCCGAAGGTTATTACCGTGTTCACAAGAGCCCTCCACTGATGCCTATCCTGATCCAGATCAATCCAATCCATACCATCCCATCCTATCTAAATAAGATCCATATATTTTACAGCGGCAACGAAGAATTGTTGGAGGCGTCGTTTTCTATGCGGTCCGTGTCGTATAAAAGGAAAATAGGCGATTAGTTCTTCCCAGAACGTGTTGTTAATTATAAAATAAAATTTCCTATTTGTGAAGTTCAGCATAATGGTTGCATTAGCAGCTTGCCGTTCGATAGATCGAACACATAGAATAAACATCAAGCTCGATAATGTCTCGCACTGAAATGTCAGCAGATGATGCAGAAAGGGGTCAAACAATGAATGGAGAACGAGGTTTAAAAAGGTCAAATGTAATCCTTCGGCTCACAAAGGACTAGAAGCCCCTTTCAGCTTTAGTGCAAAGTTCGAAGAGCATACTCAATACTTGGAAGTTTTCACAGCGGTGGTTAGGAGCCGGGATAGCGTGGTCGGTATAGCGACTGGCTACGGACTGGACGACCGAGGGGTGGGAGTTCGAGTCCCGGTAGTGTCCTTCTTGAGAAGCCGCCAGTTGCGCAGCTATTCAAGAACCTACCAGCATTTTATTGAACCCGAAGGTTCATTACCGTGTTCACAAGAGCCCTCCATTGGCCCCTATTCTAAGCCACATCAATGTAATCCACAACACCCCATCATATATAAGATCCATTTTAATATTATCACCCCACCTACGTCTAGGTCTTCCTAGTGGCATTTTCCTTCTGGCTTTATTTCTTACGTTCCACTATCCCTTTTCCTTAGCTTAGATAGTATATCCGAAAATCCCGTCCAAGTCCGAGGTCCTTTGTAATATTTTGTAATAATCATTTCTTTACGGGGAGACATATAACGGAGCTTCAACAATGAGCAGACTTTCTTGTAGACCAAACTTGTGAATATGAATTTCCCTTTTAAGTACAGGACCTACAGAATTCAACATCAAACCGCCACTGAAGCAGATGAAAACATTACGAATTTAACTAGCCGCCACTGAGAAGTTCCCCATCTCTCACCTGAGTAGTGCACGCCTCCATCTTTCACCTGTTTCCACAACAATGAGCTGAAGCTTCATCGCAGTTCGGGCTACACCAAAATCGGTATGTTCACTTGTTACCAGTTTGCAATGAACTCGTAAGCACAACACTTGATAATCACCGTATCACGTCAAATCCGCCCGAGTTTGTAGACTGAAATTTAAGTACATGTCAGTTCGCCCAAGCTGCTACCTCGGGGTCCTTTTTAGTGGCAATCAATAACAAACACAGAGGCCAGAAAATATAAATGTTGGTTATGCAAATGTCACCTTAAAAATATTAGGAAGTTCTAACAGAAATTACTTAGTAAAGAGATCAAGAACTTTCCAGACTTCCTTATTTACTTTGTCCTGTTTATGAACAAAAAAACCTCAAACATGTTTTCGAGCAATCGCTTCTGTAGTAAGCATACGAATCCAAACACACCAAAACAAAACCGTATCACTGTCAGAATTGTGGTTACGTCTAAAAAAACACATTCACGACACACAGAAACCTATTTTGCTATACAACAATGTTTATTTTCAACAAAACACTTGACTCTTTTAAGGTTATGTACTACTTAACAATGTACGATGAAAATTTATTTTCTTCTCCACTTTACATTTCACAACTACAGCAGGGAACTGTTTTTACTAAACTACTTTACTAGTTCCACTTTCCAGCACCGAATATACCGTGACGATGACCTACTGTCCGCAAAAATGTTATTACGCCACTGTTAATACGTATATTACTCAGACATTCTAAAATCGACCGCCACGTACTACGCGAGATGAAAAGGTCTGCAGCGTCACCAATAAATACGTGCAGCTTACACACGTCTTGAAAACGAGAGGCAAGAAAGTTGTGTGCTACATGTTCAGCACATTTGCTTGTCAGGTACTGCGAAACTATACATCAACAGTCTAAATTTTCACTTGATTTTATAGCGTCCGTAACACCATTATGTTGAAACATTTTTTCCTTGGAAAGAACCCACTGACAGCTGTCCAACGTGACTCTACACGAACAGATTTCAACATCCTCACAACAAGAACCCAAGTCATCCACTGCCGGGATTTGCCACGGTCCCGCGCAAGCGCACCTGCCTCGGCTAGCTTTCCCCCTTCCACCTTTCCAACAGTCACTGGAGTGAACACTACGGGATGGGTTCACATACGAGCGAAGCTACGTAACACTGCTTCCCGCCATGCCAGGAACAACCTGTTGCATTTCCGGGAAGCCAACCAATTTATCCATTGAACTCTTGCTCATGGAAACAGGTGAATGAATAAAGTGCTTAGGGTAAATTGACCCCATGCAGTAAACCTGATAGTCGCTCAGTTAAACCATACCTAAAACATGTTTCAGCTCGAGTCGTCATCAGATAGTGACATGGCACGTTACGTCATCATCATCATAAAATCGTTAGATTCTACTTTCTTCTTACGAGGAGAAGCAAAGGCGCCATATTGGAGACGTTCATCTTCCCTTCCGCAAGACTGTGCATACTGAAAGCATGACGTGTCCTCAGACAGGTATTACACACACACAAAATGATCAAGAAATGTCCAGTATTTTACGCAATATGGAGTTACATTACCGCGTTCAAAGGGGCAAAATTATTCTAGTCTGCACCTTCCCACCCCATTATCTTAACATCCATTTTAACATTATCCTCCCATCTATTCATAGATGCCAGATGTGGTTACTTCCATATAGGCTCTTCGACTGAAATTTTATGCGGATTTCGCAACGTCCGCACGCATGCTACACGCCCTACATAACCTACTCATTTCAACCTCCTTGATTTTATCGTCCTAACAGTAACTGGAGAGAAGTTAAATTTGTGAAGCTCCTCATTAAACATTTTTCACCATCCTCACCTCATTTCCCTTCTCTTTTATGTCCGAATATTTCCCTCGCTATCTTCCCTCCAATATATTTTATTTTCTTACTGGTACTGACCAAGTTTAACGTCGGCCGCGCCATACCTCAAGCGGTTAGTCGCTGGCTTCCCACCGCGGTGGCCCAGGTTCGATCACAGGTCTGGTCAAGTGGAATTTGTGGTGGACAAAGTGGCGCTGGGGCAGGTTTTCTCCGAGTCCTGCGGTTCCCCCTGCCACTCTTCATTCCACCAATTGCTCCACATTCACCCTCACCTATCATCTGGGACTGGTACAATAGGCCACAAGTGGCCGCAGTGCAAGGGACTTAGTTCCACTATACTAGCAATAAAACAAGTTTAACGTCCGTTTAAAACAAAAAAAAAATGTTGAACTAAGAACGGACGTTTCGGAGACCTGTCTCCATCATCAGGGTCGTGTGGTGGATGGCCGTACATCACTGATATTTATACCAGTTTGTCAGATCGCTGCCTCGTCCTATTGGTGTATTATACAGCAGGTGGGCGGAGTCAGATTGTGGTCACCCAACCGACTCTGACCTTTCACCGTGTTGCTTATATAAACAGGTAAAAGGTAAAGCTATTCCTGTAACAGGCCCTGGAGGCCCATAGGGATGTGAGACATGGAGGCTCCCACACTTTCTAGACTGACAGCCAGTCTAGGCTCACAGATGGCGGTGAGCTGTCAGCCTTACGCACCCGCCGGCCGCCCTTTAACCCCCAGTATGATTCCCGGTACTCATTTCTGTCAGAGGCAGAGTCGACCCCAGGGGCATAGTGCGACTGGAGAGATTAGGTAAAAAAAGGTAGTGTTGTCACTGTGCTTAACTAAGCACTACGCCATGAAGACGTATGGGGGAGTGGATGCATAGCTCCATTTTTCTTGACCTCAACATTAGTTGGAGGTGAGCGTTCAACTTCATGCCCCGGCCGCTTTACCCTCTGGGAAAAGGTCCCGGTATTCATTGGATAGGAGGCTGGGCGGGCCCCAGAGCCGGTCTCAACGCTGAGGAGAAGAGACAATTCTTGACCCTATCTGGACTCGAACTCCGACCCCTCGTTCGTCCTGCCCGTAGCCAGTCGCTATACCGACTGCGCTATCCCGGAAGGATTAGGTCAATTGAAGAATCATAAGACCTGATCGTTAATCGAACCAACTACGCTATCGAGTGCCCCAACATAAACATGTAAAACTTTTCTATACTTTAACGTTTACATTTCTAGTCAAGACGGACAAGTTTTAGATACTGTAGGTCTGAATTAATCAATCTTAGAGCAAAAGAGGGGGTGGGGGAGAGTCTGCGAAAGTCCCACATTTTGACGGAATGCAAATTTTGTACTAACGAAGATAAAGAATTCACGTGTTTAGTAGTTTCAGATGTTACATGTCTCCATTGTGCCATTCATCTTATTAAATTTGAATGGAGTAACACAAAGCGCCGCGCGGCTTGGAGTAACGGTAATACTGTACACTCGCATCTGGCAGGTCCTAGGTTCGAATATCGGCCTGAACACCGCCTATCCTGACGGAGATATTATGGTTTTCCTCCGTCCCTCTACGCAAATGACGGAATAGTCCCCGGATGACACAACCTTCTTGGTTCTGTAAGGTTCTGACAATGGTGGATAACACAATTACTGTTTTTCTTTTACTTTTTCCATCGTCCGGAATTCTAGGAAATAGAAAACACGTTTCGGAAACTAGATCTTTTTCCGTCTTCAGGTGAGGACTGGACCAGTGATTGAGATTAGCTCTTTCTAACGGGCCCAACTGGTCGGTCACGGTAGCCGAGCGGTCTAAGGCATGCACTGTCTTCGCTCACTTGGAAGCCGGGATCGTGGGTTCGGATCTGTTTCCTGTGAGGTACGAACTGAATTCTTATATATTATTCTTATACACTGCCGGTCACGGTAGCCGAGCGGTCTAAGGCGTGCACTGTCTTCGCTCGCTCGGAAGCCGGGATCGTGGGTTCGAATCCCACTTAGGGCATGGATGTTTGTGTGCGTTTTTCTGTGTTTGTATACAGGTAGAGGCCTTGCGACGAGCTCATCACTCGCCCAAGGAGTCCTACCGTATGTGTAAGATCTAGTAAACCGAAGTGAAACGGAGAGTTTCATGGAGGTAGGCCTAGGCCCGAATTGGGGCTGTAGCGCCACAGGAAAAAAGGAAAAAGAACGGGCCCAACTGAGTAGGTGTCTTCCTTCCTCACCTCACCTCCCAATCCAACATTCGATGCTGCACAGTTTAGATACTGACGGGACCGCTAAATGACTCACTCACAGGTAAAACAAATTATGTTCACTTGTAATGCAGGGCAAACAAACTCCCTACTTGTTCTACAGCAATTACTGTCACCTCCTGTTATGAAACTATTGTAACATATAGACCCACCGCCAGGTAACAGCTGTGTAAACAGGGGACAGTACAACAGCCGTTGCTAGGCAACAGATGTTTTTTTTTTTTTTTTTTTTTTAATTTTCCGGTCCTAAACTTCGAGAAACAAACTACGGTATTAAGTGGCGGCTCGCAGGAAACTTTTGGGTAAAACTTGAGTGAGAAGTGGANCAGGACGCGACGAAAAGGGAACTCTCAAATCTGAGACAGTAAAATATGGTCGCGAGTACCAAGGGACTCGGACCCGAAAAAGACTGCGCTGGCAAGAACCAGCAGCATATAGACCCGTCCTGTCGTCAGAGAGGGCACAAAAATAAGACCGTAACTGTCAAACAGTAACAAATATCTGGTCATGATCCACATTACTGACCGTCAGTTGCGATGTAACTTTGACTTTTTGACCTAGTGTAGAGGCAGGTTCGAATACTTCCAGTTACAGTGATATTTGGAGTGTGTAATTCGGTGAGACTGTGGCAGTTATTTGTAGTTACGAGTGTAAACGACCAATAAAGCCCACTTACCAATCCCAACCTCGTCTCTAGTCACACTCAAACGCGCGATATGCTGTACTCACTCCAGGTGCGCTGTGGCATTCCAATTCAAACCTTGCACTAACACACTTCTTACACATGCATCATCCGCATTTAAGGACTGTCGGTTACTTTCGTCCGCTTAAACATGGCCATTATCACACAGACCTACCTACGGTTATTATGAAGCCAACCATACATGTGTCATTTTGGTTGCCTACTCGCCGTAATTACAGTGATAGGCTTGTTTCGACGTCACAGGATCGCTTTACACCAAGCAAGGTAGAGGTAATTTGTCCTTCTGCTTAATTAAGCACCGTACCATGCCATGAAGACATACGGGGGAGTGTAGGTATAGATTCACCATTACTGACCTCGACAATAGATGGAGGTGACTGGTCAGCTTCACGCCCGGGCAGTTTTACCCCCAGAGAAAGAACCCCTCGTACCCATTGGATAGAAAACTTGGGTGGGCCCCAGAGCCGGTGTGAACGCTGTGAAAAGAAAAATCTTGCCCCTGCCGGGAATCGACCCCCCCCCCCACCTGCCCNTAAACTGTCGCTACACAGATTGAGCTGTACTAGACTAAAACAATAAAAAGTACCTCGTACAAAAGAAGCTCGGCAATTCTTTCAGATATAAATAAATATTATTTGTCGTGAAACATATCTGAGGGTGTATGTCACATCTTCGGTAGGCAATTTTAAGGCGCGTCCACATAACTCGTGCTCGTGGGGAGACTCGTCTGGCTTTTACTTGTGTTCGTAAATCTTCGTCCACACTACTTAAGTTGCTCGCCAGGCTTCGGCGCGTGAGGATCCGTATATTTTACTCGTAGTGTGTATAGGCTGTAGTCGTATTTTAATTTATTGGCTATAGTTTTTAAATTCAAAATTTAAAATTTGCTTGTCGCGTGACTTGTCATATCGTCCACATTACTCGCGAGCATAGCGAGTCACACGAGCACGAGCAATGTGGACGCGCCTTTACAGAAACAAATGAAACCTCCGGTAAGCGAATTTTCGTTCCCACGTTTAAAATTGAATCTGGCGACTTCGTTATGCCCGTGTAGCAATATATCCCTCTATCTGATAACCCTACGTACTAGAATGAAACGGCTTCATACTAGACGAAAATGACAAGTATGTAGGGCTGGACTATGCAGTCGGCATGCAGATGGATTTCTATAACACAATTACAGCCATACACGCACTTCAGCCGTAACCAGAAAGCAAATGGTACCATACGGAGAATTTGTCTCTTTAGCGACGGCTTATATTCTCATACTGTTCTGTCTCGAATCTGAGGCAGTGAAATATGGTCATGAGTCTCATGGAACATGGACCAGCGAATGACTGCGCTGGCGAGCGCCAGCGGCAATTGTAAACGGCAGACCAGAGAACGTCCCACATCAACAAATCCACAATTGTCAGACAGTAATAAAAACCTGGTCGTAAGCCCCAGATTGGTGTTTTATTTCCAGACAGACTGGCCGACTGACCATCGGTCTTAACATAACTTTGGTGCCGGTGTAACTCCGTGTGGAGGCGGGTTCGAATACCTCCACCGTAGCCCTAGGAGTCGTAGGAGGCGACAAAAAAGTAACCCAATGTCTGGGGGTCCATCTGGGGCACTGTTTCTGGGGGAACCTGGACCCGAGAAAGCATTCGCTGGCGAGGGCCAGCAGCAAATGTAAACGACAGACCCATTCACTTGTAGAGACAATGTTACATAAGAACTATAACTGCAACTGTTCAGTTGCAAAAGAATAATGGTCATGGGTCTCAAGGGGCTTTGGTTCCAAGACGAAATGATTGGCGATAAACTTCCAGTAGTAAAGTGACTCTGACTCTGATTCTGGTGCTGGAGTACGGAGATATGGACTGGCTCTAACGATGGGGGGCCCAACTGAGTAAGCTTTTACCTGAAGATGGAGACATGATCCAGTCTCCGAAACGTTTTAATGATAAACAGAACTATGGATAGAGTCCAAAAACACAATAACGGTATTAAGTAGTTACTATAGGATTCTGACGATGGTGTATAACACACTGATATATTGGGTTTTTGGACTTTATCCATCGTCCTGGTTCTTAAGATAACAAATAAAAACACGACGTTTCGGAAACTGGATCTGTTTCCGTCCTCAGGCGAAGGAAAACACCTATTCCGTTTGGTCCGTTAGAAAGAGCTAGCCTCAATCACTCAATCACAATCAATCCAGTGATTGAGGCTAGCTCTTTCTAACGGACCCAACAGAATAGGTGTTTTCCTTCACCTCAGGACGGAAACAGATCCAGTTTCCGAAACGTCGTGTTTTTATTTGTTATCTTAAAAACCAGGACGATGGATAAAGTCCAAAAACCCAATATATCAGAATAACGGTATTGATATACCATCGGTACAAACTTTTAGATCTTAGTTTAACCGGTTTATAAAATTAGCACAAAGGAATACGGAATACATTATAGAATCAAACAGAGCGGAAAGCGTAGCGTAGTTGGTTGATGCACTATGCTACAAGCCTCAAGGTTGCGGGTTCGAGCCCTGATGAGGTGGATTTTTTTTTTCAATTTACCTAATTCTTCCAGCCGCACTATGGCCCTGGGGTCGACTCAGCCTCTTAATAGAAATGAGTACCAGGGATCTTCCTGGAGGGCAAAAGGTGGCTGGCTTGTAAGGCTGACAGCCTTACCGTCAACTGTGAGACGAGGAAATGTGGGGGCTTCGACGTCTCACAACCCTATGGGCCTTGAAGGCCTGTTACAGGGATAGCTTTATGACCTTGTGTAGAAGGATTTATTACGGATAAATCTGGTTGACGATCGCAACTGTTTGACATGTGTTAGTGTTAAGTGTCCCATGCCGAATTCGAAGAAAATGCATTAGCGCCGATGCCACATCACAGATATGCGGACACACATGATCTCCAGAAAAGGCTTTCTTTCCTTCTTAGCCTGTGCATGTCTGTGAATCCCCCCAATCAACGTTTGAATGCCTGAACCTGTCTTTATGAAACTCGGTATGTATATCCTGACACCTGAGCCCATCTCAACGGCGCACTTACTAAATCCCTGCCATCAGTCTGTGTGTCTGCGTTTCTGTGAATACCTCCTAGTAACTTCTGAATGCCTGAACCAGTCTCTATGAAACTCGGTATGTATATCCTGACACCTGAGCCCATCTCAACGGCGTACTTACTAAATCCCTGTGTGTCTGCGTATCTGTGAATCCCTCCTAGTAACTTCTGAATGCCTGAACCAGTCTTTACGAAACTATGCATGTATATCCTGACACCTGAGCCCATCTCAACGGCGTACTTACTAAATCCCTGTGTGTCTGCGTATCTGTGAATCCCTCCTAGTAACTTCTGAATGCCTGAACCAGTCTCTGTGAAACTAGGCATGTATATCCTGACACCTGAGCCCATCTCAACGGCGCACTTCATAATTCCCTGCCCTCAGTCTGTGTGTCTGCGTATCTGTGAATCCCTCCTCAGTAACTTCAGAATGCCTGAACCAGTCTCTATGAAACTGGGCATGTATATCCTGACACCTGAGCTCATCTCAACGGCGTGCTTCAAAAATCCCTCCCATCAGTCTGTGTCTGTTCTATCGTTGCAAGGCAACGGCGCGGTAATCACGTTCCCGCCGCAATTAATACACGCAACAATGGAAGAATTGTTGGACGCGTGTCTGTGTATCACCTTATTGTTGCTTGGTAACAACTCAGGTACATACGTTCCCGCGGCAACGAAGAATTGTTGGAAGTGTCGTTTTGTACGCGGTCCGTGTCGTATCAAAGGAAAGTAGGTGATTAGTTCTGCCCAGAAGCGGTTTCCTTTGTAACGAACGCTTAAAAACTATGTCAAGTTTCTATACAACTTCAGCGCCTATTCTGTTATGAAGAAAAGAAACCTCTTTATCAATTTACCCACGATACTGTAAGGTCACAGAAGAATGTCATGTGACAACAGTCTGAAGACAGACGACACGAAATACTGGTGTGCATGCACATGAGTAATGTCGTGTTGTGTCATACGTTGCAAACGTTAACTAGGCTTAGGCCGCGCCATAGCTCAAGCGGTTAGTTGCTGGCTTCCCACCGTGGCGGCCAGGGTTCGATCCCAGGGTCTTGTCAAGTGGGATTTGTGGTGCACGAAGTGGCGCTGGGGCAGGTTTTCTCCGAGTACTTCGGTTTCCCCTGCCAATCTTCATTCCACCAAATTCTCCATCATTATAGTCACCCGGGGAAGGTACAATAGGACAATCAGTGGCCGCCGTGCCGAGTGGACCCAGCTGGCCTCCATCCCCCACTGTGCGAATTAAAAAAAATAACTAGGCTTACTGCCGCCCGGGTTCGCTCAATTTAAAAAAAAATTGTCGCACAAAGAATTTTGTGCATGACATAAAACAGACATTCATCGTTTAATAGCAACATTCTCTTATAATTAAAAAAATTCATGACAAAACACGTCTTTATGTACTGTAATAATATGTAACAAGTATAACACACGCAGTCACAGGAGCAAGACACAACACAAAGCACAATACACACACGATAGTGAAAGAGTGCTCCGACAGAAGAGGATATGTGACTTGCGTAGTGAGATACGACGTAGAGATGAAAAATCTTGAACAATTTTAATATTTTTAACATTTAACATTTATCAATATATATGATAAATATATATTTTAGTTATTTTAATATGAAGACGACAAGGCATGCAATGAACTAGTTTAGCGTAAATCGAATAAGCACCTGAAGATGGCACTTTTGTGCCGAAACATGTAGTGCGAGAGAGAGGAGATAGATAAGTGTATGCACTGGAAGACGGTTGAAATAAATCATGGACGTAACAAGTAATATTATTTACTTTTATTAATCTCATGAACCAGAATCCTTTTTTTAATAGTCTTTCAAGAAGATATTCTCACCCTTATAGAACCCAAAAGTTCATTGCTGCTTTAAGAAGGGAAATCCACTGGTCGCTAACAAAATAAGAAGTTCGTGTGCTTAATTAATTAAGCACCATGCCACGAAGACTATGTGGGAGTGGAGTCCCTATCCTGAGGCATATAATATTATATAATATTAAATACATTATAATATTATTACAACATTATATCATATCTTGATATTGACTTCCGTGGCAGCCTCAGAGACTCTTCTACCCTGACGATGAAGGAATGAGATTCCTTCGAAACACTGGTATCTTTTCCCCATGCTACACATCGCAAAAGACAACGGCCCACTGCAAACTGTCTTCCTGTGCGGTACCTACCTTTCGACGGGCAATTTCACCTGGTGAACTGGCACTAGAGGCTGCAACACAATATCCAAAGCTGTATTTCTTGAAAAGAAAAATAATTCAAGGAGCTTCTTTTTCTTGAAGACTCGCTTTAGAAATCGAGATAAGACGCTAACGTCAACATTTTCAGCAACCCTAGCCATTATGAAAATCGTAGGCGATTTCAAATCGTCACAGAGAGGACAAGTAACACAACCGCCTGTACGCCACACACAAGAAACTTTCCTAATTTATAATTACAGCCGCAAACGCTAGCAGCGAGCAGTCGGCCCGACATGCGCATTAGACAAGGCATGAGTATGTCAATGTCACAAAGGTATGAAGATATATTAGTGCTTACTCAGGTCCTGTCTCTATAGCAGCTTACAGTACTGTTATCCCTTCTACTTAAGCACGCAATTAAGCACTACACCGTGAAAGCGTATGGGGGGAGCGGAGGTACAGATCCACCATCCTTAACCTCGGAAGAAAGAAGAAGAGTTATCAGCTTCACAGCGTAGTCGGTATAGCGACTGGCTACGGGATGGGCGACAGAGGGGCCGGAGTTCGAGTCCCGGTAGGATCACCGAGCCCCTTATCCGATGGGTACCGGAGGTTCTTTCACCGGACGTAAAGCGGCCGGGGTGTGAAGCTGAGCACTCACCCCGACTAGTGCCAAGGTCAAGAAAATATGGATCTATACACCCACTCTCCCATACACCTTCATCGAGTAATGATTAATTAGTTAAGCATAGGGATAATTTTACTACACCCAGTGGACAGCAGCAATTTACCTGTCACCGCATCAGAAGGGTGAGTTCTAAAGGCTCTCAGACCTGTCACACAGTAATATATGGTCATGAGTCCAGCGGGAATAGGAACTAAGAATCAGTATGCTGGCGAGGGCCAGCAGCAGTTTCACAAGTAGACAGACAGCACATCAAGTCAGAGGTTGCAAGTCTCCAAGAGTCGTGAGACGGTAAAATATGGTCTTGAGTCCCGTGGGACTAGGAATCAAGACTCACTATGCTGGCGAGGGCCAGCAATTTTCCAAACAGACATCACATGAAGGCAGTGGTTGCAGGACTCCAAGAGCCGTGAAACAGTAAAATATGGTCATCAGTCCCACGGGACCTGGAAAGAATAACGACTCTGCTGGCGAGGACCAGCAGCAATTTACCAGACAGCCATGGCATCAGAATTATGGAGCAATAAATGTGGCCACTATTCAGAAAGAACAATCTCCCCCACTCGTCGATGAGGAGCCCCATTTCCAAGCGAGTAAATGCACTTAGAGCGAACAAAACTTAAGTCATGGATCCAAGACGAGACCCGCAACAGAAATTTACAGATATGCTATACATCACATCGAACCCTGAAGATGGAGACAAATATTGTCCCCGAAGCTCTGAAAGCTACCACTATCTTCACACTGCTGACCGCTGGAGGAATGAAGGTGTCTGTGGACACGATTTTGGCGGGACGCTTGGAGCTAAGGGGTATGTGGTCGGAGAAAGCTGCACAATTACCAGGGGCGTTCCGTAAATAATGCCTCATATTTTTCTGTGTTAATATGTAACGTCTGAGCTGGATGCTGGTGGTGTTGTAGTAAAGGTTGAGCCTTCCCGCCAATCTACTGTTAGTTTGGTTGTCGTGCGACAGATAGTGACAGCAGAGCAGTCTACCAAAATGGCGTCTGACATAGAAGTGCGTATGAAAGAGAAATGTGTTATTGAATTTCTCACTGCCGAACAAATTGTACCCACTGATATCCATCGACACTTGCTAAAGGTGTACGGAGACAATACAGTGGAAGTCAGCAAGTGAGGCGGTGGGTAGTGCGTTTCAACAGTGACGAAAGTGAAGTGCACGACAAGCCACGCCGTGGGCGTCCCTGCTCAGCTGCCACTCCTCACAATGAACAGCGCCTCATCCATACAGATCAGCAGATAACGACCAGGGACTGTCAATTCTGAACGCTATAAAACGACGTTGACTAAGCTGAAAGCCCGTATTTCCCGAGTCAGGCCAGANGATACAGGCTCTTGTTCATCGATGGCAAAGCTGCATAACGAATGGTGGTGATTATGTGGAAAAATAACTGTAAGTAGCTGAAATCTTGCTCTATTTAATTGCATTATTATGCTTTCTGTATCTGTTGTAGTTTTCTTAAAAAAAATAGGAGGCATTATATACAGAACGCTGTAATAAAACTGAAACAAACATGTTCCACAGATTTTTTTACATGGCATGAAGTAAAATCCNAGATGAAAAATTAACACAAAATTTTAGTCGGAACCCCTTGGGATGAGACCTGGGTACAGGTTGTAATAGTAAAGGTATCCCTATTACAAGTCGTGGAGGCCCACAGGATAATGAGACGCCGAGGATCCATATTTTCTAGGTAGATAATCAGCTCACAGATGGCGGTGAGGTAAACCTTTTTTTTTAATGCTAGTGGGGTGGGACTAAGTCCCTTGTACTGCGGCCACTTCTGGCCTATTGTACCAGTCCCAGATGATAAGTGAGGGTGAGTGTGGAGCAATTAGTGGAATGAAGATTGGCAGGGGAAACCGAAGTACTCGGAGAAAACCTGCCCCAGCGCCACTTTGTCCACCACAAATCCCACTTGACCAGACCCGGGAGAGGTCAACCTTACGCGCCGGCCTCCCTTTAATCCTAGGAATATTCCTGATACTAATTTCTGTTAGAGGCTGAGTCGACCCCAAGGCCACAGTGCGGATGGAAGGATCAGGTTAACTGTAAAATCAAATGGCTTTATCGGGAATCGAATCCGCTACCTTCCTCCTTGTAGCGTAATGCCTCAACCAACTACGTTACCGCGTGGACCTCTGTACAAACTGAAAGATAAGTTTTAAAATGAATCATAATAAATATGGTGAGCAACTATAAGCCGGATTGAAGCAGATGAGGACAGGATCTAGATGCTGGCTTTTGAGAACACGATAATGAAACTTCGAATCCCACAAGAAAAGGGATTTCCTTAGCGAGTTTTCAGTTCAGTGAAGACATGCACTGTTCTGTTCATTTGATTACTTAGTTACAGCACCTTGTCGATTGACTGGCTAGCAGATGAGTCGACCGGTTTGCAGGGAAGATGAAATCTGTGGGCCTCAACAGGACCATCCCGAAACGTGTCTTTTCCAATCAACCACACCGCTTGGTTCCAGAGTCGATATTCACGTGTCCCTTTCCAGTGGCGGGCAGGCGGTAGCGTAGTTGCTTGAGGCACTACGCTACAGGCCGTAAGGTCGCGGGTTCGATAAGGCCATAGGAATTTTCAATTTGCCTAATTTTTCTAGCCGCACTATGCCCCCGGGGTCGACTCAGTCTCTAAGGCTACGAGTCTGGTTCGGATTACTTTCACCACACACGGACGAGTTTGGCTCATTGGAACCCGAGCCGAGCCAGACTCGTACGTGCATGGGCCCCTTAACAGAAATGAGTACCAGGAATCTTCCTGGGGGGGGGGGGAAAGGGCGACGGGGCGTAAGGCTGACAATCTCACCGCCGTCTGTGAGCCGACTGTCTAAGAGAAAATGTGGGAGCCTCAACGTCTCACAACCCTATGGGCCTCCAGGGCCTGTTACAGGGATAGCTTTACCGTTTTTATCCTTTCCAGTGGCGACTCACTACGTGTCGTTCCACATTACGTAAACACGACAAGGTACACACAATATTTCTTTTGAAACAAATCTTATCTACTCCGTACAGAAAAAAAAAATTGTACAAGCGAAAGCTGTCAAAACTTTCCTAGTCTTTTCGATGGCTGTTTTTGACATATCATGTACCTTCCGTTCCCTATGAGGCCTCACATACGTCCTGATCAGACCCGCTGCCAGTTGGCCATCGCTGCGCAGTCGCGAAGTGAGTCACTTTCACAGGTGACTTGACAGTGACACCCGCCACCAGTTAACGAAACTGAACTAAACAGGGAAGACACCAAACGGAAAAGAGAAGGGGGGGGGGCGACGACTTATTAAGATTTCCTTGAAGATCATCACATTGACGATGATTTCAAATACACATTTAGCCCTCCGATTGCTATTCCCCTATCAACAGAAAAGTTGCACGTAACGCGTCTATACTATAATACTTGTTATGCTGCATTTTACATAGGGCGTCCCTGGAGGAAAGGTCATAATTCTGGGAGGTCATAGTATCGGTCATTCCAAGTAAGAAAGTGTATATATGTACATGTGTTATATTTAGAACGGTTTCCGAGAGTAAATGTCAGTAAACTTCTACCGGACTGCACGGCGTCATATGGAATTCTTTTATCAGTAACCGAACATGGTTGCCGGCCGGAAATAGTTACTCTGGGCTGCATTTTTGCCCAAAACTTTGAACGAAAAAAATATAAAAAAGGTAAAGCTATCCCTGTAACAGGCCGTGGAGGTCCATGGCGTTCTGAGACGTCGAGGCTCCTACATTTTCTAGACACTCGGCTCAAAGCTGGCTATGAGGTTGTCAGAATTACGCGCCAGCCGCAATTTACGCCCCAGGAATATTCCTGGTACTCATTTCAGTTGGAGGCTGAGTCAACCCCAGGGCCATAGTGCGGCTGGAAGGATTACGTCAATTGAAAAAAAAAAACGAATGACTTCATCGGGACTTGAACCCGCGACCTTCCGGCTTGTAGCATAGTGCCTCAACCAAATACGAGTACGTTACCGCGTGCTCCGAAAAAAATATATTTGGTCATAAATAAATAACAGTAAAATTTAACATACTTATTTTTAACTAGAAATATTCGTATATAATAAGATCGTTAATGTGCTGCATGAAATTATGGTGAAGCGGTGTGCCGACAGTACACAAGTAGTATTAATTCTGACGGTAGGTGGCTCTGCCAGCAACAGGTTGTCAACAGCTGTCGTTATTTTCATTTAAAAAACATTATTTGGAAAACTGTTGAAACTTGTATTTTTTCAGTAATGGGATTTTACCACTACAATGTAAGTACCCGACGTTTCGGAGAACTTCTACCGGATTACATGGCGTTATAGTCCCGAAGACAGTATTCTTCACAGTCAACGCTGTGAAAACCTCAAAGCCAATAAAATTAATCTTCATAGTACTTATTTACATATCGGTTGGCCTATATACACAGCTGCAACGACCACTATAACAGTTTCTAAGGAAAAAAAATCATGCCTCTACAATAAACAATGTTATCAACCAACACAGTATGCAAAGAGAAAACATTTTACTTACTTACTTACTTACTTACTCATGGAGCTGAGCCCTTCTGGAGGAGCCGCCAATTCTGCAGCTACTCAAGAATTTCCCAGCATTTTATGGAACCCGAAGGTTCACTACCGTGTTCACAAGAGCCCTCCACTGGTCCCTATCTTGAGTCAGATCAATCCAATCGACACCATCCTATCTCTCTAAGATCCATTTTAATACTGTCCACCCACCTACGCCTTGGTCTTCCCAGTGGTCTCTTTCCTTCTTGCTTTCCCACCAATATCCTATACGCATTCCTCGTCTCCTCCATTCGTACTACATGCCGTGACCACCTCATGCTCCTTGACTTGGTCATTCTAATTATACTTGGAGAAGAGTACAAGTTACACATTGTTTTCCCCATGTCACTACAGCCCCAGTGGGCCTAGACCTACCTCCATGAAGTTCTCCGTTCACTTCGGTTTCTCTAGATCTTACACATTCGGTAGGACTCCTTGGGCGAGTGTTCACCTCGTCGCAAGGCCTCTACCTGTACACAAGCACAGAAACACGCGCAAACACAAACTAAACATCCATGCCCTGAGTGGGATTCGAAACCACGATCCCGGCTTCCGAGCGAGCGAAGACAGTACATGCCTTAGACCGCTCGGCTACGGTGACCGAGAATGTACAAGAATAATATATAAGAATTCAGTTCGTACCTCACAGAAAACAGATCCGAACTCATGATCCCGGCTTCCGAGCGAGCGAAAACAGTGCATGCCTTAGACCGCTCGGCTACCGTGACCGACAGTGTATAAGAATAATATATAAGAATTCAGTTCGTACCTCACAGAAAACAGATCCGAACCCACGATCCCGGCTTCCGGGCGAGCGAAAACAGTGCATGCCTTAGACCGCTCGGCTACCGTGACCTGCAGTTATATATTTTAGCCTTCGTCTGGTAATCTAAAAAATTAGGAAACTCAATCTATTTCCACTTTCAGGTAATGAAGGAGACATCTACTCCATTGCGTCCCTCAGAAGAAGCCGTCCACAATCAACAGACAAGCTACTACACGTTCACTACATCTATTTAAATACCTGATACCAGGCTATGTCTAAGGGAGATAACAGTAAAATATGCAAATAAAAATTGTGATAAAGCATATGCATTCGTGGAATTAGGATAGAAAGGGAGGTAGAAATTTATGCTACAAACCTATCCAACAAAATAAGTCCATTTATATTACTTTCTGTCGCAGATTGTATCCGGCAGATTCTATTCAAACGTCAGCGTTCCACTTACGAGCATGAGCAGCAATGAAACACAATTCGTGAGTCTTTAAATAAAGTAAAACGACACACGGTTTGGAAGAAGTAAATCTCATTAGAAAGTCCTAACGTTTTGGAAGCTATAAGCAATCAGATAATATCTTCAGCCACAAGAACTTCCTTATCAGATTTTCTTTCAATCCACACAGAATAACATGTAAGTTCTAGCAATCGAATTGAAATTAAAATAAATAAGCCACTTACGTAAGATATCCTCAGTTTCTTGCCTGGCGAGAAGCAAGAAAATAACTGACAGTTATCTGTCATCATCTTTGTATTTACCAGACTAACATGTGACCTCAATGGGCGAACTCCAACTACCGACAAAGCTAATGCTCAACTATAGACGCCATTGTCCATTGCTCCGAGGTTTCGAAAACATCTCATGGTGTAGCAGGTGCTGATCATCGCGTCCGAGTTGTTACCACTTAAGCTTCGTATTCTGGAGATCCTGGTTCACATCTTTGGACGAAGATGGGTGTTGAAGACTGCGTTGTTATCCTCAGTCGCTATAGACAAACGCTGGGACAGCACCTCAAATTACACCATAACTGACTCCTTCCACGTCCATACCAATTCATTATTCACAATCGTCCCATCATTCATGATCTGAGCTATTCAGTGCTGTTAAATAAATCACGAGGGCCCACCCCCGATTTCAGAAAAAAAAATCGAAAAAAGGAACTTACCAAATGAGGTAAAGTTGTCCCTGTACCCAATTAATTGTGCACCATGTCATGAAAAAGCATGGGAGTGTGACGGTATAGCTCCACCATTCTTGACCTCGGTATTAGATGGAGGTGAGTGTTGAGCTTCACACCCCGGCCGCTTTGATCCCAGGTAAAGAGCCTCCAGTACCCATTGGACAGGTGATCGGGTGGGCCCCAGAGCCGGTCTGGATGTTGTGGAGTAGAGAAAAATCTGTTTCCCCTGTCAGGAATCGAACTTACAGCTGTCCAGCCCGTCGCTATACCGACTGAGTTACCACGGTTCTCAGTTTACCAAATACTGAAACTAAAATAAAACTGATTTAAAAATACGTTGTTCTGTTTTCACTACTTTGGAGAGATCAGTAAAGTTAGTCTTACACGGCTTTAATATAAGTCTGTAAGGGGCCGTAGAAGTCGACAGAAAGGGTACCCAGTGCTCCGAGGTATAACTGTAACTGTTACTGGGGGACATAAATAGAAGGACCTGTTCCTCCAGGTTGGGGGTTAGACGCAAGGCTGACGACCTTGCTCTGTCTGTCATGAAACCCAAGAGCGAAAACCTGATGTAATCTGGAAGAATCTTCTAAGGCCTTGTCTCAAGAAAGGGCTGTATTGCCAACGATACTGACTGATTAATAATTCTTAAATTATCGAACACATCAATCTTCTTTCTTATTTAATTACGTTTCATCTAAAGGCGCGTCCACATTACTCGTGCTCGTCGGGAGACTTGTCTGCCTTTTACTTGTGCTCGTAAATCTTCGTCCACACTACTTCGGTTGCTCGCCAGGCTTCAGCGCGTGAGGATCCGTATATTTACTCGTAGTGTGTATAGGCTGTAGTCGTATTTTAATTTATTGGCTATAATTTTTTAATTAAAAATTAAAAATTTGCTTGTTTTGTGACTTGTCATATCGTCCACATTACTCGTGAGCATAGCGAGTCACACGAGCACAAGTAATGTGGACGCGTCTTAAGGAAAATGTCCATAACTCGAACGGTTCTATCATTTGCGAATATAAATTGGAGAGGATGTGGAAGGAAGTGGTCGTGGGCTACTTTGGGGGACTAGTGAGGAATATGCGTGGAACGCTGAAGAAACCCACGAAAAACCGATTCGTCCAGCAATAAAACTTTAAATTCATGGAATGCCGTAGGAAATTTTTAAAGTAGGCCACATCGGTACAGGACACTGTACTAAAACAACATTCCTCTATAACTGCCCTGACCCCTGACACTTCGGGGTCAAGGGGGAATGGGGGAGGGGGCGTCGAATAACGCAGAAGAGCGTAAAAAACAACATTAACATACGATAAATGAATAACAATAACGAAACAAACTGTGACCCAGCCTTGAACTGCAAGGCGTGCTAATCATATACCGCGTGTTCAGAACTCCGTTCAACTGCATTTTGGATTAATGTAAAAGGCGTTCGTATTTCTATGATGAACCAAATATTACATACACAAAGCTTAAGTTATAAGAATGTGATTTTAGAATAAGAAAAAAAAAGTTTACCAAATAGCGTTACTTTATGTTAAGTCCTCCAAAACTGTTCTGAAAGTAGGCATTCAAAACATGAGGTTTTTCTGACACACCCTGTATATGTGGCTCATATTTCAGAATACGCTTAAAAATGAAAAATGTACAATGTAAAAAAAATGTAAAGCTGTCCTAGCATTTAATTAGTTAGGTACTATGCCATGAAGACGTATGGGTGAGTGGAGGTACAGCTCCACCATTCTTGACCTCGGCACTAGATTGAGGTGAGTGGTGAGCTGCACGTCTTCCGGTACCCATCAGACAGGAGGCTGAGTGGGCCCTAGAGTCGGTCTGGACGCTGCGGAAATAGGGAAACATCTCTTGCGCTTCGCAGGAATCGAACCCCGGTCGTCCAGCCCGTATCTATACTGACTGAGGCCGCGCCATAGCTCAAGCGGTTAGTCGCTGGCTTCCCACCGCGGTGGCCAGGCCTCGAGCCCGGGTCTGGTAAAGTTGTATTTGTGGTGGACAAAAGGGCGCTGGGGCAGGTTTTCTCCGAGTACTTCGGTTTCCTCTGCCAATCTTCATTCCACCAAATTCTCCATCATTATAATCACCTGGGGCAGGTACAATATGCCAATCAGTGGCCGAAGTGACGAGTGGACCCATCTGGACTCCACCCCCCGCTAAGCGAATTAAAAAAAATCTATACTTACTGAGTTATCCCTGCTCATTTCAAAACTGACAAAACGATCAGGTATTTGGCACTGATCAGAATACTGCAGGCTGTGTCCAAGTTTGAAGTTGGCTATTTAACGACGTTGTCGGTATCGAGACTATATG
Source organism: Cryptotermes secundus (assembly GCF_002891405.2). Lineage (NCBI taxonomy): Eukaryota > Metazoa > Arthropoda > Insecta > Blattodea > Kalotermitidae > Cryptotermes > Cryptotermes secundus. The sequence continues at coordinate 810,845 of NW_019738871.1, forward strand.
TTATCAATGCTGGGTTGCTGGAATGCAAACGGCTGGGGAAACTGAAGTACTCTGAGAAAACCTGCCCCAGCGCCACTCTGTCCACCACAAATTCCACATGACGAGACCTGAGATCAAACCCGGGTCACCGCGGTGGGAAGCCGGCAACGTTAATCGAGACACGGAGTTCTTTCTGGAATTTCGGAATGTACACATCCTGTCATTCGGCGCTGTGCTAGGCGAGACAAAGAAGAGGCAGAGAAACCAAGTATGATTTGAATGAACGGAGACAGAAAAAGAGGTCGAAGGAATCGGGGGAAACGAACAAGGAATGAGAAACAGAGAAGCAAAAAGTGGAAGAGAAAGAAGATAAAGAAATGAAGCAGACAAATAAGGAAGTGAGAATCACAGCATGAAAGAAACAAAGGAAGGAAGAATGAAATAAAGAAGGAAATGAGGGAATAACCGGAGAAAGTAGAGGAGTAATGAACATTACAGAGAAATAAAAGGAAGAAGGGATGAAGAAGACAAGAAGAGAACAAATAAAGAACGAAGGCAACAAAGTAGAAAGACACAGACATAAGAAAGGAAGAAACATAAGCTGCAAGTTGCCCATTCACCAATTTGCGTTTGGCCCTAACGTAGCGACCATCCTGTTAGGTCACAGACTGACAACACTGCAGTCGGTGCAAAGTCTGAGTCACATCTGAGAGATCTCGACAATAGCGTTACTCAGAGCATTACCAGAATCAGGGACAGTAATAACTAAATATATTGCACTGTCACTGTGGAGGGGACAGACATTGCTGGCCAGACGCCAGGACCAAACTGACGTCATACAGAACTCACCAGAAGTCCACGCGCGTCATCAGTTGATTAAAAAAAAAAGAACGACTGCTCAACAGTTTATTCCCCCTAAGCATAAGCCCTCAAACTCCAAAGACTTCAATTTAATGCTTCTCCTGCTCATGGGAAACTGCTTCCCTTACAAGGGGATCAGTGCGTGAAGGAATCCCTTCATTTCCATGCAGACGAGATAGAGGATACGCGGAGCCTTACCTCCGCATTCTTTATTCCTCCATCGGATGAGAGACTGCCGGGTTTAGTAAACGTGTAGCCTTGCTTTACCTTACCCAACTACCATAAACTGTAAACGGGCTGACGTAACTAATTAACTAACTAGCTAACTAACTTGGAAGGCGTATGGGTGAGTGAGACGGGGTCCAGTTGGTACGTCTGTCCTATTTGCTTATGAGTGTTGAACATTTTGTGGAATAAAAATTGGCAGGGGAAACAGTAGTACTTGTAGGAAACCTGTCCCAATGCCACTTCGTCCATCACAAATCTCTCATAACCGGATCAGGGATCGACGCCGGGTGAACGGCCGACGACTGACCGCCTCGGCTAATTGTACCCATCCCTGATGACAAACGAGTCCACACTCTCCATCGCAAAGTTGTGTTAAAATATATAAAAGTAAAGCTAATCCCTTAACAGGCCGTGGAGGCCCATAGGGTTGTGAGACGTCGAGGTTCCCACATTTTATAGACGATCTGCTCAGAGATGGCGGTCAGGTTGTCAGCCTTACGCGCCAGCTACATTTTACCACCATGAAGATTCGTGGTACTCATTTCTCTTAGAGGCTGAGTCGACCCCAGGGCCACGGTGCGGCTGGAAGGATTAGGTAAATTTAAAAATCCAATGACCTCATCGAGAATCGAATCCGCAACCTTCCGGCTTGTAGCAGAGTGCCTCAACTAACTGTGCTACAGCGTGACCAGATGTGTCTTAAAAGTGTGTAAAAACATATCTGCATTCACTATGTAGCCGTCATCCCGCTGAGCAATATCAGAGTTGGTTCCCACCAAGCATGCCAGATCCCGCGGTCTGCGCTGTAACAACGTTGTAATAATCGTCATGTAAGCCATAACCTCGTAATTTATGGTAAACTTTACAATTCGTTTCGCATTATTACATAATCTATTACAGCAGCAATTACGTAATTCAGCCTTGGCCGGTCTCATTTTACTACCTCACGCGACACGTATCATTGCCACTGAACCTGCAAACCTGTTACTTAACGGACTTCCAAGAAACGAAAAATTCTTATTTTCCACCATTCCACGGACTAATAAACTGCGACTCCCAATTCACTTAACACACAAAGAACCTTGTGCTTACGAAGACTTTATCAAATTAACAAATTTAACGATATATCTTAAGGGGGGGGGGAATAAATTCAACATCCCAAGATTTTTCTCTACTCCAAAGCGTGAAGACCGGCTCTGGGGTCCACCCAACCTCCTATCCAATGGGTACCGGGGGCGTGAAGCTGACCACTTACCTCCAGCTAGTGCCGAGGTCAAGAAAAATGGAGTCATACCTCCACTCCCCCACACATCTTCATGGCGTGGTGCTTAACTAATTAAGCGCATTGACAACTTTACCACATTATGTTCTTAAGTTGAGGCTCACCTGTGTAAAGTACTTACGCAGGCATTGACATATTCAGCAAAAGTGACGAGCCACCACTGGTTTCCTTAGGTACGGTGAGTGCTTTTAGATCCGGCCTCTGTGTTGCGAACGAGAAAATGAGGGCCAAAGAGTGGCGGGACAGTGGTTGCAGAACCAATGTGCGTGGGAGGGAAGGTCCTGCACAACATACAATTCTTAACGCGGTGAATTGGACCAAATCCAGTATGAATTCTGTCGGCAAAGTCTAAAAACTTGGACAGTAGTTCACTGGGCGTGTCTCGGTCGGTATAGTGACTAGCCTGCTGTATAAATGGAGTACTGAGGCTCTATTCCCGGCGAAGATAACAATTTCTCTCGTGACGATAGTGTCTAAAATGGCGTTGGGTCCCACCCATCTCTTATTCGATTGGGAGCGGGGGGGGGGGGCTTTGTTTGGGGGTAAAGCGGCAGGAGCGAGATTAAGACTTCATGGAGCTACACCTCCACTTCCCCCACGTCTTGGTGCGCAATTGAGAGCAGAGACGATTTTACATTACATTCTGCACAGCTGTGTGTAAGGAGCATCATGAGGTCATGTTGTTCGGTCCCCGACTGGTGGATAGAACTCCAGCTTCACATTCTGGAGCTATTAAAATAAAATCTATCTCCCCAAACTAGGGGCTGAAAGCTTCTCTTCTCAAGTCACTTCGCAGCACTTGGCAATACAGTGACCGAAATACCGGCAGCGTCGCCAAACCATAAACTGGACCCATTTCATTTGCAGCCAATGCTCAACAAGCTTTCCAATGACAGACGTTTGTTTCAGAGCAACGAACTATCGCAACATAACTTGGCAAGCTACTGGACCGTGACAACACAACCCTGAAAGCTACTGGACTGTGACAACACAACCCTAAAAGCTACTGGACTGTGACAACACAACCCTAAAAGCTACTGGATTGTAACAGCACAACTCTACAAGTTACTCCACTGTGACACACAACCCTACAAACTACTGAACGGTCACAATACAACCCTAGACGTTACTGGCGTATGGCAAACGAACCGTACAAGTTACAATGAAGCTAGAACCACAACTTCATAGGTATCACGTTCTCCTTTAAGAATTTTGCGATTAGAAAAGGAGTAGAGTCTCTAGAGGTTTGGTCATCCCTGCAACCGTGGAACAGAAATATCAAATGGCTTTGGGGGAGGGGGTGATGGCCAGCAGGGTGCGGTTGTCACGGCCCTCGGGGTCGCAGCTTGCAGTATGTTCCCACTATAATATTCCGGATGAGAAAGGGAAGAGAGAGATCGATAGCTGTCGGGTGTACAGTACGGCCGGCCTGGATCATAAAGTTGAAGTAACCGGGAGACAGCTCTTTCCAAGGTATCCACGAGTCTTCCCTGCTGCCTACTGTTTCGAAACTAATTTATCTGAACACGAATGACCTTGAGGAATATTTTTAGCCTATTTTCCTTACTAAAAAAAAAAAGGAGGCTTGAGATAACCTTGCTGTTCGTGTACCTGTCAGTGTCTGTTTGTGCGTCCTTCTGTCTGTTTACCTCCTTTAACTTTTAGTTTTATGAGGTCACCTTGCTGTATATCAGTCTTAATTTTTGTTAGCAGGTTTATGAGATCGCCTTGCTGTTTCTGTGTGTTTCTCCCTAATTTTTTTGTTTTCTATGCCATCCATGTAGTGTCAAATGAAAGTAGGCGATTAGTTATTCGCACAACTCCCTGTATTTTGTATTGTCCGGACCTGGCTCCAACAGAGGGGATGCTTCCCACCCTCACACCTGAGGACGGACACAGATCCATCTTCCGAAACGTTATGTTGTTCAGAATACAGGACGATGGACAAGGTAAAAATCCAGTAATCCCTAGCAGAATATCTAGGATTATAATCTTAAATGCATACTCTACTCTCATATTTATAATAACATTTTATTAATTATTTATAACTTTGTAATATTTTCTTTTTTGCAGCTGGGTACAGAGTCTAGGATACAAGATGAAGGGTCCAAAACAGACGGGTTTCGATTCCCTCTAACAGAAATGAGTATAATTTTCCTGGGGAGTAAAGCGAGGCCGGCGCGTAAGGCTGACAACCTCACCGCCATCTGTGAGCCGATTGTCTAAATAATGTGGGACCCTCAACGTCTCACAACCCTATGGGCCTTCATGGCCTCTTATAGGGATAGCTTTACTTTTTATTTTTTACAGGGGTAAGATTTCCTTTCTCCACAGCGGTCTAAGCGGTTCTGAGGCTCACCCAGTCTGTACCGGGGCGTTTGTCCATAGGGTAAAGTGACCACGGAATAAGACTGATAAAGTCACCTCCATCTAGAGCCTAGGTTAAGAATCAGCGAAGCTACACCTCCACTTCCCAATACATCTCCTTGGAATGGTGTTTAATTAAATAGAGGGACATCTTTTCCTTTACGTCTTAGTGTAAGGTCCTGGTATTACGAGAATTGACACCTTCGATTTCAAATAAAGCCCTATCGTGGATAAGTACAACTCCATGAAAACATTTTATACTGTGATGCTGTTATACTGTTTAGTTACAAACGTTTCGGAGAAACATACTGCCACCACCTTCAGGCAAAAAAGCCTTCTACCCCGAGGGACTATCTACACGTATGTACGAGTAGTATCAACCAGAAAAACACAACACGAATTATCGTCACCGTGATGACTTCAGACCTTATATTCCACAACTCATTATTGGTAAGATATATTTCTGAAAAATTATACAAACTGTGAATAAGGAGGTCCTGTGTGTATGAAGTTTCACCTCTGACATTACTCAGCAGATTTCAATGAAATTTCGTACCAGAGGTAAACACAAAACCTTGTACGGGGATTATAATTTTGGTCTACGCTGGTCATATGAGAGAGCCACCTTACATGAAATTTAAATCACGAAACATTCATCGAACATCACGTGGGTTCCGATTTAAATCTCGGCCAGGGCAACTACACTGATGAAGTTCTTCGTGGTTTTCCTCAATCAGGAGTCGGGATAGCTGTAGGTTCCTAAAGCAAAAGAAACTTAACACATTCCTAAATTTGGTAATGTTACTTCCTACACCTCAGTCGGTAGAGCGAAAGGCTTGAAGGCCGCGGTTCAATTCCAAGGGCAAGAGATTTTTCTCCTCTCCTCAGGGTCCAGACTGGCTCTGGAGCCCAAACAGTCTCCTATCCAACTGGTACGGGGAAATCTATCCTTGGGGGTAAAGCGGCCGGAGTGTGAAGCTAACCATTCACCTCCAAGTAGTGCCAAGGTGGAGAAACTGTAGTTCTATACATCCACTCCCCCATACACCCTCTTGATTCAGTGCTTAATTAGTTAAGCACAGGAACAACTTTACCTAACCATCCACGAACCCGCCGCGTAAGTAAACACACAAATGAACCCCATTACATATAAACCAGTTTCGTATCAACGCGTACTTAACACTAATTCTCAGCGCAAAAAATAGTCATATAACAAGCAACGTCCTACCGTATACACGGGGCGGCTGAATATCGATTTCCGTGTGTAATAGTAGCGTTTGTGTGTCTGTGAGCGCACATAAAGGCGAACCGTTACATAATTCATAACGACAAGCAGAGTCTATACAGAGGCTAAATATAGTACTACGATCGGTGTCAGAGGTCTAAGCACCTGGGGCCGAGCCGACTAAACCACTCATCGCTCCGGATAACTGGACGGGTACAGTGTGGTCAGGAACTGGTTGATGATTTCGTGCTTAAGTTTGATCGAAAGGAGGGTGCGAGCTAGAAAAGGGGGTGCGGGTCACTGTTGGATGGCAACGCCCCTCACTGTTTTCCCCTACACTCTTTTCTGAAAACATCGTCACACAACATACCGCAACAAGAAATGTGACTAATTTCTATCGGGAAAGTGGAAGGGAGGCGATCACAGTTGCCACGCGGTATGTCTTCGCCTGTTCAAACACTGGGATCGTGGGTTCGAATCCAACTTGGGGTATGAATGTCTTTGTGTTTTGTATTGTCCTGTGTATGTAGCGGCCTTGCAACGATCTGATTCCCCGTCCACAGAGCCATACCGACTGTCTATATAAAAAAACCGAAATAATTATTCCTGAATTGTTATATAGTGCTGACTGACGAGACAATCAGTGAACAGCAAAGGAAGAAGGGCGTGGAAGGAAGAAGTTGTGACAAAACCGGAGGTCCTGGAAATTTCCTTGGGGAATCGCGAAAAGTAAGGAAACTCTCAATCAAGATAGCCGATCTCCAGGTTGGTTTCGAATCCGGGACCTACCGAGTACGAAGAATAATGCCCATTCGACCACAGCGTCCTATCAACACATTTCTAACCTTGGCACTAAATAGGTATATGGACAGATTCCCGCTCCGACCGTTTTATCTCAAATGAACGGACCCCCGGTACCGATTGGATACAAGGCAGTGTGTGTCACAGAGTAAATCTGATTTTGCCAGGAATTGAATACCGGTCTTCTGGCTAAGCTCGTTACTTAAAATTCTCACTGTGGTCTTTTAGGTCGTGACACCGCATCTGCATATCAGTGGAGTGAAGAAAACACAAGAACCCGTCATAGCCGAGGTCCCTGCCAAGATTCGAAGCAAGCAACCTTCTTATACAAAGCAAGGCAGTTACGGCTAGATCAACCTCCTGTATCGAACGAAGCATACATAGAAAAAATAGTCGCACACACGCGCAATAAGTCTTTACGGTAAATTTCTCCCTGTGCTTAATTAAGCACTGCGCCATGAAGAAAGGGCAAGCGGATGTATAGATCTACGTATTCTTAACATTAGTCGGAGGTGAGTGATGAGCCTCACTCCCGGGGAAACATCCCCCCGGTACCCAATGGATGAGCCTCACTCCCGGGGAAACATCCCCCCCGGTACCCACTGGATGGGCCTCACTACCAGAGAAACATCCACCGGTACCCACTGGATGAGCCTCACTCCCGGGGAAACATCCCCCCGGTACCCACTGGATGAGCCTCACTCCCGGGGAAACATCCCCCCGGTACCCACTGGATGAGCCTCACTCCCGGGGAAACATCCCCCCGGTACCCACTGGATGAGCCTCACTCCCGGGGAAACATCCCCCCGGTACCCACTGGATGAGCCTCACTCCCGGGGAAACATCCCCCCGGTACCCACTGGATGAGCCTCACTCCCGGGGAAACATCCCCCCGGTACCCACTGGATGAGCCTCACTCCCGGGGAAACATCCCCCCGGTACCCACTGGATGAGCCTCACTCCCGGGGAAACATCCCCCCGGTACCCACTGGATGAGCCTCACTCCCGGGGAAACATCCCCCCGGTACCCACTGGATGAGCCTCACTCCCGGGGAAACATCCCCCCGGTACCCACTGGATGAGCCTCACTCCCGGGGAAACATCCCCCCGGTACCCACTGGATGAGCCTCACTCCCGGGGAAACATCCCCCCGGTACCCACTGGATGAGCCTCACTCCCGGGGAAACATCCCCCCGGTACCCACTGGATGAGCCTCACTCCCGGGGAAACATCCCCCCGGTACCCACTGGATGAGCCTCACTCCCGGGGAAACATCCCCCCGGTACCCACTGGATGAGCCTCACTCCCGGGGAAACATCCCCCCCGGTACCCACTGGATGGGCCTCACTACCAGAGAAACATCCACCGGTACCCACTGGATGAGCCTCACTACCAGGGAAACATCCCCCGGTACCCACTGGATGAGCCTCACCAGGGAAACATCCCCCCGGTACCCACTGGATGAGCCTCAGAACAAGTATGGACAACGTAGAAAGAAGACAAATCTTGCTCCTACCGAGACTCGAACTCTGAACAGTTTTCGAGGCAAAAACGAGTGATTGAACGCTAAACACATTTTTTCGTTGTTCATATTCGTTTATACGGCAGAAAGAAAAATACAATAAGCCAGGAGAAGTATCAGAATGAATTTCAAAGCCTCTCTCCCCTCGCATTGATATAAAAGGCTCTGCCCCATCATCACCCCAGTCTGTTACAATGACAAGATTACCGGCCATCACATGTATCATTACGGCGGTATGTAATGACTGCGACACATTACACCGAGTGTGGTACGGCTGGCAGTGACGGAGCGGCCCGGGCGCGTACTAGGGACACTTCAAACCCAATGTGGGCCTAATCGACGGGGTCAGGTCCGAACAAAAACGGTAAACAGATAAAGCTGTTCCTGTGCTTAATTAATTAGGCACAATGCCATGAAGACGTGTGGGGGAGCGGTAGTATAGCTCCATCATTCTTGATCTCGGTAAGCGGTAAGTTTCACGCCCCGGCCGCTTTGCCCCAGGCTAAATGCCGTCCGCCGGTATTCATTGCATAGGCGACTGGCTGGGGCTCGGAGTCGGCCGTCGCTTTATCAACTGAAATATCTCGGCTCGCGGGTCCGAACCAACAGAATTCAAAACCCCAAATTAATTCCGTTACACATGGCCTTATCGGTGTAGATCACGGTTACTGTACATAGTAAAAAATCACAGTTTTCATGGATTTTATATATAGAGGTCGTCAATACGGAAGGGCTCTGCTTCGACCAGCGAGTTAAAACTCACAGCCGTTTAGGAACATTCATGGCCGTCGATGCGCAGAAAAGAATAAATAAAGGCAGACCCGAGCAGGTGGCGGAGTGAGAGAGACAGACAACAGGCACAAGCAGTCCTTCCCACTCCGTCTCTCTCGCACCCTCCCCTCTCGCGCATGTAGCCAACATTCTTATTAATTTAATTTGTCAATAGCTGGATATAAACCCCGTACATCCAGCACCATGTTCACGAAAAATCACCAGTTTAATCCACTTTACAAACCCTCATCCTATTTCTTAAGCTATATTTTAATATCATTCGTCCATTTAAGCAGAGATCATTCAGGTGGTGTCTTCTCTTCCGGTATTACGACTAAAATAACTCGTGCATGTTACATGCACAGCCCATCTAATAATAATCGACGGGTGTAAATTTTAATCTCATGTTCATATAAACTTCTCCAGTCTTGTTACTTAAAAAAAAAAACAACTTAACACAGCCCTGCATTTCGTCGTACCCCATGTCAAGATAATTTTCCCTTCTCCACAGCGTCCAGACCGGCTCTGGGGCCCACTCAGCTCCCGATCCAATGGGTATTGGGGGGTCTTTCTTCGGGGGCTTGAAGCTGACCACCTACCTTTGTCTAGGGGACAAGTCAAGAATCGTGGAGGTACACCTCCACTGATCCATACGTTTTCAATAAGGGTTGTTTAATTAATTAAGCATAGGGATAAGTTTACATTATACCTTTTACGTCCTTCACATCCGATGAAGCACTTGCAGGATCTTGCAAGGTGGGGCTTATTGGCGGGGTTGTTAAATTGTTAGTTACAGAATTGACTGGAACCTTGTCAGGGAGCAGCTCGGGACGAGAGCCCTTAAGGAGGGAGCGGTGGTAAAGGTTGGAGTCACCGCATGAAAAACCGAGCCACAGGAAGACGTCATGAGCGGAAGCCTTGGAAAAGTAGGAACGGTGAGGCACCGGTAGGCTATTCGGGACGAACAGCCTTAAGGGGGGGGGCAATGTGACATGTGGGCCGTTTCTAGGAAACGAATGGGAAAACACGTTGCTACGGAGAGACTGATTTCTGGAAACCAACTGATTACGGATCACGGGTTCGGAGCGTAGATACGCTTTTTTTTTTTTGGAAATTCCGCATTTTGAGTTTTCCGAATATCTTCTTCACACCTGAAGAATACATAGACAGATATCGTGGCACCAAACATGCACTGAAGCTGGGAAAGCTCACGTTACGCCACTGATATCAACCTAATTCCCTCTGCGAGATACTCGTGTTATGAATTGAGTTGTTGTCTTTGTGCCCCAAATATCCACACTTACACCAACCATATTTACAAGGAATAAAACACCTCATACGAACCTTCGCTGAAACATCACCATGTAATCAGGAAATGTCAACAGTGTTTTGTCATTCGTAACAGATACGGTAAAACATCTGTATACACCCAACAGGACTTCCAGCTAGGGACAAAGGCATATATATATATAACTGACAATATGGTAGGTAGAACACACTGACCACCAGTGATATTACTGTCACGTATTAGGGGGTTGAGTGACTTATAAAACGGGTTTCTGATTTGATGATCGAATTTACTGGAACTTTATAAAACTTGCTACAACAGTTCACACATCACTATCTTCGGCTGGACACTCTCGACTTCTGACCACATTACACATGGAGCCACAGTCACTCATTCTTATATAGCCTCGGGTCTGACCTCGTGGAAAACACGTCCACTGCCTAGCAATGGACGTCTACTATTGTTACGTATTATTGTGGACATTACCTAGCAAAGACTTGTTTGCCAAGAATCTGACTCCGCGGGAACATGCTCAGCCAGTCGTTGCCTAACAATGGATCTTTGTGTCACAATATTTAAACCGATGAGTGAGGTAGACAGGTGGTAGGAGAAAACTGCATAATGAGTAGATCCACATCTGCTCTTCACCAAACATTATTTCATGCGATCAAATCAATACGAATGCTGTTATCTCTCGGGATACGTCTTTTATTCTGACAGAACGGTACCAACATTTCGGAAGAACCTACTGACTCCATCTTCAGGGTGAAGATGTAGGCAATAGATTCCTCCGATATGTTAGAAGCACGTCAGATCCTAGAAGAAAGTGATCATCAAGAATTCTATTCTACTCCGCTCGCCAGGCATTTCACCCTAAGAAAACCTACGCCAACCCAGACACCAACATCAGACAACATACAAGACATATAGACTGTATCGTACCTTTCAATATATGATGCATAAGATACTCGTAAATGTTTACTTTTCAAATTTACTCTCCATCTGTGGAGGAATAAAAGTAATGGAGAANCCCCAGACAACATACAAGACATATAGACTGTATCGTACATTTCAATATATGATGCATAAGATAAATGTTTACGTTTCAAATTTACTCTCCATCTGTGGAGGAATAAAAGTAATGGAGAACTTAAGTGAGAATATCAACGAATACACCTAAAAATTTATATGTATTCATATGCCCTATTCTTGTGTAATGTCAGCATACTCGTACAGGTACATGGAATAAGTGAGCACATGTGCTCGAAGGTAGACTGGAATTACAAGTCACCAAAAATAAAACAAATTACAGCCTACTTTCCTTTGATACGACAAGGATCGTACAAAACAACGCGTCCAAATGCTGGAGGCCGATTTTCCTTATTTTTTCTTCAAAACGAGGACAGTAGGCTAAACGCTACGAGATACTGGGATGAGGGTTCTAAAGCCGGTACAGATATTTTATCTCTCTTTCCTGTTTCTCCCACTTTTGGAGTACTTCAGTTTCTTAATCCTAGGACACTCGGGAATGCCCCTTGGACGGTGATCAGCCCGTCGCAAGGCCGCTACCTACACAGGACAACTAAAAAACAGAATAAACGCAGACAGACAACCATGCATTGAGTGAGATTCGAACCCACGATCCCAGCGAAGACAGTTCATGCCTCAGACCGCATGGCCACTGTGATCGGCTGGTACAGGTATTGATGTAGGCCAACATACGAGACAAGAGAGGCCAGTATCACTTACTCAGCATAGTGGCTGTGACTAAGGTTGGCCGATGTGGGTTCGATGCAGGGCAGGGATTTTCATCCTCAACACTATGCCGTGACCAAGTCTGGAGCATACACTGTACCAAGAGGCACCTTATCACCATAAAGCAGCCAGGGCGTAAAGGCGTCAAGAACACATGGTCTCACCAGAATCTGTTTCCAGGGGAAAGGGTGCACACCCAGTTTTCGAAAGGGGGGGGCAATCAGAACGTATTTTTACGGGCTTACGTTTAAGCTGTTTTAAGACTAATTTTACCGAGACTTCTAAGGTACTCAGTAGAGAGGAATACATTTTTACCCTATTTTCCTTTTTTAAAAAAAAATAATGAGGCTTATGAAATCACCTTGCTGTCTGTGACACCCCCAACATGCCGGAATAGTGGAGTCAGAAGAGAAGGTCGTTGCTATGCAACAGCTCGTTAAACACGTTGCCAGGCAACACACAATAGAAGAGCTGTTGGGCGCGATGTGTTCTGTACGGTCCGTGTCGTGACAAATAATATATAGTGATTTTTTTACCCAGAAATTGCTAAAAATATATTTAGTTTTTAGCAAATAACTTATTTTTTGGGGATTTTCTAAAAACCGGGAGACAGGGGCTTCAAGTCTTCAAGGTGTGATGATTAATTAAGTACCTTTACCCAACTTCTCGAGGTACACTTCGGAAATGAGTAAAGAGTAAGCTATGTTTGTTCTTCCTGTGCCATTATTTCGCACAACAGCCGCTCCGTGCCGCTTGCGTTCAATTGGGCCTCGTATCAGTATTACGCACTCGATGCTGACTCAGAAGTGGACTGACAGGGTGACGGGGGTCAATGGTCCTTAACCTGCTTCCTCTCGAGGTCGCTCTACACCTCAAGTGGTGTTCCCACGTCAGTCCAAAGGTTTACAGCAGTTTCACACTGTATGCGGTGAGCTTTATCTCCTGACCAGCTGAGCGACTATTAGCTTTCGGGAAAACCCCTTCGTTAAAAAATTTAATTACCCGGTTAACTGTCGTCATCACTGATATCACTATCATTCAGTTATTCAGTATTGAGGGGGTGGGTTACCCCATGCACCACGACCAGTTCGATGTATTGTGCGTCCCCCTTTGAATTTCTACTGTCTCCAGTAGCAAGCACCAGTACCCTACCGGTACTGGTGCTTGCTATCGTTCCCTTTCTGCCAGCGAGGTTTCGGCCCTCTACTGGCAGTGGTATCTAATAGTTAGTCCCTTTCTGTCAGTGAGGTCGTCCCTCCTCTGGCAGCGGTACCTAAGCTCCCCCATCTACCGGAGGCATTGGAAACTACTTGGGCGGGAAATTTGCATAAATTAGCTCAGTGGTCTCCTAGAGACATGAGGTTCTTTTACGTGCCGTAAATCTACGACACGGGACCCATGGCTTAAAGTCCCTCCCGGAGGACTTGTTCCCTGAATTTTTCCGCCCTTAAAAATTCCACGACCTCCGCCGGGTTTGAACCCGCATACCTTGAGTCATGAGGTAACGTTACCCCTAGACTACGGAGGCCGCTATCGCTATCATAATCATAATGAGAAAACATTGCGGGCTTTGGAGGTCTAGTTCTTCTGTTAAAGGTGGGGAAAAGGTACAGCGCTAGCAAATTAACTATCTTCTGGTTATGCAGCAGAGGAAAAAAGCTGTGCAGGGTCTTTACTGAATGAGGCTGGAATTTCGAAATTAATTTTGGAGCGCTACATTACGACGAAATCTCGACGCTAAGAAGGAAGTCTGCATGCTCTTCGGTTTACTGTTTCCTAGTACGGACGTAATAGAGGACAAGCAAATATATTGTAGCGTGTACATCCGTTGCTATGCAACGACCGAGAGATGGATGGATATATTGGGGCCGTTTCTGGACAACGGCTAGGTAAACATGTCCCCGCAGCAAGACACAAACGCAACAGAATAGTTGTCTTCTATGTGGTCCGTAACGAGATGTTAGTCAGTATGGGAGTATGTGAAGAGAGGAACTGAGCCCGGAGGTAGAGGAATAAGCATTGTTAGAGTCGTTACCAGGAAACGTCTAGTAACAGACTGAGACTCATAACCATATTCGTATCTCACTGTTCCAAATTGTACCTCTCTGGGAGACGGTGACATTAAAAACTGACAGACGTGTCGAGGCTAACAGTCTACCAGTCTATACAGTGTCACACTCCAGGAGATAATGACAGCAGCAAGGAACTGAAACCTCACAAATTCGAGGAATGTAGCGGAACTTGGTGGACACTGGAGCGTATTATTGGGGCGGTCAGCAAGTCGCCAGACACCAGCCCGTCTACAGCCGCCATGTTCCCGACACAGATCTGCACTGACCTCGTTGCGACGCGTGATCGACAACCAGAAAGGAACAAGAATTTAGCCAACATAGATAAGTAAAGAAAAGGTGAAGTTGTCCATGTGCTTAACTAATTAAGCACTACGCCATGAAGGCGTATGGGGAAGTGGATGTGTAGATTCACATTTTCCTGACCTAGGCACTAGTTGGTGGTGAGTGGTCAGCTTCACGCCACCGCCGATTTGCCTCCGGGGAAAGAGCCCCCGGTACCCATTGGATAGGAGGCTGGGTAAGCCCCAGAGTCGGTCTGGATGCTGTGGAGAAAAATATCTTGCCCTTTCCGGGTATCGAACCCCAACCGTCCAGCCAGCCAGTATACCGACTGAGTTATTCCGGTTCCATTTAATGATGACTAAAAAGGTAAAGTTGTCCCTGTACTTAACTAATTAAACACTACGCCATGAAGGCGTATGGGGGGTGGATGTACAGAGCCACACTTTCTTGACCTCGGCATTAGTTGGAGGTGAGTGGTCAGCTTCACGCTCCTTCCGCTTTAACTCCGGGGAAAGAGCTCCAGGTAACCACTGAATAGGAGGCTGGGTGGGCCCTAGAGCCGGTCTGGACGCTATGGTGAAAATAAATATTTTGCCCCTTCCGGGAATCGAACCCCGACCGTCCAGCCCGTCGCTATACCGACTGAGCTATCCCGGTTCCATTTAATGAAGATGAAGTTTTGTAGAATGAATGGGATCCTGCGGCCCTGAAAATGGCCTTAATGGTAGACAGGAAGAAGCAAATTCAGACCCAATTGGAGTGGGGTGAACTTAATGCGAGTCTATGGTCTTAAAAATGGCTTTATTGTAGGTAGGGATAGGCTCGTCGGTAAAAGATAAAACGTACTTTACACCGACCCATTTAATTCGCATTTACCCCACCTCTGTCCTCCTTTCCTTATATAAGTGACAGTTTTTTCTCGGCGTCGTGCTCTTCTACCCTGCAGACGGAGGCAGCATGTTCCTCCGAAACACTGAGAACCATATCACAGAAGAGAGTGGTCTTAATATTGTCAGTATCTTCATACGAACAGCCATGAGAACCTAAAATCTCAAACTTCGAACCTCTTAAACACTGAATGTCGTGGTGTAGTCACTAACACTCATGCTTCTTATGCGGGAGGTCGCGGGTTCATATCTCGGTCTGGAGGCCGGGTATCTTTACTGAGGTTTTCTACAGTATTGCTCAGGTCCTCCGGGTAAATACCGGCATGGTACCTCAAAGTAAGGTCGAAACCATTTCCCTACACGTTCTTTCCTATTCACTACTCACTAATCAAGAAGTTCTGGGAAGAACTAATCACCTACTTTCCTTCTATACTATACGGAACGCGTATAAAACGACCAGTCCAACAGTTCTTCTATTGTTGCGTGTGTATTCGTTGCCGCTGCCTAGCAACGACAGCAGAGGGACACATAGACACACAGACTGATGTGACGGATTTATGAAGTAGGCTTTTGAGATGGGTTCAGTTGCCATGATACACATACCAAGTTTCATAAAGATTAAATCATTCAAAAGTTAATGAGGAGAGATTCAGAGACGCACAAAACGGAGATGACATTAGCGTACTCTGCGAAAGTACACTAAATATAGAGCTTCAACTACTGACACCCTTAAGTACACCACAAATAAAACGTAAGTCGCCTATTTTATCTCACAGCTCACATTTTGTGGTCTGATAATCTCTCCACTTAATTACGGGATGTAAAAATATGTGCAGATTAAACGTTTATTCCCTGCGCAGCAGCGAAGCCATATCTCTTCCTTCCATGCGGTCTGCATATCGCCTGGGGCCCCGCTGGGTGTCTCGGATTTAATTTCATTTGAGAAATCAAATTAATTAACTTCCTGGTAGCTGAGGCCGCTAATACCAAAGCCAACTGTTGGACATCGCCCCACGCAACTTACATCCAACGCTCGCAACCACAAGCTGTTTCGGTGTTACTGTCTGTCAGGTCCACTTTGCTATACTGGAATTTCCATCTGCTTCTATTTTAACCTTCGATACTTGCTGTCTCTATATGTATGCATATTTCCGTTATACCCGATTTTATAGGTAGACAGACTAAACTAAAACTCCGTGGCCTCTAGTCCGCAAGCGAACTATACCTACCGAGCGGCCGTCGCTTGTCGGCGAAGTTAGTACGGATAGAGGGTGCTACGTGGTCAGCGCAAAGGATTTCCATGGTCGTTAACTTCGGATTTCTAGACCGGAGCCGCTATTCCCTTGAAATAGCTCCTCAATTATCCTCATGAGGCTGAGTGGACCCCGTTCCAGACCCACTACTTCTCAGAAATCGGGAATCGAACCCGGGACCTCTGTATCTGTAGGCAGGAACTCTGACCACTAGACCACAGAGGAGGTCGGGCGATAGGCTAGGTCATGTAATTGATTTTACAATATTTTCTTCTTCCGGAATTTGTTTCCTCAGTGTTTGATTCAATTCTGAAAGCGCTCTAATTTTATGAACCCTAGTCGTTAAACCAAGCATGGCCATATGTGCTAGGCCTCGTGTGTGTGAGTGGAGTTTAGTAATGATTTTATTAAATCCCACTAATGATTTATGCTGGTTTGCTTTACATATTGTATTGTATTGGAGAGGGTGGGTTTCCCCATGCACTTAGACCAACTGTTGGTCCATTGTGCATCCCCCTATGATATTCTACCAGTCTCTATTCCCTACCGGTACTGGTGCGTGCCATCAGTCCCGACTCAGCCAGCGAGTTCGGCCTCTACTGGCTCAGCGGTATCTCGATGCTTCCCACATCTATCAGAGGCGTTAGAGACTGATGTTGGGCAGGAAATGTCCTGAATTTGGCTCAGTGGTCCCTTTGGGACATGAGGTTCTTTTACGTGCCGTAAAGCTACGACACGGGACCCACGGCTTAAAGTCCCTCCCGGAGGACTTGTTCCCTGAAATTTTCCGCCCTTAAAAATTCCACGACCTCCGCCGGGTTTGAGCCCGCGTACCTTGAGTCACGAGGTGGGAACGTTACCCCTAGACTACGGAGGCCGCTTTTCTTTACATATACTATATCCCACCTTGTAATACTGTATCGTAGCATCCTGCTGCACATCACTTATTTATTCATTTTAGTTATTAGCCGCTTCATATGCAACTTGCAGTTTAAAACCTTTAAAAAGTTTTAAACTTTGTACTTCCGCCCATACGTTCAATTGTTGGGGAATTTCCTCGTCTACGTGCCGATGTGTCCTACGGTGATGGGTAGTTCCTATTTTTGTGTCGTGTGTAACAAAGCTTCGCGCTCCATAAAACGCCAGGAATTCTGTAAGTAGCTGAGCTACTGTAAGTTTCTCAAGAAGATTTCTGTTCTGTGAAATTAGCAGAATATGTTCAAATAGTGATTGTATTTCTTAGAGAAGGACGACAAACCGTATATTGCCCATAAGGCCATAAAGCAACTTCTACAGAAATCTTGGACAGATAACCAGGAGCCGAATATGGAACCCGAGACCCAAGCGTACTCAAGCCTAACATCGCGAGCCTTATACGAGGGCAAATCGAAAAGCCTTCGCCCCTATTTTTTTTTCAGCCACAGTAATACACATACAGGGAAATTAAAATACGGACAGTGTTCTAAGTACCTTTCACTATTTTTCCACATAGTCACCACCCCGGTTCAGGCATTTGTCCCATCGCACCGCTAGTTTGGAGATGCCGCTGTTGTAGAATTCGGCCGGTTGAGCGCGGAACCACGGCCGGACAGCGGTTTTCACGTCGTCGTCGTCGTCGTCGGAAATGAACCTCTGGCCTGCCAGGAACTTCTTCAGCGGACCGGTCACGTGGTAATCACTGGGGACGAGGTCTGGACTATAAGGTGCATGCTCCATAATCTCCCACCCGAATGACTAAAGTCGCCCCCGGGGATCCTCGTGGAAGATGTAGTTCTCCTCCATGACAACGCAAGGCCTCATGTGGCAAACAGGACCTCCGCCCGACTGCAGTCATTAGGATGGGAGATTATGGAGCATGCACCTCATAGCCCAGCCCTCGCCCCCAGTGATTACATGTTCGGTCCATTGAAGAAGTTCCTGGCAGGCCAGAGGTTCATTTCCGACGACGCGAAAACCGCTTTCCGCCCGTGGTTCCGCGCTCATCCGGCCGAATTCTACAACAGCGGCATCTCCAAACTAGCGGTGCGATGGGACAAATGCCTGAACCGGGGTGGTGACTATGTGGAAAAATAGTCAAAGGTACTTAGAACACTGTCTGTATTCTGATTTCCCTGTATGTGTATTATTGTGGCTGAAAAAAAATAGGGGCAAAAACTTTTCGATTTGCCCTCGTACATCTCCATGACAGGGATGAGACTATTGGGAAACATACTGTGCAAAACTGGCAACACTGCATGTCATAAACATGAAGATCTCTGAAAATCACACAGCGGTGGATATTATGGCCTCTGGGATGTAATTCCGTGTAATCTGGCAGATATTTGCCGACGTTTCATTGTGAATTTGCTGCCTCATTCTTCAAGGTCTTCTGACTATACGATGACATACATACACACATCTATCTATAACTCTGCCTATTTATCTATCTACCTACAAAACTACACGGCGTCATATCCCAGAAGACTGCACGTAATCTCAATGTGCAAGTCTTGTCTTGCATCCTGCTGAACTGGACCTTGAGCTGAACTGCTGTTCGCTGTGCGCAGACAAACTTGTTTCTTGGTTTATTTGCGTTTCTTCTCGTTCCCAAGTCGTGGTTGGAATTCCTGTCCTAATCCCAGGCATGATCTCAAACTCCGACTGGAGCGACTACTTTTTGTGGTATCTTTGCGTTAATCAAGACCAGTGTTACACAAACTGTGTTCCGCGAGAGATTTCCACGTCTTCTAAAAGACATTTTCTGATATACATGTTCTGCTGACCGCAACAACCGCTTTCCGAATCGTGCCGTAGCTCAGGCGATTTGCTGCCGACGGCAGGTCAGGTAGTGTGGGATTTGTGGCGAACAAAGTGGCACTGGGGCAGTACACTTGGTCGTCGACTTACAACCGACTTCCGTTCTGACTAACAGGTCGTAAGTCAATATGGTCGTATGTCTTCCATATATTTATTAACAGTATCTTTTAACCTTTCTAATCTTTTTATCAACTTCACAATTTGTTTTTAAAAACTTTTACATTTTAATCATCTTTCATTTTTCGTATTTTTTTGTGGTCGTAAGTGCGGCCGGTCGTAAGTCGACGACCAAGTGTACTTTGGTTTCCACTGCCAATTCTCATTCCACCAACTGCTCCACACTCCCCATCTGGGGCTGGCGCAATAGGCCAGTTAGTGTCCGACTTACAAACACACCTTCACCCCACCCAACCTCTCAAGGCATGGATGTCTGCCTTTTATCTGTTTGTGTTGCCCTATTTAGGTAGCGGCTTTGCGTCGGGCTGATCCCCCGTCCAAAGAGTACTACCGACTGTCAAAGATTACGAAACGAAACGAAGTGTTTCATGGATGCCATATGGTCCAAATGGGACTAACAGGAAAGATTAGATAGGAAGGTAAATAGATACATATATAGATCGATAGATAGATAGAGAGATATAGGACTCATCGCCTATTTTCCTTTCCGCAATGTCCAGCAATGGCCTTCGCCAGCACAATCTCTCTTGGTTTCAGGCCCCATCTGGACCCATGACCAAATATGTTCGTTCCAAGATCGTTTTGTATTTGGAAATGGGGCCTCCTCTTCGACGAGAGGAGGGGCTGTCTATCTGGGTAGGCGCCATATTTGTTGCCCCGTAGTTTCGCACGAGTGTACCCGCACTTACACGCGTCCAGGAAAGGGTACTTGTACTTCATGAACACCATACACGATTTGTCACTTTACTACACTGAATAATACTTATGCGGGACATACACAGGACATCTGTCAATGTAAGCTTCTGCCGCAGGTTATGCCTTAACTTATTTCACGACTCCGAAACGGCCGTAGGCCTGACCACCGCCAAGTTTAAGTCTCTTACTTTTCCTAAGCTGGCTTCTGTTAGTACATTTGGATTTAGATGATTATGATGACTTCTGCCTGTTTACTACATCATTTTGTTATGCAATCGAACACGCAAGGAACTCAGTTCAAGACCCGGCGTGCGCCTGTCAATGTCAGACAGCAAGGCCATCTCGAGAGACTCCTTTCATTAGTTTTTAATATTTCATATGAAACTTCTAGATCTAGATCAGATCTTTGGTTTATGCTATAATCGTATATGAAGTTATGTATGATAAATCTTCTTCATAAAGCCAATTAAGTTTAATTTGAGCTTCATGAAAGAGAGTGTTGTATGTAACGAATTCCAAAGAGCGAGTTTCTTCCTGAGAAGCCAGTAGATGCTCAGGTATTTAAGAACCCCCCCCCAATTTATATAATATCCTAAAATCCTTATCATACGCACAACAGCTCACCACTGGTCCCTATCCCGAGTCAGATGAATCCAGTCCACATTCACAAACCCCTCTTCCTTAATATTCAATTTAATATCCTCCCATTACGCTACAAGCCGAAAGGCCGTTGGTTCGAGTCCCGATGAGGTGGAACTTTTCAGTTTACTTAATCCATCCAGCCGCATTATGGTCCTGGGGTTGACTCAGCCTCTAACAGAAATGAGTACCAGGAATCTTCCTGGAAGTAAAGGACGGCCGGCGCTTAAGGCTGACAACCTTACCGCCATCTGTGAGCCGATTTTCTAGAAAATGTGAGAGCCTCGACGTCTCACAATCCTATGGGCCTCCATGGCCTGTTACAGGGATATGTTTACCTTTACCCATTTACGTTTGGGAGCCGGGACAGAGGAATCTGGCTACNCGGGGGGGGGGTCCGAGTTCAAATCCCAGTTGGAGCACAGACCAGCAGCTGATCTATCCTAATGTTATTCTCTTACCAACGCTTCCAAGTGATCTCTTCCATATAGAATTTTCGACTACACTTTTGTATGTATTCCTCATCTTTTCGATACTCGCTACGTGTCCTTGTTTGAGATTTACCTTGCTTGTTACTTGCTTAACGCTGGTTTCTTCCTTGGCTTATTATCCAGTCGTGAAGATGGAGGCGATATGTTCCTCCGAAATGTCTTTCAGCTGATTACACGGTTTTATATCTTAGACCAGTGCTTCTCAACCGCCGGGCCGCGGCCCAGTAGTGGGCCCTGGCATCAATTATACTTGGCCGCGAGAGGCTCTTCTGGAATTTGTCATTTTCATTTCTAAGCATTTTTTATGAATAAATATTTTATAGTGGAAATATTCTGAGGAGAATAATATATGTGTCGAGAAGCTCAGACACAGAACACCTAAATCTGTGTAGCAAATGTCAGTGACCAAGGTAATTTTTTTGAGACTGGGCCCTCGTCTTATAAAAAAGGAACTTACTGGGCCGCGGTCTCATAAAGGTTGAGAACCACTGTCTTAGACGATATAATTCTTCATAACCACCGCTGTGAGAAACTCATGTCCTACAAATCCCAGTGCTATCCTATGAGGTCTCTTCCTTATCATCTTTCCGATGCTTGCTACATGTCCAGCTCAACTTCATTTCATTACCCTAATGATATCTCGTGAAGAACATAAATTATCAAGCTCCTCCCCCATGAAGAGTTCTATCTTCTGGGATATAACGTAGTGTGGTGCGTTGCAAGTCATCCGACGTTTCGGAGAAACACGTGACCTCCAGTGTGATAACAGATGGTAAGAGGTTCCTTGTTGTATCCTTCTCCTTCGATCGAAATGTTCCTCTCGACGACCTTTCTCAAACATCCTCATGGTTTACACTTGGATGCTGTGGCCAACGACGGCGTACAGCAATCACAAAGACTAACGGCGTCATAAACCAGAAGAACGCAACGTGATACAAAGCCAAGGTCCACACCCATGCGAAACATTTCCTTGTAACAAGATAGCGGACGGTCTCACACTCCATGATGTATTGGATAAACACGGAAAATTACGGCCAATAACGCTTACACAAATATAGGGTGTCTGGATGAAAGGTATCCCAAATAAAATCCTATCTCGGAAAGTAACTGTCATATACGTATCCGGTTTATGTCGTCGGAAAGGAAAACTCTGATTTTTTTCTTGTCCGGGTAACGCGAAAGCGCCGTCACATTTCTGACATAAAGTTAGGAAACACTTGGAAAGAGTGATGGCTGGGAGATGGATCGGCAGAGGTGGACCAATCGCTTAGCCCCCTAGGTCGCCAGATTCAACCTCACTGAATTTTTTCTTGTGGGGTTATGTGAAGAACATTGTCTACCGGGTTAAGATGAACGAACTTCAACACCTGAAAGCACGCATAAGGGACCCTGTGGGTACGGTAACACCAAACATGCTTCAAGCCTGGATATTTGTCGTGCCACCAAGGGACCACACATTTAAATTATTTGAGAAAGTTGTAAAAGCAGAAAGAAACTTCGATAGTTTCCTTTTGTAATGGTGTAACCCATTAATGTGTACAATAAATTCTTTGAGATATGATTTTATTTTGGATACCTTTCATCCGGACACCTGTATGTGCTGGCAAGACGGCAGCCCCCACTGTCTCCGGCACCTCTGCAGAGTGGTTTACTTTTAACTTTATGAACGTTACGGACACGCTGGGCTTCTGGCAGGATAGGCATAGTTCATCGTGTCTTCCTAACAATTAAAGGCTAGGCCAGTAGCAACTTGTGTTTAGACTGTAAAACTCGTTTCGCTCATATAGATACGACCCCTCTTCTAAATACTCGTACAAGACCATACAAAATGTACGAGTCGTATAGCAAACCCTAGCCAATCCACATTAACTGGGTGAATCTCAGAAAACAAGTAAATGGAAAGTG
The DNA here is from genome assembly GCF_002891405.2 of Cryptotermes secundus. Taxonomy (NCBI): domain Eukaryota; kingdom Metazoa; phylum Arthropoda; class Insecta; order Blattodea; family Kalotermitidae; genus Cryptotermes; species Cryptotermes secundus. The sequence continues at coordinate 834,122 of NW_019738871.1, forward strand.
TAATGATATTGGTAGTTTTCTGCTTCTTCTATTCCTGCCGCCCCCGCTTGGACCACAGGGCATCCGTGCAACGCTTCGTTTCGCTCCTTGCTTAACCTAAGACAGTCGGTAGGTCTCCTTGGGGGGGGGGGTGTTATCTCGTAGATAGGCCGCTACCTAACACAAGTACAGAATAAACACAAACAGACATCCATGCCTTCAGTGAGATCCGAACCCACGATCCCAGTGTTAGGGCGGGCGAAGACTTTTCATGCCTTAGACCGCGCGGCCGATATGACCGGCAATATAGGTAGTGCTCAACCCTCCAGACCGGCTCTGGGGTCCACCCAGTCGCCTATCCAATGGGTACCGGGGGCTCTTTCCCTGGGGGGTAAAGCGGTCGGGGAGTGAAGCTGACCACTCACCTGCATCTAGTGCCGAGGCCAAGAATGGTGGAGCTAAACCTCCACTCCCCCATATATCTTCATGATGTGGCGTTTAATAGGACATGAACAGCGTTTTACAAAGGAAAGACAAATATGGGCAAAAGGTGAGACATAAATAAAATTCCACACGCCAGGCGCCGAGACCAGCAACCTGCACTGTCTGTACAACTGTCCTGAAGGGCCTGCTGCTGCTGCTGCTGCGAGAGCTCACACTTGTCTTCCGGGTTCCACTGCAATGATCGCCCCCCCCCTCAATCGATACGGTTACAGTCTAACCTACCACAATGCTCCAATTCTAAATCTGTAACATCCTGAAACGTTTCCCTGTGACGGTCCCTGCCGGTAGAGTACAGCACCGTTCCAGCTCCTTCCAATACTCGACGCCATTCAGAGCGAGATTGGGCAACTCTTCGCTACGGAAGTAACGCCATCTCGTAGCTATCTATTCACGATTTGTCTTTCTTATGGTTTATTTTGCGAAGTTAAAGAGGTAACTCTGTAACAGACCGTGGAGGCCCAGAGGCTTGTGAGACGTCGAGGCTCCCACATTTTCTAGATCACATATGGCGGTAAGGTTGGCAGCCTTACGCGCCGGCCGCCATTTACCCCTCGCGAAGATTTCTGGTACTCATTTCTGTTAGAGGCTGTGTCGACGACAGGGCCATAGTGTCTGGAAGGATGAGGCCATTTGAGAAACCCAATGACCTCATCGGGAATCGAACCCGGGAACTTTCGGCTTGTAGCATAGCGCCTCAACGAACTACGCTACCTGGGAGGAAAATACTAAAACGGATCTTAGAGAGATGAGGTGTTATGCGCTGGATTATCTTGCGCAGGATAGGGACCACTGGAGGGGCTCTTGTGAACACGGTAATAAACCTTAAGGTTATATAAACTGTTGGGGAATTCTTGAGTAGCTGAGCGACTGGGGACTACTCAAGAATTCCCCAACATTTTACTGAAGGACAAACATGACCATCGCATTATCCTTCGAGTTAACACACTTCCGGTAGCTTAAAAACACGGTTACGTAAAGGCAGGGAGAGGAGGAAATTTCCCTCAATGATCGACTTCGTTAACTGATGTGAATGTTGTCATTGAGGCCGAAATAAATCTTGGCAGAAACATCCTGGCATTAGAAACGGCAGTTGGGAATGAATAACTTGGTTCTTTGAATCCTTAAACCCCGGTTCTAAAGTAAACAGACGGCATTTTATGGCTTGAAAAATTTAAACTCGGTTCATGTGCCGAGATGCGACCCACGCACACACAAGTTTAAAGGTGATAACGCACAGTCTCACTCGCAAGAACTGTCTGACCCCCCCCCCCATTTCAACTGCCAGAATACCGACTAAAGGTAACCGCATCCAAGATGCTGTGTTAGAGGACGCTATTACAAAAATTGTTTTAAATCTCATGGAGAAAAATGGCCATCAGATTTCATAGTCCCCTCAAAGTCTGTCCGTCTTTAAAGGGTTCATTTGAGGGCTCCATCTCTGACGTCGAAATTGGCTGCTTACAGAGCAAGGAAGTTAGTTTATGCTAAGTATCCTCACAGCGCTACAGGAATGTATGGAGAAACAAGAAATCTCGTATAATAAGTTTTAGCTGTGTGGCTGCAGATTCCCGTCGTTCCTAAAGCTTGTTTCCCAGCACAGCCAAGAGTCTTGACAAATGCGTCAATATTAACGTGTTTTCATACCAAATACGATGCAAATGTGACGACAAAACCAACGTCCGGACGTAACCAACGCCTCGCACTTCTCCATCTTTTGTTCAAAGCGAAAGTGGACATAAAAGGGAAATATGTGCCATCAATTTTAATCTTGTTTCAGTAATGGATGGCGAGCACAGTGTGGTCCTCTAAGTCACGGACTGGGTTGAGAGCTAAGAAATTCTGATAATAATAATGTAGTGTATTTCGCAGTAAGAAAAAGTAAAGGTATCCCTCTAACAGGCCGTGGAGGACCATAGGGTTGTGAGATGTTGAGGTTCCCACATTTTCTAGACAGTCGGCTCACAGATGGCGGTGAGGTTGTCAGCCTTACACGCCGGCCGCGCTTTACTCCCCAGGAAAATTCCTAGTACTCATTTCTGTTAGAGGCTGAGTCGACCCCAGGGCCATAGTGCGGCTGGAAGGATTAGGTAAATCGAAAGAAAAATCCAATGACCTCAACGGGATTCGATCCCATGACCTTCCAGCTTCCTCAACCAACTACGCTACTACAATGGATGTCAAAGACATGCGGTGAGAGGCCGCGGATTTGAATCCCAATGATAAAGCTATGTGAACGTGATAATGAATCTGTGTACAAAAATAAAGATAATAAATTTCTTGAGTACTTAAGTGATTATCAGCGTTTCAAGAAATACGCCGTGACATTCAATTACGAAATGTTACATCTGGCCTCAAACTTGAAAAAATTCAGTGGCATAACCCAAACAGCGACCTCTTTGCAGATCTAGGAGAAAAAGGGTGTATAATACTCAAATGGGTGTTAAAGAGGCGAAGAGGACGTGGAATGGATTCATCTGGCTCAGGACAGGAATGAGTGTACAGTTCTTCTGAACCTTCGGGTTCCATAAAAGTTGGGAAATTTATTACCCAGCTGACTGTCAACTCCTCGAAAAGTTACTTAAGACATTACAAAGGGTATTTTTGGAATGGTAAACGGGAGAAGAAAAGGGAGTAACTGAGGTAAAAGAAACTGCGCGTCCTTGTTGAGAATCAGCAGCCAAAGCGTCTAAGCTATGCAAATTCTATAGCAAATGGTTATATAATAGAATTCAAGTAGCAAAGGAACAGCTGTATGCAAGGTTCGGCCAAGGTTTTTTTTTTTCATTGGCACTACAGCCCCAGTAGGCCTAGGCCTACCTCCATGAACTTCTCCGTTCACTTCGGTTTTTCTAGATCTTAGACATACGATAGGACTCCTTGGGCGGGTGTTCGCCTCGTCGCAAGGCCTCTACCTGTACACAAACACAGAAAAACGCACACACACAAACTAAACATCCATGCCCTGAGTGGGATTCGAACCCATGATCCCTATTTCCAAGCAAGCGAAGACAGTACATGCCTTAGACCGTTCGGCTACCGTGACCGGCTCGGCCAAGGTTAGAAGTACTAAATCGCCTACGAAGCAAAAATATTCTTAAATTATACATTTCTGAAGTTTAAAGAAAATCAATTAGGTATAAAAACACTTCAGAGAGTCCCTATCGGATCCTTCACTCGCTCACAAACCTGTTCTCTCTGCGGGGTCAATACATAACCAAAGCCTTGGTAGCGAAATTAGGTCTAATTCCAATTCTGCCAAGACAAAGCGCTTCTTGTCTTTTTAATTCAATATTCCCTTTATAAAACCGATGCCAGCAGCATACGGCTTCGCTTCAAAATTCTCTACATGCTGACAGATCTCTTCTTTTACAGAGTTCTCACAAAACTAACCAAAGCCGTACGAGGGCATGTACAGTTTATCACAAGAAGACTCTTTTCGTATAAGTGCGTTAGGTCCAATGTATACTTTGATAAACGTCATCTAGAAAGACGTTTCTACCAATACCATATTATAAACTAACGGGAAACATTCTATCTCGCGAGTATCTGCTTATCAATAACTTCTGAAGGGCTACCAGATTTCCAACCGAATACTTCTCAATCTGAGATCTCTATGCCAGCTGCAGACAGTGAAAATATGTTGGCCTACATAAGCTGGGGGAAAGTTCTGTCGCTTTTATACATGCTCAGTCTTCCAAGAAATTAAATAAAATTATAAACTAAGCGAAACAAAATACTCTTGACAGTAAAACGAAAGAAACAGCAGCCATCCAAGGCTACATTCTTCTGAGTTATGAGATTTTTTGGGGGGTAGTTACAGACGTTTAGGAACACGCTTCTTTAATCTTCAGGGATCACATAATTTAGATGACAATACTGTAGCGTGTACAGCCGTTGCTATGTAATGACAGCGAGTTAGGCGAATAGTCAACGGTGTTATGTAAGCCGTTTCTAGGCAGCGTATCAAAAAACACGTTCCCGCGGCAACAAATACGCAAACAACAATAGAGTTACTGTTGGAAACGGTGTTTTCTTCTTGGTTCGCGCAAAGGGGTTATAATGAAGAAAAATTTGGGCAACCCAGTCAAATGCGAGTTGAGTTCTGTACGTGAGACTGAGAAGAGATGGCGCTATAGTTCAGTGGTGGGATATTCGCCGGACAGTCATGACATGAGCACAGAAGCTGAAGAATCTCCATTGTTGAGAGCTGTTACCAAGCAACGACTAGTGAAGACACTGCAGGTTGGAGAAGACTTAGCGTGCAGTGATCTGTAAAGTGATGACCAGCGATTCACCAATCCATACCCCATCTGTAGTCACCCATAAATCGTGACAATATTCTTAATTTTCACTGTCGTGAACATCCTAAAAGAAGTAAAGTTATTCCTGTGCGTAACTAATTAAGCATCACGCCATGAAGACATGTGAATGTGTGGAAGTATAGCTCCACCATTCTTGACCTCGGCATTAGATTGAAGTGAGTGATGAACTTCACACCGCGGCCGATTTACCCATGGGGAAAGAACCCCCCCCCAACCCACTGGATTGGAGGCTGAGTGGGCCCCAGAGCCGGTCTGGACGCTGTGGAGTAGAGAAAAATGTTGGACTTTCCGGGAATAGAACCCTTGCCGTCCAGACCGTAGCCCGTCTTAAATCAAGCCTAATAAATAACTAAATAAATCAGTAACCAAATAACTAAATTAACTACATAAATACCCCAATAATTATAAATAAAGCTATCCCTGTAACATGCCGTGGAAGCCCATAGGGTTGTTACACGTCGAGGCTTCCGCATTTTCTAGACAATCGGCTCGCAGATAAAGTAGCAAGAATTTTTTTATTGCTAGTGGGGTGGGACTAAATCCCTTGTACTGCGGCCACTTCTGGCCTATTGTACCAGCCCCAGATGATAGGTGAGGGTGATTGTGGAGCAATTGGTGGAATGAAGATTGGCAGGGGAAACCGAAGTACTAGGAGAAAACCTGCCCCAGCGCCACTTTGTCCACCACAAATCCCACTTGACCAGACCCGAGATCGAACCCGGGCCGCCGCGGTGGGAAGCCAGCCACTAACCACTTAAGCTATGGCGCGGCCATGTACCAAGTAACTAAACCACGTAATTCAGGGACTGTCACCCTGATACAGGACCTTTCCCGGGCAGCAGATGCGTGTCCGATATTCCTAGCTACAGAACTAGAACTTTCGCCAATAAAACCACACAGACTGTGTCCTGAACTCCAGCTTTTACTCTTTCTGAGACATCAGATAGCACAATGTTGGGTTAAAGTACGGACTACTCGTATCACAGGTTTTCAAAGCAAATCACGAACTGCACTTCACAGGATGTAGATGGCCGTAACATTGACATGGCAGACCGCTAGGCAGGAACACTGAGGCCGAAAAAGGCCACCTCATTCACCGAGTTTCTTGACATATTTACGTGACTGCAATCCACGCGAATTATCAAGGTACAGCTGGGTCGCGAGAAACGTGTACAAACAACATTTTTAACACAACATAAAGAAAATTCACCCTGTCATTCACAACGACAGACATAATGAAACAAGTTACCACGTTTGTAGTAGAACCATATTAGATATTACATGTGGTAGTGTTGTAATTAAAATTAAATACACAATGACCATTGAAATCAGTGTTTCACTAAGTCACGAAATATCGTGGGTTGCTAACTTAAATTTGATAATTTTCTCAAATAAGTAGCAGTGTCAGAGGGCCGTTGCCAGAATACGGCTAAATATGCACTGTGGAAATAAAATGACGTATTCTCTTCCGACAATAAAACACAGTTCCTTAGATGTTAACAGGAGATGGGGGGGGGACAAACTGCGCAGACGCCAGTGCATTACAGCGGTAGTTCTCAAACTTTCCGAGTACGCGGACTTGCTGACTTTCATTACATCGCTAGGTATAAGTCGGCTCTTTCTCTGGGGGCAAAGCTGACAGGTCGTGTAACTCACCTCCAAGAATGTTGGAGCTATATCTCCACTCCTCCATACGTTTTTTCATTAACTTTACCCTTTCTTTCTGCAAATAAGTAGAAGTGTTGTGGTTCATACTGCAAGCTCTCTAAACCTCTCTAACAGAAAACAGAACAAATTATCGCTACAAATAGCTCCCATTTTGTTTGGAAGGCGAATAGCTTGTTCAAGGACAGCGGTAATGTTATGTATTAAAGCGCTTCTAGAGAGACGATAAAGGTTGTAATATCGGCAGAGCAATCAGCTCGCTTCAGTGGATACTGCCGTGTAATGTCTTGTGTCGTCAACGGAAAGCTTCTCGTAATGAAGGTGCAGCCTAAACACAGTTGTTCAGTTTCAAAGGCGGAAACGGAATTAAACGTCGCTAGACACTAATTAGCAGTGAGTACAATTTCATTTGTTCATTTAACGACGCTACATAAACGGAAACTCTATTTCCATGAGTATAAAGTGACCAAAGCGTCAGGTGAAAATAAGATACTTGACAGATTTCTGGGTCCAGTACCGAACACAGGACCTACCGATTACAAAACTATAAACAATCACATGGTCATAAATATCAGTACCGACACTGCTGGGATATGAAGCCGCGTGGTGTGGTACCAACGTTTCCGAGGAACCTGCTGCCTCCATCTTCAGGGTAGAACAAATCCCAAAGACTATACCCTCGATTTCCAACGCCGTCAGAAAATCCAATCTCGACCAAAACATTATTCCTGCAGTGAGAACGTGACAGTTGTTCTTACGTTATTTAACAACCCTGTTTCAATTTTATAGGTCTTATGTTTTTAGACTCGTGTACGTAAGCTGGTCTAGAAAACCGAAATTAACAGCTGTGGGGGTTCGTTGCGCTGACCACGCGACACCCTCTATCCGCAGAAGTTAGCACTAACGTCGCCGAAAGCGGCGGTCGCTCCGTCGGTATAGTTCGCTTGAGGACTCAAGCTACGGAGTTTAATTTTAATGTATGTAGGCAACGAATATTAGTTATGTTACCATGCTGCATCATCTGTAGCGGTTATTTAGAACGGAATGATATGAGTATTCGGTGAAGCTGAGAAGACTCCGTCCATCAAGAATGCCGGGATAATAACTTGCAACAGGCTACGACCACTTCCACCTTCATTTGTTTTAACTGCATAGTAATTCCATCATTTCAATCGAAGTGCAATAGCTCTTACAGTAAATACGTCGCCGTTAAAATAAACGGGTCATTAACTTCAATAGCCTGAGGTATCAGACTCCGACAATAGCAGTACATCAAAACTAACCCCGCTCTCATGCGGCAACTTCTTTACCACAGCTGCATGGCAGGAAGTCTGAACTGCGCCGGCGCAAGGAACTTCGTGTTACATCCAGTTCTCGATGCAGCGGAAATGCCAGGCCCAAATGCCTCGCCTTGATGTTAATGCAAATGTGTGAACGTGCCGTAAAATCTTCCCCTGATCAACAAACCAACCAAATACGAACACAAGGTAAAGGTTTATTCTTGAAAAGTTAATATTTGCAGTGTTGGGCGAGATACTTCCAGGTTCTCAGCACTTCACCACGACCACAAATGCACAGTTTGCGATAGGAGCAGAGTCGCTTGACGGGTCCAATAATTCTTCTCGCCGTGGGAACGTGTTTTTACAGAGCCGTTGCCTAGTAACGACAAGGAAGAATAGACAAACACACAGACAGCAAGGTAACCTCGAGGGCCTATTTCTATTTTTCAGAATATACCGGGGTTATTTGGTGTGACCCCTTCCTTTGAACTTTTCCGACCAATATTTTATTTCTATTTACAGTTCTCCCCCGGCACGGTGCGTATTTTGTTCATTTCATTCTGAACTGAACCAGCGTCATGTTCGGTGCATAGTATCAAGGCAGTCTCATCTATAAGCATGTGCTGTAGTTGCAAAAGGGGCCACGCATGCTCTGTAACGGGCAAAGTCAGGAGAGGGTACAATTAACAGTTACTATACGGTCATATGAAGGGCGACAATGTCACAGTACAGTCGGTTACATGGACAATCAAAATATGTCGCATCTGCTCCTCCGCTGCCTATAAAAGAATTATGTTGCAGATGGGAGTGTATCAAGTTCCCATGTTGTTTCGAAGAAAAGGCTTTACCCAGTCAATTTGAACAGCGAGGCCATTACAGTCCTGGCTAGAACGCTGGGATCGTGGGTTCGAATCCAACTCAAGGCATGAATGACTGTGTGTGTTTATTCTGTGGGTAGGTAGGCGACCTTGCGACGGGCTGATCCCCCGTCCAAGGAGTCCTACCGACAGTGTACAGTAATAAAAAACTGAAAAAGTGGTCAAGGTCCAACAAAAGGATTGCAGAGCCACTGGTAGGTAGGTACGTAGTTCGAGCAGCGATAATGACCACCTCACGTCCTTGTCCTCACTCCATTAATTTCTCTCAGCATCTGCTAATAGACGCTGAAACATTACTCCTACGCACACGGGCAAGTTGTGTGATAATAACAGTAGGAGCAGCTAGGGTCCAATATTACTCTGCTCGTATGAGGGAAAACTGCCCCCTTTTGGGGTCCCCAAGCTACCAAATTAGCGAGATTAGGGTCCTAATGCTAAATATTAATACGGCGACAGCGCTCTATTCGCATTTAGCTTTGGGCTTCAGGGCAACAGGTAATAAAGCATTCACAACTGCGTTATGTGAAATGCACTTCTGGGAAGAAACGATCGCTTACTTTCCTCTGGCATGACACGGACCGCATATATGACGGCGTCGAATAAATCTGTTACGTGTATTCGTTGCCGAGGTAACGTTTTTACCTTTCCGTTGCCTAGCAACGACAGGAGAGATACAGACACAAACTGACGGGAGGGAGAAATGAAGTAGCCTTTGAGATGGGCGCAGATGGCATGATCTATACACCGTGCTTCATAAAGACTGGTTCAGGCATTCAAAATTTTTTTGGGGTGGGGGGGGGATACACGTACAGACACACAACATAGTGAGGTTAATAAATCATAAACATACTGTCACGTTGAGTGACTGTAGACGGGGTTTCGGATTGGTAACTCGATTTATTGACAGCTCATATACTCGTGACTCGTGACTACACTTTACAGATCACTGACACACACAGACTGCTGTCCTCAGTCTATTATGGTCTTCACTAGTCGTTTCCTGGCAACGGATTTTAACAGAGCAACTATAAGTCTCACTGAATTACACACATATAAAGTCTTCTCTTCACAGCCGGACTCTCAACTGGGCACTCTTGCAACTAGCTCGCGGATATTTCATACCAACTTCCTAGTCTTCTCTTAATCGCCTGACTGTCAACTGACTAAGCTCAAAGTCAGAGTTACTTTACGACTTACGGTTTACCACCAATCAGTCTTGGCGTCAAGCCCCTTCAGACTCACGACCTGATATATATTTTTGTTCATCTGGACCCTTGCGGTAATAGTCCCTATGTAACATCCTCTCTGACGAGAATAATATATAAAAGATCACCCTGGATATTTCAATTGACCTAATCCTTCCAGCCGTGGCCCTGGAGTCGACTCAGCCTCTAACAGAAATGAGTACCAGGAATATTCTTGGGGGTAAAGGGCGGCCGGCGTGTAAGGCTGAGAGCCTCACCGCCATCTGTGAGCCGATTGTCTAGAGAAAATGCGGGACCCTCGACGTCTCAAAGCCCTGTGGACCTCCACGGCCTGTTACAGGGATAGCTTTACCTTTTACCTTTACCTGGTTGAAAGCGCCCAGCGTGCGGGCCACCGACTGATGGACATATAAAGGGGGAGGGGGAAGAACACTTAAGTTTACCGCTCAGTACAGTCGGTTTCGCTACAGCAGTACGAAGCCAAGTTTTATTGTCCTGTGACTTTCCTGTATTAAAGAGAGGCAACATATAGCGACTTCGCCAATATCCTTAAAAGAAATACGAGAAATTGCAGAAGCTACCCGAGTGTTTGAGAGGACCGTCAGAAATATTCTGAAAGAGCAAGGCACTTCACATGGCAGGACTGGCAAAGAACACAACTCAAACAGAAAAGTTCGCTAAACGAGTCCCTCAAGCACACCATCCACAGCTTGCAGGGACAGGAGGGGACTGTTCCAGCAATTGCTAAATTACTTGTAAAACTCTGATTCTGCAGGAAGTTGGTCATGCCTCAGAACAAATGTTACTGACCTCGGCTTCAGGAAGAGGACTAGGACAGAGGGGTAAAAGGGGTTGTGAGACATCGAGGCTCCCACATTCTTCTAGACAATCGGCTCACAGATGGCGGTGAGATTACACCGGCGGCCATTTGCCCCCAAGAAGATTCTTTGTACTCATTTCTGTTAGAGGCTGAGTCGACTAAGAAACATAAAGGAATCTGAATGAAAGGCACGACATAACGGTGTATGAGCGCATTCTACCTGTCTTCACTCAGACTGCACAAAGCCGAAGGAAGCCCAATTAAATTCGAAGACAATTATATTCATGGCAGCCATACCGGTCTGATAACAATGATTTGTTTGTAGAGCGTCGTCATCAAAAGGAGAAAGACTTGTCATTGTTCATGCCGCAAGAAGATCTACCTTTATTGCAAACAAAACAAAAACAAACTCCGTGGCCTGTAGTTCTCAAGCAAACTATACCGACCGAGCGACCGCCGCTTGTCGGCGAAGTTAGTGCCAACTTTAGCGGATAGAGGGCGTCGCGTGGTCAGCGCAACGAATCTCAACGGCCGCTAATTTCGGTTTTCTAGACCGGAGCCGCTATTTCCTCGAAATCGCTCCTCAGTTTTCATCACGAGGCTGAGTGGACCCCGTTCCAGACACACTAATTCTCAGAAAATCTGGCAGCGCCCGGAATCGAACTCTGACCTCTGGATCTGTAGCTAGGAACTCTGACCACTAGACCACAGAGGCGGTCACAAATAACATAAGCTAAAGCAAAAATGCTGGTCAGATTTTAGCAGACAAAGGAGATAGTATGTTGATACTTCCACCGTACCATCCGATGTAAGTCCAATTTAACTCAGATTATTGAGGGTTCTGGTGATGGTGTATAACACTCAGAATTACTGGGGTTTCGGACTCTGTCCATCGTCTGGTATTCTAAAAACTAGAGAACACGCAATTCCGTTGCGAGAAATCCGAAGAAACTGGACGAGAATGGCAGCCTGTGGAAAGCTGTCCCTGTGTTTAACTGGAAGGCGTATGGGGGAGTGGATGCATAGAGCCACATTTTCTTGATCTGGGCACTAGCTGGGGGTGAGTGGTCAGCTTCAGGCTTCGGCTGGTTTACCCCCGGGGAAACAGCCCCCAGTATTCAATGGATAGGAGGCTGGGTGGGCCCCTGAGCCAGTCTGGACAACGTGGAGAAAAGAAAATTCTTGACCCTACCGAGACTCGAACTCCGACCCCTCGGTTGTCCAGCCCATAAAGTAAAGTAAAGGTATCCTGTAACAGTCCGTGGAGGCCCATAGGGTTGAGATGTAGAGGCTCCCGCATTTTTTGTAGACAATCGGCTCACAGATGGCGGTGAGGTTGTCAGCCTTACGCGCCGGCCGCCCTTTACGCCCCAGGAAGATTCCTGGTACTCATTTCTGTTAGAGACTGAGTCGAATCCAGGGCCATAGTGCGGCTGGAAGGATTAGGTAAATTGAGAAAAATCCATCTCATCGTCCAGCCCGTAGGCAGTCGATATACTGACTACGCTATCAACTTTATTATGAGCAAGAAGACATAACCGAAGGCGCTGTTGAACTTGTACTTGAAGACAACGATGAATCAACTGACGTATCAAAAAGTGGAGGACTGCCAAGACTGGAAGAACCGCAAAAGGACTGAAGCCAGCCGTGAAGGTTCTCTGCAGTGTTAATTCTCTGGTTAGGTGAGGTGTAGTGAAATATAGACTTTCCGGTGTTACTAGAAAAACGATGTTTCATTTTATTTGGCGTGTGCTGTACGAGGACATTCCTTCCAGCCAACTTCTAGCAACTGACTCACTCTGAGGTTCCAATTCACACAGTTCACAGGCCTGATGCGTTGCCACTTACAGAAGAGAAAGGTCAGAAGTATTTTTCCATTTTTCTCTCGCCCGTCATCGGCCGGTGGGATATATAGTTCAGCTGGTCAGAAAGGACACAGAAAGATCAATACTACCATCCTCGATATGAATTAGACATGAAAACAACCCCTATACTACAAACAACAATCAAAACAACGCGAACTTAGTGTTTGCTGTGAAGAGTTTATAAGATTCAAACAAACGCCGCTTGTCTGCGTGACTAAAGGACACAAGAAGTCGCATGGGAAAGCAGGTTTCCATCTCTTCCTGTCATGAAAGTTGGTGTCCTCCTTCCGCCAGTTTTCTCAACATCTGCGGCTACTCGATAGCTACCTATTCACTTCCCGAAAAGGACAAAATTCGCTCGCCCAGCCGCTATGTCCCAGACAGACTAGGGCCCATCAGGCCTCCTATCCAATTGGTACCTGGGGTTTTTCCCTAGGGAGTGAAGCTGACCACTGATTTCCATGCAGAGGCGAGGTCAACAATACATGGAGTTAGACCTACACCCAGCGGCCTCCGTAGTCTGTCTAGAGGTAACGTTCCCACCTCATGACTCATACGCGGGTTCAAACGCCCGGCGGAGGTCGTCGAATTTTTAAGGGAGGAAAAATTCAGGGAACAAGTCCTCCGGGAGGGACTTTAAGCCGTGGGTCCCGTGTCGCAGCTTTACGGCACGTAAAAGAGGCCACTGAGCCAAAATTACGGACGTTTCCCGCCCAACAGTAGTCTCTAATATCTCTGGTAGATGGGGAAAGCATTATAGATACCTCTCAGCTAGTAGAGCCGGTCTCGCTGGCTGGGCGGGACTGATGGTAAGCACCAGTACCGGTAGGATATATAGACTGGTAGACTATCATACAGGGAAGCACAATGGACCAAGACAGGACTAAGTGCATGGGGAAACCCACCCTCTCTAATAACTAACTAACTAACTAGACCTACACCCCCCTATACGCCTTCATGGCGCTGTGTTAAATTAAGCACATGGAAAAAATTGCACCTTTTAATTTTATGTTGATAAATGGCAACAGAAATGTGACACAGTAAACCCCCGCTAATCCGGATCCAAATATGAAAAATGCTGTTCACAGTTGAGTACGTACTTTAAAAACACGTGGTGGTGTTTAGGTAGACAGATGTGTCACTTTTATGTTCGGACAAAACTTGGCAGTTTCTTCAGACCTGCATCATTACGTTCAGAAACAAGTACAACTTCTGAGTCTTCTATCCATGAATAAACGTCCTTTTATAGTTTTTAATAAAGGCTCTACAGTGATATTTATTTTCATCAGCACTACTTATACACGTATCAATAAATCTTCCACGAAAAGGCAATTCAACTTTGCGTCATTAGAAAATATTAGTACAGTAAACCCTCGCGAATCCGGAATAATTTTTGGGGGGTGGGGGGGAGGTGATCCGTATTAGTGAAGCAACAGGTAACCCCATAAGACAAGGAAATAAAAACTTAGAACACAGTTCTGCAAGAGTGGAATACGAAATGCACACGTATAAAGTTTGCAATTATGCATCTCCGCCAGTCTAGCCTCGTGCGCTTTCCTGTGACCGCAGATTCTCCTATAGTCCATTCGCGGAGACGAAAGCAAGCCCCGCGTCGCCACAGCTGACAGCAAGGAGTGGACAAAGCGCGCAGTTACTCAGTGTACTCACTGCATTCGGACGCACGTTAACCTGCATTCAGACTGAAGAGTGAACTTTGGACGCCCCTGCAACGAAACACGCATCACGTGATCGCTGCATGATTTAATTCAAAGAGCGAAGGAGACACCGCGTGCATTTGTTTACGAGGACTCTCTCGTCTCCGCGAATGGACTGTAGTCACTTTGCCCTCACACACCTTTCATCTCTGTCTGCCTTCTGCACGGCGATACCAAATTTAACTTCCGTATATGAGCACAAACAAAACTGCAGACGAATACGTTACTGACACGTCACGCCATGTCAGCATCAAAACTGCTGTACGGAAGCAGGACTCAGATAATGAATTGGAGGGATAAGTGTTGACTCTAGACGGAAGAATTCTATCTGCGAAATAGATAGGTGACTTCCTAATTGCCACAATGTGTTGTTATCTGCCTTATATTGAAATAACATGCCCACGAGCCTACTGAAGCGAACAAAAGGGACGTACGTGATTACCGACACTTCTTCCTGGAGGAAACATACCACAAAATACTGTTAACCGATTTGATTAATGCAATACCAGACAACAGGGCTCAGCTCCATGAGTAAGTAAATAAATGCCGCTGGCAGCGCTGCCAACCAAAATGCCAAGTGCTATCGCTGCCAACCAAAATTCCAAGTGCTATCGCTGCCAACCAAAATACCAAGTGCTAATGATGCTGGCAGCGCTGCCAAACAAGATGCCAAGTGCTAATGCTGCTGGCAGCGCTGCCAACCAAGATGCCAAGAGCTAATGCTGCTGGCATCGCTGCCACGAAGGCAAAGACCATAGCAACATCACATGACAGTGTGAGGCCAGTCCATTGACGTCCGTGCGTGTATTCTGGCAGCTGGACGACATGGCATCGCTGTTGGTGTCGCTGCCATGGCATCCTAGTGCGATACCGCCTTAAGAGTTCAATAATTCCAATTACCAAACCAAACCCCGTCTGTAGTCACTCTACAACGCGATATCTTAACGTGGCTGCGGTAACTGACAGAGTCACATTCCAGTCGAAATCATTTAACGTTCGAGTTGCTGACAGATGTCTCTGGCTCTAGTGCCTCATTAAATATAAAAGAAAACTTATATAAGTACTTAATTATTTTCTGTGAGTTTCAGTACGCCGCTGTCTTTACCTCGTGACTGTATGGCGCCGAATGGTGAATAATGAACTGGAAGGGCCGTGGATGGAAGCCGTCCTGACGTGATTTCAGGTAGGATCCCCGCATTAGCTCGAAATGGTTGAATGAAAAAACGAAACATCTCGGTCACGATAATGTTTCTGGCCGAGATTCGAACCAATCACTTCTACAGCGTTATCACTAGTCCGTGCATCACGCCATCAAGATGTATTGGGGAGTGGAGGCAGACTTATAGCATCAAACACGCCTCAGCAGGGGAAAATAATCCCTGGTATCAATTTTATATGAGGCTGGGCAGGTCCAAGAGACAGTCTGGACGCTGTAGAGCAGAGACTCCTTTACCTTCGCCAAAAATATACCCCCTATTCACTGGTCACACAGTCCGCAGTATAGTCACTATATCGACTGAGCTATTGCGGCTCCAGCTAGTGCTGTGTTATCCACAACAATTCCCATACTAACTTAGATCGGGCCTGTAGAAGCCGGGGACTGACACAGTTACTTAGATAGTTGGTCGTTATGAACAAATTACCCCCGTACGTCAACCCATTGCGCAGCATATCTGGGCCCTCTGGTGACATGCAAACCTAATGAAACACTGTCGTTACAAAAATTAAACAGATTAGGTCTAATAAGGCCACTACAAGGCCTAACACCCTCCGTGTCCCGTTACCGAGGCAACGAAATGTAGCTTTAATATTGCATACCAGAGAGAGAGAGAAAGTAGGAGAAGCGAGACAGAAAATGGGGAACTTGTTACGTGTTTGAGTGCACAAGCACTCAGTGGCTGGCGGGCAGAAGGCCAAAATGGAATGGATTCGTCTCATCTCTGTGCCAACACACAGGGGAGGGGGGGGAGGAAGTAAGTCCACATACCTATTGAAATCTTCATATTGCAGTGAGTTTCAAAAGAAACGTTCCGATATGCGTAAACCTGACCTCTTACCCCTTTAAAAACACGACGGTTATGATATGCAAAACCTGTTTTAATTTTCAGAAAATGTGCACCTGCCGGCATAGTGTATTTATAACTTAAATGATTCTCAGAATAAACGGCGATTATTTCCCTAACGGTCTATTTACAACGGAGACGGCGCACGTTTCCTGTGAAGTACGAACTACATCCCTTAATATTGCTCAGAATAAATCAGCCTTCTCGTATTAAACCCCTGTGCTGTAAAGACCACCAAATTATATTTTCAAACAATCCAATTCACCATTACTGTGGAGAATCTACACGTAAATCCCATGGCCAATGCCTCAAGCCACTGCTTCTAATAACTGTAACGGCCTCGTTTTCAAACTACCCTTATCATGACGAGGGCGAAGCCTAAAAATACCGCGATGGGATTAAGCTTTTTTTCCCCACCCAATAAAATTTCTGTCACTTCTCCATGACTTTCCCTTTTCGCCCACTATTCTACTATTCCTTCTTCTTTCTCTACATGCGTCAAGGGGTTAACGGCTATGTTACGTAACCAACTCCATGGAGCTGAGCCCTTCTTGAGAAGCCCCCAGTTGTGCAGCTACTCAGGAACTTTCCAACATTTTATGGAACCCGAAGGTTCATTACCATGTTCACAAGACCTCTCCCACTGGTCTATCCTGAGCCAGATCAATCTAGTCCATGCATCCATTTTAATATTATCTTCCTACGTACGTCTTGGTCTTCCTAGGGGTATCCTTCTTTCTGGCTTTCCCACCAATATCCTATATGCATTCCTCTTATTCCCATTCGGGCTACATTTCTTGCCCATCTCATCCTCCTTGACTTGATCATTCTAATTATACTCGGCGAAGAGTACAAGTTATGAAGCTGCTCATTATGTAGTTTGTGTTATCTAATAAAGGTACATTTATCTATTGACATAATTATATAAGCAATATGCCATGAAGACATACGGGAGTTGGGGTATAGCTCCACCATTCTCAACCTCAGCACCTGACGGAGGTTGGCGGGCAGCCGGCTTTGTAAACACGGCAATGAATCTTCTTTCGGCTTCCTTGAGGTCCTTGAGTACGTAACGACCTGCCTGCCTCAACCAAAAGGAATGCACCGAACCGTGACGTCAGCAACGAAAACACTTGGTACCAAGGCCATTACTCACGTTCCGTGGGACGGGGCGTGGTGAGACCGAGTCCACTTGGTACGTCGGCCACTATTTGGCTTATTGTACCAGCCCCGGATGCCAGATGTGGAGAAATCGCTTGAATGAGAATTAGCTGGGGAAACAGAAATACTCGAAGAAAACCTGCCCCAGTGCTACTCTGTCGAACAGAAATCTTGCATGACCTGGAATCGAACCCGGGCCGCCGCGGTAGGAAGCCGGCGAATAACTGCCTGAGCTACTAAATCCTTCGTATGACCCGTACTCGAGTGACACCAATAAATTCTTGCTTTCTGTACAAGAAAATCCCGGTCTCACTTCGCATTTTGGAACAGCCTGCAGTTTAATGTTCGAAGTGGTTCTTTGCGCGATTTCATGCCAGATGTTACTATTTCAAAACCATGCAGAAGCACACTCCAGAACGTTTACACAGCTCACAATGAACACTACTGCCAATATCTCCTTCAGCCCCCGATAAGCAAGACATTGCACACCTGTCCTGACAGACACACGAGACACACCGAACTGCGACTTAGAAAACTGCCTACTGCCTGTTTCACGTGGATTTCCTGCTTGGCTTATACTTCTACCCTGAAGATCGACGCGATATGTTCCTCCGAAACGTCAGTTGACTTTCAATGGACGTTATATCCCAGAGGATAAAACTCTTCTGAAGTTCAGCCTTTAAAATAGTAAGACTGCGAGAGTGAGGGACAGACACTACATTTATGGGGCTGGCGGGAGGGCAGATAGAAACACTTTCTGGTTTTGAAGGTTCTCAGGCAGTGCCCGTTCGTCCTTCTGGTAGAGGCACTTTTGTGGCAGCTTTATGAAGCTAAAGGGGCAAAGGTTTAGGGTGTGTACTTTGTTATGAGCAGAGGAAGGAGTTGAGCGGCAGCTTAAACTCTCCTCCGCTCACAACAAAGCCCTTCTTCTACGTAAATAATATATATTATCCAGTCCATACCTCACAGGAAACATTTCGTCACTGCTACAAAGCCCAACCGGTTAATGCTGTTGGGGGAAACAGTCGCTGTTTATCGAGAGAACCATACGGAACACAGATACACTCTGTGGGCAGAATGCAGGGTTTTATTATGTAGCGCCCACTGGGATTTCAAAGTTAAAGGAGCTATTTCTATCTATCCGAAATCAGATATTCTTTTTCTCTCCTCCAGTAATCATATTCCGCTAGGTACGGCTGACGTGATCCTCCAGAGGTAACATTACCTTTCCTTTCCTATCATGCACGATACCAAATTCATATACGTGTATTAGTCAATACCAATCCTGCTAAGCTCCTTTATCTTATCTCTGCCTCCAGGAATAGGGACCGGGATAGCGCAATCGGTATAGAGACTACCTATGGGCTGGACTGCCGAGGGGTCGGAGTTCGAGTCCCGGTAGGGTAAAGCATTTTCTCTTCTCTATGTCGTCCGGACCGGTTCTGGGGCCCACCCAGCCTCCTATCCAATGGGTAACGGGGGCTCTTTTCTCGGGGGTAAAGTGCCCAGGGCGTGAAGCTTACCACTCACCTCCAACCAGTTCCGAAGACACGAATACGTGGATCTATAAAACCACTCCCCATACGCCTTCATAGCGTAGTGCTTAGTTAATTAAGCACAGGGACAGCTTTTACCCCCAGAAATATGAACACACCCCATTCCCTCCTCCGTAGGTATAAAGATGTCGCCGGATTCCAAAATATATTGTTATGTATATGAGTGACTATAACTGACCAGTTATATAAACATGACTCGTGACTACACTTTACAGATCACTGACATATAGACTAGCGTCTTCAGTCTATCACAGTGTCCACTAGCCGTTTACTGGAAACGGATTTTCACACAGTAATTATACAGTCTCACTGAGTTACACTCCAAATCTCACTGTAATTACAGCTCACACAAAATCTTCTCTTTACAGAACGACTTTCAACTAACTCCCAGGCTGTAGGCCATTTCACACCAACCTTCTGGCCTTCTCTTCACAACCTGACTTTCACTGAGCACTCAACTGGTTGCTCCATACCGTCTCGGGTATAATATCTGGGCTCGGACTGCACAGAAAACGCCGTTTCTCCGTTGTTGTTCAATTGTTGCTTATTATGAATCTGCTGCCTAGCAACAGACGTTCCGTTGTTTGTTTCGCGGGCACTGTCTAGAAACGAACGTCGTTTCAGAGCCGTTCCCTAGCAACGGCTCTCTCTGGCTTCACAGTTCTTGATTCGAGCAAATATGCCACAGTATGAAAGCTCTTGGTGTAATCTCTGTTAAAATGAATATTACGAAAACGGGGTATTACGGGGGGAGACAGACTGAACTGGCTCAGGAGAGCCTAATAACCGCTCTTTCCGAACACGGAAATGAATTTTCACATCTCCGAAAAAGTTCGGGAACTTCTTGACTATCTGAGCGACTACCACCGTTTCAAGAAATTAGCGGGGGGAAGGGGGTATTTTGCTTTGTTTATGATCTACTTTTCACTGAAGAGTTCTACGTTCTGGGATCTAACGCCGTGTAGTCCGTTGAAAGTCAACCGACGTTTCCCAGTAACATTACGCAAGCTCTCCTTGCCACTTTCTTCACGTTGGTTTCTTACTTAGCTGTCTTTAAACCTGAAGATGGAAGTGATATGATACTCGGAAACGTCACTTGCCTTTCAAGAGACCAGACGGCGTTACATCCCAGCATAACCACCGCTGTCAGAAGCTCAAATCCTGCATTTTACTATTTGCTTGAAGACGTGCATACGTGGACCACTGTCGCGTGGAACATAAGGTAGTGACAGTCAGACACGTGATTCAAGTTCAGATGTCCTGACTGGTAATGTGTTTGCATTGGGCACTCCCCCCCCCCTCGTGCCAAACAGCCTGCTGTTCGACTGCGAAGGGCCGGTTGAGGTGAGAAACACTGTCATCATTCCAGCAATAAGTGACGCTTGAGAAAACACAACTCCGCGTTGATTTCTGCCTCATTACGCAGTGGGAACATGAAATCGGGACACAGATAAAAAAAAAACGAAAGAAAATCAGGCAAGAACGAACAAATAAAATTTATTTACTCATGATTTCTTCAACGACGCTGCCACTAGCTGTTTCTATGGCGTTGAACTGCGGGAAAATTACCTACTAATGTGTTGGAAAAAGACTGCCTCTGTGGTCTAGTGGTCAGAGTTCTTGGCTACAAATCCAGAGGTCCCGGGTTCCATTTCCGGCGCTACTTCTGAGAAGTAGTGGGTCTGGAACGGGCTCCACTCAGCCTCGTGAGGATAACTGAGGAGCTACTTGAACGGAAAAGCAGCGGCTCCGGTCTAGAAAACCGAAATTAACGACCGTGTGGATCCGTTGCGCTGACCACCCGACACTCTATCCGCAAAAGTTGGCACTAACAAGCGACTACGCTCGGTCGGTATAATTCGCTTGCAGACTACAGGCCACGGAGTTTAATGTGTTGGAAAGGATATGGGAGGAAGCGGTTGTGGCCATATTTGTAGTACAATGTCGGCACTTGGCGCGGTCTAAGGCATTAACTATCTTCGCTCGCTCGAATGCTGGGATCGAGGGTTCGAATCCCACTCGAGGCATGGATGTCTGTGTACGTGTGCTCCTGCGTGTAGGTCGCGGCCTTGCGGCGGGCTGATCACTCATCCAAGGAGACCTACCGTCTGTGAGAAATGATTACAAATCTGAACAAGAGGCCAGGACCCAACAAAGGGCTGTAGAGCCATTTATGAATGACTGAATCTCGGCACTTGCCTATAAGGACTAAAGAAAACCACTTCACTCAGGATAATGGAGTGTCTAGTCCGAGATTCGAACCTAAAACTTCCTAAAAACAAATCAAAAAGTGTTACCACTTCACGCAACTTGGAGAAGAGCTTCATAATTCGTATTCTTCCTTCAGCATCACGCAAGGGACACGAAGGAAATGAAGCGAAGCAGAAGCAGTCCCTGTGCTTAATTAACTAAGCACTATACCATGAAGACGTATGGGGGAGTGCAGGTGCATATCCACCATTCTTCGCTTCCGCGCTAGATAGATGTAAGTAGGCTTCACGCTCCGGTTGCTTTACCGCCGAGGAAATCGTGCTCGGTACCCACTGGAAAAGGGGCTGAGTGGGCCCCAGAGCCGGTATGGACGACGTGGGGTACAGAAAAATCTCACTCCTGACGGGTACCGAACCCCGGCCGTCCAGCCCCTAGCCCCGTCGCTATATTTCAAGGGGAGGGGGAGGCGGGATAGCTCAGTCGGTACAGCTACTGGCTACAGGTTGGACGGCCGAGGGGTCAGAGTCCCAGTCCCGGTAGGGTCAATAATTTTTTCTTCTCCACGTCGTCCAGACCGGCTGTGGGGCCCACCCAGCCCCTTTTCCAATGGGTACCGGGGGCTCTTTCTCTGGGGCGTGAAGCTGACCACTAATCTCCACCTAGTGTCGAGGTCAAGAATGGTGGAGCTATACCTGCATTCCCGTCTTCGTGGCGTGGTGCTTAATTAATTAAGCACAGAAACAACTTTGCCTTTTTACCGCGCTACTCGTCCGGCGGTCCCTAAATGTGAAAACACTGGGTGGAACTGGACAGTACTTAGGCCTCTCTGTCCTTGAAAACTCGATCCAATCTTTTCCACGCCATCCAACTGCAAGTTCCTCAGAGCCTTCTGTTTATTCTTTCCAATCTCCCCCNCCCACATGTATCCGTTAAGCCCTTCAGGCTCTGTAGCAGGACAGTAGTCACTATGCTACAACGAAGGCGTGACAAATGTCGCGACAGAACTGGCCAGCGCCTGATATTCACTTCGGAGCACATCAAACTTCAGTGTACCAATGTCAATGATAAGAAAATCATGCCGATGTTTTCAGCTTGCGCTGTAGACGTGAGACGGAGCAAGTTCGTGTAACGGTAACGCTGGAGTCCCTGGGTTCGACTCTAGGTTGGGACACCGACTATCCTCACTGAGGTCGTCTCGTGATTTTCCACATATGCCGGGATAGTACATCGACTGGGCCAGGCCCCAGCTTCCTTCCACATCCCTTCCAATTCATGATCCATCTATCATCAAAACTCCATACTTTCTTACGGCTATTTTATGATGTTGTCAGTATACAGACTCACGGCTTCGCAAAATAAGCCACGGAAAAGCACACACGAGTGAGCCTTGCTTATTGCCTCGCCTCTCTCTGTCTGGCGGCTGTACTCTACTCAGATTTTCTGCATTCACTATAATCCTGTCCTTACAGGGCATTCCAAAAGAAAGTTCACTTCTCTGTAAGAAACGACAGAGTAAACCCTCGATAATACGGACAGAAGTAAGAAAAATGCTGTGTAAGATTTGAGGTTTTCATGGCGGTGACTATGAAGAATGTCGTCTTCTGGGATGCGGCGCCGTGTTGATATTGTGTAAACCGAAGTTTCGGAGGAACATATCGCCTCTGTCTTCAGGGTATAAAAATCCGCGAGCGAGGAACCAGCGTGAGCAAGCGATAAATGGTGCACAAACGTGAAACTAAGACAGACAAGGATGCGTAAATCTTCCACTGACAAAGCCCAGTCTCAAGTGTTTACATAGATGTAGTAATAAGGACACAGGTGGTCCAGTGAATCAGGTTAGATCTTTGCTGCGGACCCAACAGAGTGTCTCCCACCCCTCACCCAAGGATGGAAACAGGTTCAGTTTCCAAAACGTTGTGATCCCGGAAGATGATCAAAGTAAAACATTTTTGTATCTTTTAACAATTCTTTAAATTGTTAAAAGAGATTTTCTTCTCGAGCGATTCTCCGATTACCGGCCACTTCTTGCTAACCCCATTCGGGCTTCTAAATACTGAGTGATGCTACTTTTTCTTCTGTTGCTCCCATTTGGGGGCATCCGTGAAACGCTTCGTTTTACTTCAGTTTCTTAATCCAAGACCGTCGGTAGGTCTCCTTGGGGGGGGGGGGGATCAGCTAGTAGCAAAGCCGCTACCTAACACAAACATAAAATGCCTTGAGTAGAATTCGAACCCACGACCGCAGTGTTTGAGCGGCCACTGTGATCGGCTAACTAATGCTTACAGACTCCAAATCTAAATTTCTAACCCAGACATACATATCTTTGCGTTTAGGTGGTAAACAGGCTTAGCAAACGTTGAATTCAATAACCTGTACTATCCTCTAACAAAGTGAAGGTGAGGCAATTACCCAATGTCCGTTAAGCGGGTACTATGTAAGGTGAAAACATTAGTGTGATTTTGAAGCGATTTTTCACGTTGTCGTTGGTACACTGAAGATCAGTGTGTCCCTAAATGACCAGTAGAATCGTCAACATCGACCAGGTATACCCAACACTTGCTTCACCTTCTCTTTGTTGGAGGACTGTGTAGTATTAATATTCAGTTTCCATTTGAAGGTTAGCCTCTCTCTGGGTTGACACTCAAACTGTCCTTTAACAAAACACAACACATGTAACACGAGCATACTCACTCAGTGCAGCTGTCAGGTGGGTTGCGGTCCTCTGGAACAAACCGGAGATGATAATTCTATGACGTCCCATGCCTGGTAACACCGCTTAGTTAGATGAAATAAAACGCAACTGTTCACACGGTCCTTCTTCGCAGTCAAGTATGCAACAAAATAGACCTTAGCTCACACCATATTGACTTTCTCTCGCGCACACACACACATTTATTACACACTTTTAACTGAAAATTAAAGTCTGTTCACATAATTCAATCCGCGACTTAAATTGACGCAACAGACGGCAAGTCACGCACAGAATGAATTAAAAGTGATTAATTCATGGTCCATTTGTCACTCGTGTGGTTGATGCAGGAGTTTCACTTTCGGATATAGAAATCTATACAAAATAATCAGTCTTAGCGCACAAAACACGTTAGAATTCATAGCCATGTAGGTAGTTAAACAAGAGTGTATAATTCTTTACAGGAGTACCATGGATATCACGGCACTTATAGGAAAAAAATTACTTCTAGAAAAATGGCAAATTCTTGAATTAATTAAAAAGAACGGGGCCTCTATTCGATATTTTTAAGTTTACCAAATATCCACATATATTTGTTATCCAGTATGTAATGAAGCGAGAACTATTTTAAATTTCCTGTATAAAGTTAGGTGCACCTTTTGCATCTTTAAACACAGACCTAAAAAAAAAGACACCAATACGAAAATCTTAAGGTAACTGGTAGTTTGATAAAACTATCATAACCTCTGAAACAGTTTTAAGACTATTCCAACACAGGTACTTCGCATAACCCCCCTCCCCCCAAATCTATTCTGTATCATGGTCTCGCTTATAACCCATCCCTGAATTCTGTACTAGGAAAACATTTAAATCTGATTTCAGTGCTGAAATGAGCGGAGCATATGTTGCCTTACAACAACTTCGCTTGCGCCAAATTACTTCCATACACTCGGCAAGATCAAGGAAATGAATAAACCAGATGTTATGACAGCCGAAGGGTTTACACTGAAGTCGCAGCAGCCTTCACGCATTCACTAAGCTTCTAAGAAACGCCGATGACGTCTTCAGAGGCCGCACAAGGAACTTGACTCCCTTCAGGGGGTTGCAAACAGCACCTGAAACAAAACTGAAATTAATGTTGTATTTTAGCGTCCTGTTGCACTGATTTTCGTCCATGATATGTATACAGTTGCCGTCTTTTAGTGCACCCAATTTCACTTGTTATTTCACAACATACTTTTTAAATTTTACAATGACATAATGGCAAGCAATCAAATAGATTAACGTAAATGGACCACCTGATGATGGCACTATAGTGCCGAAACATGTTGTGAAATAACAAGTGAAATTGGGTGCACTAAAAGACGGACACTGCATACATATCATGGACGAAAACTGAAATTAAGTATGGAATTAAATGTTATAAAATGTTGAAATAAAGGAAAAGTGTAAGATTTGAGGTTTTCACGGCGGCGACTATGAAGAATGCCGTCTTCTGGGATGTGCCGTGTAGATATTATGTTAACCGACGTTTCGGAGAAACGTATCACTTCCATCTTCAGGGTATATGCAGCCACATGCTCACGCTGGTTCATCTCTCGCGGGATTTCTACTCTGAAAATGGAGGTGATACGTTCCTCCGAAACGTCGGAGGCACTGAGGTCCCTCTATATCGCTTCCTACGACTCGTAGGGCTACGGTGGAGGTACTGGATAAGCGGCGGTCGCTCGGTCGGTATAGTTCGCTTACGGACTAAAGCCACGGCGTATATATATTTTTTTTCTGTGGCGCTACAGCCCCAATTTGGGCCTAGGCCTACCTCCATGAAACTCTCCGTTTCACTTCGGTTTACTAGATCTTACACATTCGGTAGGACTCCTTGGGCGAGTGATCAGCTCGTAGACAAACACAGAAAAACGCACACAAACATCCATGCCCTGAGTGGGATTCGAACCCATGATCCCGGCTTCCGAGGGAGCGAAGACATTGCATGCCTTAGACCGCTCGGCTACCGTGACCGGCCACGGAGTATAATAGTACAGTATATTATAATAGCGTTTCTTCGTGGATAAGAATTTAATACAACCATCCGAACCAGCTTGGCCACTAATTAATTGGGATAATAGGCGTACTGAAACAGACTTCCTACTGGCTCACAAGCCGGGAAACACATTTCGCACGGTACACACGATACCGCTCAACATTGTAACAATATGTTAAGACGCAGCACACATTGCGGAATACTCGGCTCCTTGTGAACCACGCTTTTACGGCGTCTTTTACTCCGCAGACATTCCGAGCGAAGCATAGCTCAAATCCAGGTCCTACCCCAAGCATTCCCACGACCTTCCCCTCCACATACAGCTATCCAGGACCAAGGAAGGTTGTTTACTCGCGTCTCGAGCTACAGGGAAGCATATACCTGCTCCCTGTGCCACACAGGGGACACTGGCTATCCTGAATGAGGGTTTCAGTGGCTTTACTCAGGCCCTGTAAGAGAATGCCGGCACAGAACTTCGATTAGACCGAGATCGCTTCCTTCCCAATTTATTCCAATTCATCACTCAACGCATTCGACGCTATAGTGCGGATACTGACAGTGCTGTAAAACAGATGTAAAAAAAGTAACGGTATCCATGTAAGAGGCCGTGAAAGCCCATACAGTTGTGAGACGTCGAGGCTCCCACATTTTCTCTACAGTCTGCTCACAGATGGCGGTAAGGTTGTAAGCCCTACGCGCCGGCCTCCCTTTACCCCCCAAGAACATTCCTGGTACTCATTTCTGTTAGAGGCTGAGTCGACGCCTGGGCCATAATGCGGCTGGAAGGATTAGGGCAATTATAAAATACAATGACCTCATCGGGGATCGAACCCACAACATTCCGGCTTGTAGATATGTATGTATAAAATTAACGATATAGATGGAACAGGTTGGTGTAGCGGTAAGGCTCTTGACTTCTATTCGGGAGGGGCGGGGTTCGAATCTTCGGTCAAGTTACGGTTATTTTCACCGAGGAATTCCGTGTTTTTCCGTAGTCTCTGCAGACGAATGCCGGGCATTACCTTCAAGCATGATAAATTGGATTCCTTTCTGTTACTCCGTGAAGCGAAAGGTCATTGGATGGCCCGTCTTAATGATTTTAGAAACGTATACCAAAAAGGTTACAGCTCCAATCGATGTGTAGCGCCAGGCACAATTTATTATTATTATTCATTCTCCTTTAGAAATGGGTTTGATTGATGGGAAGGGAATAAGCGAAGTTCCTCACAGTACAAATCTATAAGTTCACACATGCAGGTCACAATTATTAGGCAAAAAATATATTATTCTTAAAATTATCTTAACCAAATGACTTGCACGTCTCATTCATCAAATATCGTAATGGTAGTTTAAATAAAAATCAGCATTCCACGCCGTGTTCAGCTCCATTTAACGAGTGGAGCTACACCTCCATGTGTTCACGTCGTTGTGCTTAACTGGGCATTGGTACAGCTTTATCTTTAAAAATCTGAAAATCAATTCCTTCGGCCCCAAGTATTACGCTTTCAAAATGTTGGTTTAAAATTATGGGGGGGGGGTGACAGTAACAAGATCTCCGGACCCAGTTTAATTATCCATTAATTCAGAGTCTAGTAAAGCACTCTGACGTTTCGGAGACTACCGTTTTCGTTTCCTGCTCAATAAAAAATTGTAAAGTTGTGAACTAAAGCTCATGTTATACCCTGCTGGATGCAATACCAAGCTCGGAACCTCCTCGCCTGCTTCTCCCGTCATGAAACGAACTGCAGAGCCTTTGGTCTGAAAGGCCCTGAATTACATGCACTGCCAGTTGGGCCCTCAGTAGAGAAAAGTGGTTTCATCTATTGATGTGAATATAAGAAAAATCTTGAGCCCCCCAACCCATGAAAATGTCTTAAAATATGATTTAGCAATTTCAAATATAACCGGAATAATAGGCCACATGTATTGAAAATTCTAAGCCTAAGCATCTCACACAGCGTCGTTAAATTAAGTAAGAAGCAGTCACCGTTCTAGGTCAGGTGTGGACAAAATAATGCATTCCAGCCACCGCCGACGTTCCAGAGACCTACGACTTTTTTTTATTTATTTTTGCTGACAGTTACTGCCAACGCAAAAGAAAACAAAAGAAATAAAGCAGCTAGTTCTCTTAAAATAGTATGACCCTACTTGCTTTCAAGTAGTTTATATAGAGGGCACCAAAAACTTCGAATTCAAAATTACACAATGCAGACCCCGCACTTCTGGGAACAATCTGAATTAATACAGACTCTGTGTTAAATCTGTCATATGTCTCTATGTTCGTAACTGTTAACACAAAATGAATGTTCACTACAGAATTCATCTACTGTCGAAATTAAGAATACGTGGAACTAATTTCTACGCCCGCACATGTCTTCATTGTGCGAAGGGTGGTGACAACTTCCTATGCCGAATTTGAATCGCTGGGGAACTCATGTCACTATTTTACATTACCTCTAATATTATAAATTATAAATAAAAAACATGTATTGTAATATAATTTACAACCTACGTAATGAGAACTATGAACAATCGACATTCGTGAACGAAACTTGAGCAATAAACACTAAATTTTTATGTCCATTAATTACAGCGATGAGGCCAAAACGTGTAGAACAAATCACTTCAAAAGGAATTCTTACAATGAGACAGATACGGCAGGCCATGATACTGAACTTGAAATATCCATTCAGTTTGTTATGCTAAATGATGTCATACCGGTAGGTACTACACATGACCGACCATTCAATTCTTCACACATGTGTACTCCTAACACGCCAATGGAATTATCGCGCTGACAAGAGGCGTTTGGGAGGGAAAGTTGTGCAGACACGTGTCAACATTAAGAAGCAAAGTGGGAACACTGTTCACTGCTGCTCTCGTTGTGCCTGAAATTTTCTAGGTTGCCTACTGTTTCCACTAAACAACACTGCAAGAAAACATTCCTCTTGCACAGAATAAAAATGTGTATGTATATTACACTGATGGAACAAAGCGCATTCATACCTGTACGCGGGAAATGAAAACAACTTTTGTTATGTTTATGTTAGTATCAGAACTTAGTGTGATAAGCCAGATTAATGTAGTGTAATATTGAAGGCTACTTCGTTTATGGTGTAAGCTGCAGAAACGAGTTTCAAAGCCCTGGGGCAAAGCATGCCAGGTGATTCCGATATGGGGGGGAAGATAGCAATCACAAGCACCGGTGGTAAACACACTATATACGGATATAACGAACGTGCTGTATTACAATTAATACAATAACGAAGGGAAAAAAAGCACACGTACGTATAACACTGATTTCAAACATGCCAATCTCACGGCAATAATTTCAAAACCTCACACGACTTACCTTCGAGACTGCCACACATCAGCAGTTACATCACCTTCCACTGCCACTGTTGATGGAACAGCTTAAGGTCACCTAACTCTGACACGGGTCTTGATTTTAGATGAAACTTCATTTTTCACAATGCGCAATAAGCTTCTACAAAGCTAACAAAAACAAAAACCTGGTATACAAAAACAGCATCAACTCTTCTCACTCAACCCGCGTTCTGCTTCGCCCGATCCAAGCACCTTGGAGACTGCTTCCGATATATCGAAATCCCAAGTGATAGAGTGCTTCCATCTAATGACACTAGGATAAACTTTAATAACAGGGCAGAAACATGGCGTCCAACCCGACGTAGATTACGAGAGTCATCTACTATGCACTTTATAAAACAGAAAAGCACAAATCGATCTGAATAAATCGACTTCACCAACACGTCGATTCAAACGGAGCCAGAATAATTTTCTGTGCAGTTTGTTCCAAGAAAACTCTGAATTTTATGCCGCAAATTGTTGAAAATACCTGTTTCTTCTTCACTATAATTCTGTGATCTAACAAGGAATTACGACAAACGGGACAGAAAACTGTCGATAGTTGAGGTGGGCAGGAACTTCAATCATTAGCGGTAGATGGCAGGATGAATTATTAATTTATGGTTGTGAACAACAGAGTTTATCATAGCGTTTAACATTATAAAACTGGTGGATCCGATTACTTTCTCTATCCTTCGCCTTCTACAAAGATAAGAAATCGCACACTGATCTCTGATGTTTTAATAACTACCCTTCCTGTAATAGCAAGGGATATGTTCCCACTTATGAGCAGAGTACAAAACTAACGTTCATGACCATATGCGGCAGAATTGAATTGGTGCATGCATTGGTTCAGCAAGCCCCTGTTAGCCTAGCATCACACTGTTCATACATTAAAAGTACCATTAACACTTGAGTACACATGGTTGCCATCACCACAGTAGCAGAAGATTTGTCTCAAACAATAAAAGTTAATCTAACAATTTGGAAATTCTCACACAGTTACATGTTTGTTGGAAGTTTTGGAACACAAGCTGCTGCCCACTTGGATGATACAAGTTTGGAATAATTTCCATTAATGTACTCTGTTCAATTTTTTCTGATCTCTTACAATGAATATTAATATATTGACAATATTTTTACAACTATTTTCACATGTCACCTATAAAGTGATAAGAAAGTTCTTCGAAATAAGGAAATCAGATGCTCAGCTTCCTTCCACATATGGTCTCTGCTTTTAACTATATATACTATAGGACAAACTGTTTGAAATCTCTTTTATTACCTTGTTCTTTGTGTGATGAATCATCATTGATGACTGAATGATGATTGTATGACTTTTAATTTGTGTAATATTGTGAACCTTTTTCAGAATTGTGTCAGCTGTTTGTTTATTATATGGTGTGTGCAGCCTTCATCCTATGTAAACACACCATGATATTATTCCTTAAACAGTACTTTCTTTTCATCTGACACTGTTCCTCATACTTCCTGTGTCTTACTGTGTTATTATTCCTGACAATAATCTCACTAAAACTTGCTCACTGAATACATTGCTAGTAATTCTGAGTATGTGCAATCACAGGAACAGCTAATCTGAATGTTCAAGATGACACATGGTATTCTTAGTGCCTTCTATTGCTCTCTCATAGAAGATGTTAGTAAACAGAGATTACCTTATTCATGTGAACTCTGCAGCATACTGTGCTCCATAAAATTCTGAATAGGACACATGTAAGAGTATGTTACTCTAATTGTAGGTTAGCACAATTGTGAATAAGAGTGTATTAATAAAATTTGTAGATTAGATCAATAGTTGAGCAGAGAACATTTTCTGCTAGTAATACGGCAACTATATGGAACACATTTCAGAGCAAAATTTGTTAATATAATTTATTAGCTTACCATGATTAACAGATTACCATGTACACTGATACACAAAGACATGATTCAACACTTCAACTTCAACTTCAACACATCAAATATTGTTACAATACAAAATGGATAAATCACAAAATTATGTAAATTTACATGTAAGCGCATATAAAACATTTCTCAGTTTTATAGGTATTGTGTACTAAGTAATTCAGTGGAAGTGACTTAGTTTTAGTTTACGTAGTATATTAGGTTTAGAAAAAATTAATTGTTAGTTATCCAACTAGTTTTAATTGTAATTAAGTTCTGAGTTACCCAGTCTTTAATTAATAAATAAAGTAGGTATTGTGGAGATGGGCAGTAAAGAGAGGGCAGTAACTGGTAAGAGTGATCTGAAAAAAACCATTTTAGGTTTATTCCGTAGAAGATATTTGATTTTTCACTTTGCATAAATAATGCCCAAAATTCACACATCCCTTTGAAAATTAAGCTGTTTGGTATATATATATATATATATATATATATATACATGAACTTAGACAGCATCCCATCTTGTCTACTCCAGATTTTTCAATAGTAATAGGAAAATTATAGGGATGATGGCATTCCTCCAAATAGTCATGAAATTTCTGATTAAAAGTTATGATTGATATTATGTCAGTCTATTATAAATTTTGTATTTTAATTATGTAATTTATAATCTTATTACTTATTAGCGATGTACTCATTGACACCGTTCCTGCTAACAGTCTCAAATTGAAGGACATTTAACTTATATTTATGTAATTTGTATTCTTATTAATTTTTTGATTAGATTGTTATTGTGCAGAATCACTGTATTTGACTTGTTCCATATCCTATGGTGTCTACCTGTATCTGGATTTTACGGAATGTAAATAAATTGAATTGAATTGAATTAGAAAAAATATGCACAGGATAACAGTTCTGGTTATTGCCTCCAGATAACATAAAAACTTCTGTTTAATTACCTCATAAACTGCAAAGTTTATGGGAAAGGTAAAGTAGGATGAAATACACACTTCATTTTTCTCTACAAGTTTTGTTTGCATTAATCTGAATGTAACATTTTTCAATCCAACAATTATTTAGTGACATGCACCTCATATGAAATCTCAGTTATTGTTGTCCGACTTTTAACGAAACTGAAATACGTATGTTAACAAATTTTGGTAAAATTCCCCAGTATAAAATTGTATTAACATTTGTTTAAGTGTTTTAGAATCGTTATACAACATGGTAACCAATATATTTTTGCAGAACACATAAAAATGGAAACTTGCTTGAGCAATGTCTTGTCTGGCACATACAGTATATGAGGCAAGAGGTCTAAACACAAACACAGTCATCTATTAAGTCAGCTCATGGATATGAGAGGGAAAGAATCCTGAAGGATCTAGGGAAAAAGACAAAACATTGGAATTGCTAAAGTAGAAATGAGACAGAACAGCCATTTTCATTGCTTTAAAATCAATAGTAGCTGTTAATGTATAATATTAGATTAGATTCTTCAATACTATAGGCACTCTTAAAAATTAGGCAGTCCAATGCCAGCATGTTACCACAGACGCTTTTGATTTTATCTCAGAGTCATACACGTGGAATCTGTGATGATACTGGAGCAGGTTCATCTAAATACTTCAGTTTTCCACTTTTACATCACTTCCTCTTAAGTGTGTGACACGTTTAACCAGCCACTGCATTATCACAACTTTGGTCCACAGTTGGGGTTTAACCTCTGTCTTGGCAATTAGGTGTACCAAGTTAACTTACTTTCTTATTTATTACAGACAGTGTAAGCCATATGTTACTAAACATGGCATTAATGTACACAGTGAATAGGTAAATACATTATTGGAAATGAACTGGATTAAACTATCTTAAGACAGGATCCAATGGCAAGCTTCAGCAATGACAGTGTGTTCTTATACAATCGAATGTCTTGGGCAGCAGAATATTTATTGACTGTTTTAGGGTAAAGAGTATAATGGGAAAGAGTTCTAGTTGTATAAAGCACGGGTCAGTAGTGTGTGACATAAATTTGTGGCTTGAAATCAGTATTTTAGTACTGTAATCTTTATCCCCTTTACCCTTGGTCCAAGTGAACATAAAGTGAAATGTTGTTGCTGGTTGGAGGAAAACAGATGAGTTCAGTGAAACAAGCAACATAAATAATGCTCATTCTCCTTTCTGGTGATGCTGTAATCATAACATGGAAGCTTAAAATAACTAGCTTGCATTAATATACAGGGCATTTTTTATCATCTGACACTTTAAAATCTGTGTTGTTGTTGTTGTTGTTTATTAGAGAGGGTGGGTTTCCCCATGCACTTAGACCAGATATTGGTCCATTGTGTGTTCCCCTATGATATTCTACCAGCCTCTATACCCTACCGGTACTGGTGCGTGCCATCAGTCCCGACTTAGCCAGCGAGTTCGGCCTCTACTGGCTCAGTGGTATCTCGATGCTTCCCCCATCTACCAGAGGTGTTAGAGACTATTGTTGGGCGAGAAATGTCCTGAATTTGGCTCAGAGGTCCCCTTAGGACATGAGGTTCTTTTATGTGCTGCAAAGCTACAACACGGGACCCACGGCTTAAAGTCCCTCCCGGAGGACTTGTTCCCTGAATTTTTTTGCCCTTAAAAATTCCACGACCTCCGCCGGGTTTGAACCTGCGTACCTTGAGTCACGAGGTGGGAACGTTACCCCTAGACTACGGAGGCCGCTTAAAATCTATGTAACTTATATTTATTGAATTACACTGTACGAAACTTTCATAAATTGTTATACATTTCTTAAAAATTTATTTTGCTACACTAGTTCATGTTCCATGTGTTGTCCCCAAAGATTGTGAACTTTATACAACTGCAGAGCAAAATTATTAGAGTTTCTGTAACCATTCAAGTGGAAGAGTGCTTCATTGGAGAGCTGTGTGACAATCATGACACCAGACTTTCCTCCAGTATCACATTTTTCTTCCTCACAAAAGTGTTAATATTTTGCTGTTCCATCTTCTGACAATGGCTGACTCAGCTGAATTTTTTATGGGAGCAATGAGAAGTCATTATGACAAATATTCCATGCAGTGCTGGTTGAGTCCCCAATTTGTTGTGCTAAATTTCTCACACTTTCTCTTGGATTTGCTGTTTTTGCCTCCTTTGCAGTGCAACTTCTGCCATGCAAACAGATGCACTATATTTACATCCCTTCACATGTTTATCACCGACACTTCCTGTTTCTTTGAACTGTGTAACAGACTGATAGATGGTGTATCTTGGCTGTGCAACACCAACAGAAAACTCGCAAGGATACTGTCTGTCCACAGCAACAAAACGAATACCATCAGAAGAGTATGGGGCTGTGATGTCAAACACATTCTGGTCTGTCATATGTGACACCATCTTGTCATTCAGTTCAGTGTTGCCAATGGCAACAAACAAATTTCCCAAGTTTGTAGAATGATCTGTAATAGTTCCACACAGTAGCATTCAATAACAAAGAAGCTATACAAATCTTTGGGTTTTCGGACTTTATCCATCGTCCTGGTTTTTAAGATAACTAAGAAAAACACGACGTTTCGGAAACTGGATCTGTTTCCGTCCTCAGGTGAGGATCCAACAGAATAGGTGTTTTCCCTCATCTGAGGACGGAAACAGACCCAGTTTCCGAAACGTCGTGTTTTTCTTAGTTATCTAGTTACCCAATATCTCTGTGTGTTATACACCATCGTCAGCATCCTATAGTAACTACTTATACAAATCTTGATGCGTCATATGATAAAAGCATTCTGCACATTAATCAAAATGTGCTGAAATATGTCTTAAATTTTCAGTGAAAGAAGCAACTATGGTTGGTCAGCATCTACAAGAGAGATAAAGGACCATAATTAGGAAGGTGGGGAAGTTTTGAATGCTTGAATTATCAGTGAATGTGATTCATATATAAAAGAGACTCCCTAAACTGATAATAGATTGGATGTCACTTGGGTAAAAGAATGAGAGAAGGCAATGTGATGCAGACACTGTGAACTGAAAGCTGCTGTTAGAATAAAATCACTTTATTGGTATTGAACAGACACTGAACATCTCCATAGAATTGTTTAATATACTATTTAATATAATAACATAGTTGGGCTAGAGGCCATGAGTTCGGTCACCACAAGTCTCCACTGCAAATATTTATATTTCTCAAACAACGACCTGGCCACATTTGTCCTCCAGATGACTTGCAGTGCTCCTGTATTTGAAACAACTATATGAAGTCAAGACATTAATATAGTTCACAAGACGATCGACAGAGAGCAGCAGAACAGCAGCTTTAAATAGACCCCTCTGGTGTGACTTTTATGAACTGTTTGTAGCCAGGAGCAACTGATTATACTGGTAATGCTGCAAGCTGGAAAGCATAGTAGTTCAAGCTAGGGGTGAACATAATTGTATACATATTCTGGACTTCCATGAACACCTACCAGAATTTAAACACACAACAGCATCTGTTGTTATGAGACATGGATACTATATAATGAAAAACATTCACGGCCAAATTTAGAGTCTCTTTATGAGTAAATGAGTGAATGCAGACAATGCAAATAAAACTTGCAATCATCACGATAGTGGAAAATGTATTTACAGCTCAGGCTTCAAAAATGTATCAGATAAACATACTTTTTATACAAAAATATATATTACACTGAAAATAGCAGCCCAGTCATGGAGTCATAAGTCAGTTTTCCTTCGCTATAATTTGACACTTACTGTATCCAACTTTGCAGGAAACATAACGTCAAGAAGCAAATTTTGAACAGTCACATGCATCTGACAGGACAGGATGAGAAGAGAATTATGTGAACTTAAATCCATGAACATGCTATTACAGATATCGCAAATAAAAAATAATTTACCCATCTCATTGCATGGGAATATTAAATTCTGCATTTTCTCAGGGCATTCACTGCACTTCACATTTTAGTATAAAACATCTGAGTGCATTCAAACATTTGCCTTAAAGGCACCAGATAGCAAAGTCATGGTATAACTTTCTGCACTGTAAAAAAGCCTACATAAAAAAAGGACTTAAATAATGGCTTGAAAATAAGGCAAATCACTAAATACGAATCATTCATCATAGTTACAGATGTGTTCCATATAAAATTTTTATAACCGTCCAGATTCATAGTTGGTTCAAGGTGAGAAGAATTTTTATTTTATATCTGATTGGTTTCTAGAGTCAGTCTTTTGGACAAACCACAAATAAACCTATATTTGCGATTGCCAAATTTGGAGTTGTTGCTGATTAAAGTTGTTGTATCATTTTGTGCAAGATCAGTGATGATTAAAATTGTAACATAATGTTACAGGAACAGTGAGCTAGGTTACACTGACAAGTAAAACTCTGCCCCTATTCCATTCCAGAGATGGAACCTCATGAAGCAGGGACACTCTTAATAGAATGGCTCTTGTGATAATATTGGATACTTCTTTTCTCATCTCGGTGTTTACAAGAACTGCTGGTGAGTATGACAGTCAAGTACAGAAATCTTTATTTTGATGATACTGGCCCTGCTGTCAATGTTAGACACATAATTCCAAGAGGAACTTATTTTATTGTTTTCATGGACTGACACCAGCAGTACTGGTTCCTGCACTTTTATTCATAATTTTGTTTGTTCTTGTTATTGTTACTGTTATTATTATTATTAAAAAATGTGCCTCAACAACTTCACCTGGCATATCTCTAGGACTTTTGGACAAGTGTGTTATCAAGAGTAATTCAGAGCTCCAACAGATGGCATCAGGACTGACTGAGCCGAAGCATGCCCCAGTACCACAAGCGGCAGAATCAGGAGGCTCCAGTGGATACCAAGTGCAATCACCCCTGCAGACGCAAGGGCACTGGCTGCAGTTTCTAGGCAACTGTGGAACTCTGGGTAGTCAAGCCTAGTGATGGCACAATAATGTGTATGTGCACAGCTGGCATCACATCCTTCTGTGCTGTGATAAAATTTCACAGAATTGGCTCGGTAATATCTGCAACACAAAATGAAATAACTGACTCGGTGTGAAATGGTTGCCTGAAAGTTGACCCCCACGAACAGAGAGAACAGCTTGATGAGGTCATCTTAACTTGGTACTGTTAAGTTGTCTAAGAAAGAAAGGTTGAGCTAAGCCAGATTTATAGAACATACTGGGATAGACGGGCAAGCATACATGCACAACCCCACCTCCCCAACACATACACACAAGAATCTCATACAAAACTGCAGGGCTGTGAACTCTCCCCAAAATAGGTCATTTG
This sequence comes from Cryptotermes secundus, assembly GCF_002891405.2. Lineage (NCBI taxonomy): Eukaryota > Metazoa > Arthropoda > Insecta > Blattodea > Kalotermitidae > Cryptotermes > Cryptotermes secundus. The sequence continues at coordinate 871,630 of NW_019738871.1, forward strand.
TGACTCCAAGACATCAAAAGGAGGAGGTTCAAAGTAAAGTATTTCCTTTGAAGATACATGGGGAATTGGAGGTATAGATTCATGCACTTTTAACATCAGTATTAAGTAGAGGTGAGTGGTCAGCTTCAACCACGGCCTGCTTTTGCCTCAAAGATAGATCATCTATAACCATTATACAGAAGGAGAAAAGAGGCCCAGAAGTTGGTTGCGCTTGGTGGCAAAGAGAAAACATCTTGTTCCTGCCTACACTCAGATTGAGATGAAGATAAAATGGATTGCAGAGAAATGAGTCATAAAGCCATGAGTTCACCTAAGTACCCCATCAAGGAAACACTGCCTTCATTGAAAGCATGGGACTACTGAAGAGTTAACTCAGGAAGGGAACATGGATACAGGATAGACTGAAGGAAGTAGCAATGTAAGGTCTAGTATTGCTCACTACCACTACTACTACTACTACTACTACTAAATCAATATGCTGTGAGAATGTAGGCTTGCCGGAAGTAAGAGATGAAATTAGATTTGTTTTTTGGTGATTGTGATTATCAATTGGGTTCTTTTGTAGCGGTGACTTTCTGCAATATCTGACTGATCAGAGCAGACTCCGCATCTGTAGTTGGGTGTGCAATTCAATTTCTCTTCATCATTTGTCTCTAGGATGAGGGTATACTATTAAATGGCTTTCTGACAGTTAGAATGTGAAGGTGTGGGATGAATTCAAGTGCCTCAGGATAATGTCCAGTCACAGGTTCTCTGAACATGAACCTTTGGAGTCCATGAAAGGTGGGGAATAACTAGACCAGCTGTTCAACTACCAGATTCTCAAATGAGTGTGATCAATGGAATTAGTTTGCTTCTAGGAAGTTGGAGAAACCAGATCATTGTATGAAACAGTAATTTATTATATTCTGTATTTAATTTATTTCATCTTACTGGTTTAATATTATTTCAGTCTGAAAAAAAGGACAATGTTACCAAGGTTCATGAAATTTTCAATGGGGCTTGTAAAGGTATAACCACTGGACAGCAAGAACATGAGTAGCCAGACACAATGGGTCACCACATTAAGGACATCTTCCTACATTAGTGTACATAATCATAAAAGATGATTTGATAACTGAAGTTTCTCTTGCATGATTTATGGAAGTAAAACTGAAAGTGAATTGATACGGATTAGGGAGGAAACTGCTGTGGCATGTTTTATACTATTATAACAGCTTCATGGTCACCCATTCAAGGAGTCCTACGGAGTGTGTAAGATCTAGAAAAACTGAAGGGAACGGAGAAGTTCATGGAGGTAGGCCTAGGCCCACTGGGGCTGTAGTGCCAAAGGAAAAAAATGGCTTCATGGAAAATGGTTTTGGAAAACCATGGAATATAAATGTGATGTTAATGCTTGAGAGTTCTATCTATATTTCATCTGGTGTAAAAATATGTTGGAAATTATGTTATAGAAGGATCTTATGGAGACTAAAATAAAACCAGCATTTCAAAGTCAAAATTTCTGTTATGATGCACAATAAGATTGTGTGCATGGTGCATGCTATGAGCTTCGTCATACTCACAAGAATGCATGTTATGTCTACTTGACTGTAATTGATGTAAATTGTAAATTTGTAAATTGATGAAATTTATTACATATGAGTTTAATATTAGGATGTTTTAACTCTTCTTGTCTTCAGAGTCCAGGAGATTAAAATGCTGTTTAGAACTCTGTTATTTTTAAGTTACTTTATGCCCTGCAGGCGGAACATAGATTTAGGGTGTACTGAGAAAAAAAAAGTACTGGATGTTTGGAGAGCACGAAAATGATGCAAGGGCCTTTGCAATTTGTGATGGTAACCTGATGTTAAATCATTAAATGCAGTTTGTTTCATGTGAGTTGGAATCAGCTGAAACAGTTCTTCTCATATAGCACACCTGGAAAAAAGTGCTGATCCTTCCTGCACTCCAAAGCTCTCCACCAGATTATGCAGCTCAGAAGCTGACACCTCATTCAAGCCATAATAATCAGTGAGGTTGTACTCTGGCAGCCACTCTGCTGCATTCCGCAGGTTGGCTGCATTGAGGTCCAGATAATACTGCCTGTAGTCCAGCACCTGTTTCAGTGAATCAAAACAAACCAAGATGTTCATCTATTTCTCTTTCTTTCCATGGGTTATTTTACAACTGTTTTTGAGTATTAAGCCTTCATATTTATAGCCTCAGATGGTAGGATGGATGGTGAACTGGAAAGGACTTGGAGAAAATGAGTCAGCATTATCAAGGTGTATTATCTCGAAATCTTTCTGGAGGGACTGAGGAAAGCCATGAAAACCTCTGTCAAGATAGCTGGTGTCCTGGCTCAGGATCAAAGAGAGCAACTCTTGACTGTAAGTCTAGAGCTTTATTTCTAGGCCAGCCTGTTTGGTGCTCAACTGTCATTAGTGCAAGGCCTCGGACAATTCGAATCATTAGGTAGATTGCTATCAAAGCATTCCTGATAACAAGGAGTGGCATGATAATGTTCATTTTAGCTGGAATGTATTATATAAGATAGAGAGCATGATGGGCCCTCTTCATCATGAAGTAAATAAGTAAATACTTATACTTGTACTTATAGCAAGAACATAAAGGAAAGCCATAGAAACTTGATAATACCGGAATGGAAAACTAAACTTGTTTCACTCTTTACATGTACTACAGAATCACTGATTGTTTTCATTCTGTGGGCTGATATTTAAAATTATGGAGGGGCTACTTTATGATACATAAGTGGGAAAAGTCACACTGAACTCCCATACAAGGGACATATGCCCAACTAGTGAGTACATACATGTGACAGGTGGCATGTAAGTACATAAGAAAATACCAAATTCGTATAATGAAACATCTTTGCAGCTGATAATAAACATATGTTATACATGCATGCCGCAAAAGGAAAATAATGCGGAACAGAGAGAGTGAGAGCTTTGTTCTCAAACAAACGTATTTTTGTGTAAACAACGATAATGCAATAAAACTAAAATATATTGACTTAAGATCTAGTGCAGTGCGACAGTTTCAAAAAGTGAACAGTTGCCTGAAGATGGCCAAGTAAGCTGAAAAATGTAACAATTGATGTGATTTTAGTGTTATTTTAAATTAAAAGGAGATTGTGAACAGTTTTAAGTTGCATTAAAGACAGAGGCGAAGAAGTGAGTGATGCATCAATGCAACAGGATGCTCAAATATAATAGAATAATGTCAGAATTACAGCCTTCCAAATGAGATATTTTATGCATTATTATAGAGCGCACATGTTCAACGTGTCGATCGCAGGACGAATTTTGGTTGATCTCATAGGCCTATAAGGAAATTATACGTGAAAAGCATTTTTTCTGTTCTTAACTAACAAGGTAAATCTGTACTTTCAATATATGTTGCTTTTACAACAAACATCATGTGTCGTGTTATTTTTACCAATATTTTTGCTTAAAGTGAGGTACGACCATAGGAGGGGGTGGTAGATCACTGGCAGTTTTGACACTAAAAAGTCGATCACAACCTGTTTGAAGTTGGACATGCCTGTTATAGAGGCTGGGGGAGAGTGAATGGGGAACTGCAGTGTAAGAACCAGTCCAGATAAAGTAGCCCATCCATAATTTTAAATATCAGCCATAGAATGAAAAAATCCATAATTCTGTAATACTTGTAAAGACTCAAACGTGTGTAATCTTCCGTTCCTACATTATCAAGTTTCCATGGCTTTAATTTCATGTTTTTTTTTCTTTTCTTATCATACCGTTAAATTAGCTGTTATTTGCAGTCTTCTTCTGACTTATTCATTTCATACTTTATCCATACTTTATTCCAAACAATGAAGTTAATACTTTAAACAAATTAACTAACAAAAAACCTGTGTCATTAACAAACAAACAGTCTGCTTACCTGGCCAGTGTCTGTGTCAAACTTATAAAGTCGCAACCCTGGATTGTTGGCACCACTTGGAGTCCTCTTGGGCGAAACAGCAGGGGCGATGAAAATCCACGATACCGGGTGACCTGGGAACATTTGACATGGAGATCATGAATATACGTAGAAATTTCTTACGAAACATTCCTTGCATATTGAAACTAATGAATATGACAACAAAATAAAAGTTTGGTATCACAATGATGCTTTCTCAACTTCACAGCTTATGTAATGTGTACTGATGGTCTCACTGGGAATGACAAAAATGGAGAAAAACGATAATGGCATTTTAAGTTTCTATTTCAATGTCTGAGTGGAGGAACTGAGTGAAACAACGCAAGCCTCAGACAAGACAGAACTAACTTCATGGAGCTGAGTCCTTCTTGAGAAGCCGCCAGTCGCTCAGCTACTCAAGAAAATACCAAACATTTCATGGAACCCTCTGGTTCACTACCGTGTTCACAAAAGCTTTCCACTGGTCACTGTCATGAGCCAGAATAATATAGTCTATATCTCCTCATCCTATTTACCTAAGATTCATTTTAATATTTTCCTCACACCTATATCTAGGTCTTCCTAGTGGTCTCTTTCTGTCTTGCTTTCCCACCAAACTCCTATATGCATTATTCTCCGTCCCATGCGTGCTACTTTCCTAGCCCATCTCATTCTTCTTGACTTGATCATTCTAACCGTATCTGGCGAAGAATACAAGTCATGAAGCTCCTCATTATGCTGTTTCTCCAGTCTCCTGTTATTTCATTGCCCTTCGGTCCAAGTGCTCTCCTCGGTAGCCTGTTCTCAAATGCATTCGGTCACTCAGGACGTCACAACAGCGAAGTAAGAATTTTACCACTAACCCGAGAAGTTCGGTTCGGTTCAGTTACCATCTGGCCCACTGATGTAACTGATTAAACTGGGGGATGGCGTGACAGACAGACAGACAGACAGGTACGGTTCGATAATAATATGCGATGAACTAACCTCCTCTTTGGCTTCTTTGGTTGAGTTATTCCATGCAGGGCTGCCACTGAAAGGGAATTGTTATCGCAATTTCCCTCCATAATCTATTACGTGGTAAAATATGAAGTAACGTTCCTTGACAAGGGATGCTTCGCTATAAATTTCATGTCTGTGAAGGGTCGTAAGTTACGCCGCTGTTACACACTACAGCTCCACAAGAATCGATCGCGTTGTTGCTCCACCTCGGTATAGCGAGAGCGTAGCGGGTTGCGTTACACGCAGGCGATAGCTGTATAAGAGTACGCAGTTCGTTAGTATGGGTGAAGCGACTGACCGCCTCTGTGCTCTAGTGGTCAGAGTTTCTGGTTACAATTCCAGAGGTCTGGGTTCGATTCCCGGTGCTACCAAATTTTCTGAGAAGTAGTGGGTCTGGAACGGGGTCCACTCAGCCTCGTGAGAATAATTGAGTTATGTCAAGGAAATAGCGGCTCCGGTCTAAAAGACCGAGATTAACGGCCGTGGGGATTCGTTGCCCTGACCACGAAACACTCTCTATCAGCAGAAGTTGGCACTAATATGGCAGACAAGCGGCGGTCGCTCGGTCGGTATAGTTCGCTTGCGGACTGAAATCAGGGGGTTTGTTTTTATTATGGGTGACGCGACTGTTGACATTGAGGTACTCGGTATCTCAGCGAAAATTCCATGGGCTCCGTTACAGCGCATGTGCGCATGTCACTATTCGTTTGTTTTGCGAGTCTATGCAGCGTCTGAGATGAAGGATGAATCGGTAGGAAAATTAGTCCAGTTTAAGGCACATTCCAGTAATTTGTCTACAGGAACTAAATGGAAACAGGAAAAGCGGAAGCATAATCGATATAAAACCGAGATTTAAACCAGCCACCTTTCGATAATAAATCGAAAGTTTACGGCGTTCCACTCAGCTGTCTGTGTGTGTGTTTGCTGTTGTATTTGCATACTAAACTTGAAGAATTATACCATGTCTCACTCGCCGAAACTGAAATTGTATTCGTCACTGCCAAAGCTTTCAAAAAGAAATATATTAGTATTATAACAAATTCCTTGGCCTGAAGTCCGCAAACGAACTATACCGACCGAGCGATCGCGCTTGTCGGCGAAGTTAGTGCCAACTTTAGCGGATAGAGGGTGTCGCGTGGTCAGCGCAACGGATTCCCACGGCCGTTAATTTCGGTTTTCTAGACCGGACTATTAGTACTATATTAAGTGTAATCGTTTCAACTCGTTTATTTACATTTTTAGTCCCATTTATCTAGCCACTCTATGGTTGGCGTAAGAGAAAATAGTTTAAGGTACTACCTACATTGTTAACACCAACTAAACCAGGGATATAGAAAAGACAAAACACCCGTTAATGTAATGACTATTGTAAAATTCTGGGCACCAGCTCGCGAATTCTATTCGTTTCAGGCGAGCAGGCGACAATATAATTTTTTAAAAACTGTGTGTATTTATTTTGTGTGTGTGTGTCTTATAGCGGGAGAGTTTCGTAATTAATTGAAGCCAGTGGAGCGGGGGTAACCAGCCGCGCTGATCTGATCCAGTGGGCTAGAAGGCTTCCTCCTTCAAATCGTATTTCACACCCACTGCCCACGCACGCACGCGCGCACATACACAGCTTCTTTGAACTGGGGATGCTCAAAATTGAGTCACGTTTCTTGTTGACAAGACTGGAAAGTTTTAGTTTTGAAGTTCTGAAGGTGGTGACTATGAAGCTTACCGGCTTCTGGATAGTGGCTTCATATAGTCTGGTAGATGTTTAATAATGTTTCGAAGGAACATGCTTTCTCCATCTTCATAGTAGAGGAATGCATTGAATATGGAGGCAAGAAGTTCTTCTTAAACGTCAGTAAATATATACCAGTTGCACGGCGTGACATCGCAGAAGAGAAGAAATTATTAATTTCATAACATCCTAAGATTCATAATATGAAGATAGCTATCACGTGACTTATTTTCGATGTGGTCCGCGCCATGTCCAGTGCTAAGAAACAGAACTGTAAACATGTGTACAATAATAGGTGATTTCTACGGTGTCCGTGCCGAAGGTTTCTATGGGACAGCGAAGATCGTTTGCAGTCAGTCATAGCTGAGAAGTCGCGAGTCGGACCGTCTACGCTGGAAGGCCGAAGCCTATTCTCGTTGAAGAGAACAAAAATCTTTTGGGCGTTACACTTAGTGTTCTCGCCTCGGTCCGATCTGATGTATTACATAGACGTTCAAAACAGACAATAGTCAGTCTCCGTCTGTGAGAGGGAGGAGGCCTGCTGCTCTGTTCAGTCAGAGCACCCACACTGAAAGCCCGATACCGCCTCTCGCCGACACCCCCTTGCCACGCAGCGACAGGGTAAGACACAAACCAGAAGGAGATCGCGTAAACTACTTTAGGAAAGTAGGCTAAAAATTCCCATTAGTTCTGAAACTTCCTTTGCCGAAAGAGAAAAGAATTGTTTCCATTCCTTGCATTGGGGAAAAGAGAGTTGTGAACTCCGATTTCTTGCATGGGATCGAACCGAAATTTCGGCATATCACTTTCCCCTCACCGTTTCTTTTCTTATCATCTTAAATTCATTGCCTTCATTTATTTTGGCGCTAAATAACCCCTGTAGTTCATACAGCGACGATAGATGTCACACGTGAGCAGAACGCCAAGTGGGTGCCATTCCTGCTAATTAGTTTCCAGGCTCCGTCCGCAGGAACGTGACCGCATTCCGGGCGTCTCTGCTCGGAATGTCCATGTATCACTGAGCTGAAAGGAAAGCGATTCGCTCAGACGGAAACGAGCTCAAGCTGCAATCGTTTAAGTCCCCTCGGGGATTCTTTGTGTACCCGGATTTCTGCGGTTTGCCGACGACGACAACTGCGGAAATATTTGGAAAGAAGCAAAGCAGTGTAGTGTTTGCTGGGTTAACGATATGTTGAAAAATGGAAGCAGTCCACTTCTGAGGGAAGGAAAATGGACTTCAAGGCTCATAGATATCTTATTATGTGGCAAGTAAAAACCGACTTATTGTTCTGTCAAAGGTATTTTTTTCCTCTGAGTCTACACTGTTGCCACGTGAAGACTTTTCCTTTAACAAACAAACAACAAACTCCGTGGTTTTAGTCCGCAAGCGAACTATACCGACCGAGAGACCGCCGCTTGTCGGCGAAGATGGTGCCAACTTTTGCGGACAGAGAGTGTCACGTAGTCAGCGCAACGCATCCCCACGGCCGTTAATTTCGGTTTTCTAGATCGCAGTGACTTCATTACTCATACACGTTAAAATGTTTCTTCCTACTTGTCATATAAAATACAAACTTTGTAGTGAAAGCAAAGTAGGCGATAAGTTCTTCCCAGAACTTCTTGTTTAGAAACATGAGTAGCTCGGTCAGTAAACGTACTGAATACAAACATTAACACAGTTCTCTCCTTACCACTTCCATGGAATATATCAAACTTCAATCCAGCGTTTACCGGGATATGTTTTCCTGGCTGTAACACGGTTCGCGTTGTACAGCTGACGAATCGAAACGTTACGGAGGGAGAAGAAAGAAACTCTTGCAGGTACAAAACCTGAGGTATTACAGACATCTTACCAGTGTCGCTGTAGACGATGCGGAAGGAGTCTGAGTGCAGGTGTCCGAAGAACTGACCCACGATTATGTCTGAATATTTCCGGACAAGCTTGAGGTATCTCTGGTTGAACCTCTCCTGGAAGACGTCGTGGTAAGGTGATATACCACCGTTCTGTCGTTCGTCAACCCCTGGAGGCATATGCCCAACCAAATATACCTGCGCACAGAAATGATGACGTCATTATCCAATTGCCTCTGTCGTGTCTGTTTATTTATTAAAAAAAAAACACATTTAGTAGATCAGACTATACACCACCACGTCTGCACTCTCTAGAAATAACAAATTTAAAATGTTAACACCTTAAATATAATTTTTGGTCTTATATTTAAGCATCCTGTTGCACTCTATACGATAAATGATATGAAATATCATAAAATCATCATATGAAATATAAATGTTAAATTTTAAACTAAGTGTAGTGTAACAGCAACGTGAGTGTATACACCTGATGATGGCCGTTTGAGGCCGAAACATATAGTGTAAAGGAGAGAAAGATCAAGGATATATAATATATTGTTTGCATTTTGGATGGAGTTCATATCATTTATAATTTTTGGTATTTTTCACAATTGATGTTAGAATTAGCAACTAGAACTCATAATAATTTTCTACATATTTATCTTAAGACCTGAAAATAAGGCAGTCCCTCTTTTTTAAGAAAGAGTATTTGAAAGAAACCCTTGACTCATATTCGGATTAAAACGGAATTTATCAGTTGTGCAAGTGGACACTCCTCTTTTCCAAAGTTCTATGGGCTGGATCTGCATAACTAGAATTCTGTAATTTTCACAGACTTTAACTTAAACAAAGTTTGATTTGCTTAACATTTGAAGACATGAAACTTTCGTTCCTTCTACAGACCGTACGAATTTCAAACTGCATTAATAGAACAAAGAAGATAGGCTCATGAACATAAAGATTATAAAATACTCTCCTTCACGTCTTACACCAGTGCCAAGATTCCTAATTAATCATCTAGTGATTATTATAGAAAATGTAAAGAAATTTGTGGATTACACCAGTAAAAGCGGGACAGTTTTTTTTTTGGAACTGCCAACACCACAAAACGGCATGTCAAATTTGACCGAAATTAATTGTGAGTAGTTATTTCCTTTCACAGGCAAACGTAGCTACCAGTTTTACATATAAGTTGTAAAATCCAACGGCAAGCCTTACCAAATAGTTGCTAAAAATACGGTTAGAAAGATACATTCCGTTTTATTTGCAATTTTACCTTATCTGATGTGATGTTAATTTGTTACACATGTAAATCTACTCGAAATGCTACTTATCAGCAGTAATAATACGAACTACCGTTCCCGTGAATTTAATTAAACATATAGGCAAATATTTTAAATAAAAGTTATTTTAATGTTGTGTACTATGTACCAAATTTTGTTCCTTTTTTAATTTTTCTTTTTACATCTCATAAAGTTCGATTCGACATTTCATCATGAAGAAAGGTCTTATACTGGACCTTTCCAGACTAAAATAATTTTGTGAGATTTGAGGTTTTCACGGCGGTTACTATGAAGAAAGCAGTCTTCTGGAATGTGGCGCCGTGTAGATATTGTGCTAACCGACGTTTCAGAGGAACGTATCGCCTCAATCTTCAGGATATAAGGAAAAAAAGGAGAATACCAGCGAGCGATGAACCAGCGTGAGCAGTTGCTAACAGACTAATGAATCTGTTATCACCTGCTCACGCTGGTTCATCGCTCGAGGTTTTATTCTTTTTCCTTATATCCTGAAGATGGAAGCATACGCTCCTCCGAAACGTCCGTTAGCACAATATCTACACGGCGCCACATCCCAGAAAACTGCTTTCTTCTTAAAATAATATTCGTTAGAGAAGTTTCAGTGCAAATCATCGGCATAAAATAAGATCGAAATTAATTGAGTAGTTTCGGAGACGAAACCTGAGACTGGATAAATATTACCCACCCACACGCAATGCAAACGAAGCATAAAACCATTAAAGTGTCAAGAACTCTACGTAGTACGAAATATTCTCACAAAAAGTATTCTGTTCTCAGCAGAAGCAGTGTTAAGAGTTTATTGAGCAGCTGAATTGGTGCTTCCTGCTTCAGCTGCCATAGTCAGTGAAATCTGAGACACATCGCTCGCTTTTCCTATAAAGAAGCCGCCTGAAGACCTGAAGAGACAGCGATTCGTAAGGGGCAGACTCCTCGAAACTTCGAAACGTTACGTTATACAACTTCTGTTAGGCTAACCATATTGGCACATGTTGGTGACTTGACACATGAAGTGTTGGGTGATATAACGACGCTTTCCCAGCTACACAGGCTATTTAGTGCAGAATATTGGAACTGTCGTGAAAGGATTTGAAATGATATGACAGGAAGGGGCTGTTACCTATCTGAAGGTACTATCTAAGGTAAGTAAGTAAAGCTATCCCTGTAACAGGCCATGGAGGCCGATAGGGTTGTGAGACGTCGAGGCTCCCACATTTTTTAGACAATCGGCTCACAGAAGGGGGTGAGGTTGTCAGCCTTACGCGCCGGCCACCATTTAGCCCTCATGAAGATGTCTGGTACTCATTTATGTTAGAGGCTGAGTCGACCAAAAGATCACAGTACGGATGGAAGGATTAGGTCAATTGAGAAATACAGTGACTCCATCAGGATTCGAGCCCCTGACCTTCCGGCTTGTAGCATAGTGCCTCAACCAACTACGCCATCTCGGGGTCCTCTAGAGCAGGCAGTGCGAATACTAACCACTCAACCATGAGGTTTATGAAGGAAGAAGCGACTGTTTGTATATGATGAACAAATATAAATCTCGCATGTTCGTTGCTGTCTGTATTATTCGCGAAAGCTCCGAAGTACAAACCATGTGACCGAGTGATTGAATTTTATCTGCTCAGTATACTGTTCTGCGCATTTAGTCAACTTACGGTCTCCCTGTTGCCCTGCGACTTTTGCAACGTGTCGTCGAGCCAGGCCCATTGGCCCGCCGGGTCCTCCTCGTTACCCACGATGTCGGAGCACAGGTTCGTGTTGAGCATCACAAGGCGGAGTTTCTGCACCTTCTGCTCAATCGTGTAGTAGCCCCCTGTGAGCACCACAACATACAGTCTGAGAAACAAGAACTCATTTTCTCTCTTGTACGGTTCAGATGGCAAGATTCCTGCGGATTCATTAGGTTCCACGTGGAAAATATTTAAAAAGGTAACAATTTTGTTTCCAGAACATTTTGTCCTCTCGTCTTCTGTCTAAAAGCATAAAAATTACAATATACAAAATTATATTTTTGCCTGTGGTTTTGTATGTGTGTGAAACTTGGTCTCTGACAGTAAGTTTGGAACCTAGACTGAGGGTGTTTGAGGACAGGGTGGTGAGGAGAATATTTGGACCGATGAGGGATGAAGTGACAGGAGGTTGGAGAAAACTGCATAATGAGGAACTTCATAACTTGTACTCTTCTCCAAGTATAATTATAATGATCAAGTTAATGAGGATGAGATGGGCATGGAATGTAGCACGGATGGGAAGAAGCGGAATGCACATAGGATATTGGTAGGAAAGCCAGAGAACAAAGAGACCACTGGAAAGACCAAGACGTAGGTGGGTGGACAATATTAAAATTGATCTTAGAGGGATAGGATGAGATGGGATGGTATGGACTGGGCTGATTTGGCTCAGGATAGGGACCAGTGGGGGGCTCTTGTAATGAACCTTCGGGTTTCATAAAATGTTGGGAAATTCTTGAGTAGCTGCACAACGGCGGCTTCTCAAGAACGGCTCAGCTCCATGGGTGAGTGAAGAATTTTGTTATTTTTAAAGAAAAAAGCGACAAAGAAAAAGCACGTCACTAGACACTGGATTTTCCGCTATACCTTCCATGTCTGTGTATACCTTCATCTTCGGACTCACCACGCACTAGGCGGTACGTAGCAACGGGTTATTTACACTCCCTATTGTCCTGAGCACAACTGTGCGCAGGCGTAAGCAGCTGTCTGCAAACTGATTCGTATACTTTGAGATATCAAGTTTGTGAGAATGGGCGTTTCCTGAGCAGTAAGAGCACAGCGGATACTACAAAAATAGAGACTACAATAAATAGTCGTGACTTACATGAAAACTGCCACGGAACTAGCGACTGAAGACAAGTAAGTTCACCCTCACTGGGTTTTGTCTTGTGCAGTTGCTTCATCTTTCGCAGTCTCGTTTTCTGAAGGCTATTTTATTCTTACAACTCCATAATTCTACGTGTAATTTAGTTTTGTTCCCAGGCGGAGGCTTTCCATTTCACCACCGTATCCACCAAACTGGTTAGTGATGACTTTCTAAATTTCTTTTCGGGAGGTGTTGAGTTCGAATCTTTACCGGCTATCTTTGTGGTTTCTCTCAGTCCCTCCAGTAATATTCTTGACAGTACAGTGATTAGGTCACACCCGTTTCCTACCAAATCCCTTCCAATTAATCAATCATCATATTATCAGTTGCTATTCGCACTAACTTCGCCGACAAGCGGCGGTCACTCGGTTGGTGTAGTTCGCTTGCGGATTCAAGCCACGGAGTTTCTTTTTGTTTTTATATATGATTTCGATGATGACAGCGTCGTTACAGACCGGTACTGAGACCCCGTGGATATCGGGGCTCTTTCCCTTGTGAAGAAGCATCTGCGGGGTGAGCATTCATCTCCGTATCACTGCGAGATTATGGAAACTTAGGGCGGTGCCTCAGTTGTCTTATACGTCTTCATGGCCCGGTACTTAACCAGAACAGGGACAAGTTATGGGAATGGATAATGAATGAATGTATGTATAAGGAGTGGGCCTCCTCGGCCCTTGCACCGCGACCTACAGTGGTCTATTGTGCTTCCCCTTTTGATTATCCTCTCAGCAATCCGGCGCTTCGAATGAAGCGTAGGATTTTGTACGTGGGGACGTCAAAATAGTCACTTGGTTCCATAAAGTATTGATCCAAGTGACGTAGTCTTAAATAAGCTAAGGCCTCACATTCACACAGGACGTGTGTGGCTGTTTCATTTTCTTCTTGACACCTCTCACAAGTGGGACTATCACTTAGTCCCAGTTTGAAGAGGTGTCCTTTAAGGTGACAGTGTCCTGTAAGTAGTCCCACTACCCATCGTAGCTGGTTCCTGATTAACTTCAACAGTTCCTTCGCTCTACTAGCTGAGGGTCCTCGTATGAGTCCCTTTGCTTGGCTGAGTCCAGTCAAGGATCTCGAGTATTTCTTGTGATTCATATGAGAAGGGATAGACAGCGAATGCCTTTTTGTACGATTGTAAAGAAAAAGATCGTCTGTAAATGGGCTGCAAAAGAAATTTGTTTTACATTCTGAAGAAGCAGCGACAGTATGACATCAATGAGAGATTTGTAAACTGGAAGAAAAGTAGAGGGGTCCTGAGGCCGGACGTTTCGAACCCCCCCCCCCCAACNGGTTATGCTATGGGCTCTACGAAGGGCAGATAGAATTGCTGGTAATGTCCAATCTCCGCGTCAGATCTGGTTCTCGTGATCCCATGCGCCGCTCACTTAAAATAGCCTATCCTCATACCGCGCACTTCAATGTACATTTCTGAGGGAAACAAAAATGTTATATAGAGAAAGGTGCACGAGGCCGGGTCGTGACGTAAAATGGAAGGGAGCAGACGCACGCACGCACGAACACTGAATGCATTAAAACTAAGTACGCGGAGGGTTACATGGTTTTAGTATTTGGAAGCCAGAAAACCCGAGTCATGCTTTGTTCGAAACTGAAGCATTTCTTATATCAAGGCATGCCAATTTGCTATGGACTAGCAGATTTTAATAAAATCAAAAGAGTAGGTGTGTCCCAACCCTCTCACCTGAGGACGGAAACAGATGCAGTTTCCGAAACGTCGTGTTCTTTAGTGTTCTTTAGAATATCGGAAGATGGAGAAACTCCAAAAACGCAGTAATCCCAATTGCTACGGACTCTTCCTCCCTCCCACCCCCTCTCTCTCTCACACACACAAACACACACGCACAAACACGCGTGCGACTCCACTGCCAGTAGACGTAGGGCCCTGAAGAAAAGAGTAAACCTAAAAATGTCAGCTGTAAGATTTTAATTTTCTAAACTGAGTTTAGTGGGATCTGTGAATACGAAATTAAAAGCAACTTTCAAATCTATACCCCAAAATTTGAAACGGTTAATCCAAACATCATCTCTCAAATATAAAATAGACGGGGTTTTGAGATTTCGATGTACAAAGATTGAAGTCATGCATAAAAGGCTTTTACTATTTAAAGAATTCGGGGAAGTCACTGCAACTGTGGGGGAGAGCTTGAGAAATTCAATAGAAAACGCTTTCTATAGAAGGGACATAATCCTCGAATCACGCAGACACCATGCGATATGACCAGACGTTTTGACGAGAATTGGTCACTTTGCTGAAAATCATTATGCAGCGCGCTCGCTCGCATGCACAAACACATGCACATATAAGAACACAAACATACGAACACGCTCAAACACATAACACAAGCGCACAAACTTAATCACACAAACAAGCAAATAAACAAACAAACAAACACATGTAAACGTAAGAACTTACTCTTGCTCACGGAGCTGAGCCCTTCTGGAGGAGCCGCCAATTCTGCAGCTACTCAAGAATTTCCCAGCATTTTATGGAACCCGAAGGTTCAATACCGTGTTCACAGTAGCCCTCCACTGGTCCCTATCCTGAGCCAGATCAATCCAATCCTATCTCTCTAAGATCCATTTTAATATTGTCCACCTATCTACTCCTTGGACTTCCTAGTGGTCTCTTTCTTCTTGCTTTCCCACCAATATCCTATATGCATTCGTCGCCCACATTCGTGCTACATGCCCTGCCCACGTCATCTTCCTTGACTTGAGCATTCTAATTATACTTGGAGAAGAGTACAAGTTATGAAGCTCCTCATTATGCAGTTTTCTCCAACCTCCTGTCACTTCATTTCTCTTCGGTGCAAATGTTCTCCTCAACACCCATAAACATAAGAACACATACAAATACATGGACGAACACACAGTCTTGACGACACTACGCAATCAGTACATAATTCCTTCATACTGCTTTCCTACAAGACTATAAAACAGAAATAAGAATCAAGATTGAAACGGATCAACCCAAACGCAAGGAGCTGACCTTTCAGATTCTGAAGCCTCGTCATCTGGGCTTGTCTTTCCAGAGACTACGAGCACCTGCACATGCAAATGACAGAAAGGAAACTTGTGGATGATAAGACGGTCTTAGATTTCCAAATACAGTAGTGCAGAGTCTTAAAAATATCATGCAGAAGTGACCACATTGCGTGTTGGAACCGTGTTCACGGCTGCTCCTCTTCAAACTGGCTACTCTCATAACATTTGATAATTCTCGGCTGTACATTGAACAGAAGAAGAACCCCGGAAGATTGTAAAAATAAAAGAGAACGGGCGGATAGACACGTATTCTGCGTGATTTGAAAGAAATCACTTTTCATAAATAATTCATGAGCCCGGGGGGTTTGTATGGTAAGGAGGCTCTCTTTATCCGTTGCATTGCTTTCTCTGAGCCAGGGCAACACTATCAGGAGAGCATGAGTCCAACTCTCACTGTCTTTCCCTCTCCTGCACTTTCGTCTTTCCTAAATAGAGATGCATGCAAATACAAGCAGTGTAAAGGAGAGGGGTGAGGGGCAGATCAAGGTGAAATACGTTGCTACGAAGAGACGCAGGATTTCCGACGCCGTACAAAAGGTATCGGAGCCTCGACGCGTCCTATCTCAGCCTTTTATTATAGTCTAGTCGTATCCGAAAGGTTCCGAACAGCCCCAGTCTGAGAGCTTCCCACCACAATTACAGTGCGCCTGGAGCCGATAAGAATTAAGGCAGACATTCTCCGTTATCCCCGAAAGCGAGGTACGTTAGAGTCGCCACAGAGACCGTATTGCAGCTACAGCCACACAATGTAGTTCTCCAAAATCCATTTTAATAATATTCTGTAATGTAACACGAATGGGGGAGACGAGGAATGCATATAGGATATTCGTGGGAAAATCAGAAGGAAAGAGACCACTGGGAAGACCAAGGAGTAGGTGGGTGGATAATATTAAAATGGATATTAAAGAGATAGGATGAGATTGTATGGATTGGATTGTTCTGGCTCAGGATAGGGATCAGACTATAATTATGTATATTTTTATATATATATGTAGATGTGACCGCCTCTGTAGTCTAGTGGTCAGAGTTCCTGGTTACAGATCCAGAAGTCACGGGTACGGTTCTCGGCGCTACCAAATTTCTGAGAAGCAGTGGGTCTGGAACGAGGTTCACTCAGCCTCGTGAGGATAACTGAGTAGCTATTTCCAGGAAATAGCGGCTCCGGTCTAGAAAATCTAAATTAAAGGCCATGGGGTCTGTTGCGCTGCCCACGCGACACCATCTATCCGCTAAAGTTGGCACTAACTTCGCCGACAAGGGGGCAGTCTCTCGGTCGGTATAATTCGCTTGCGGACTAAACACACGGAGTTTATTTTTTGTTTATATATACGAACATAAACAGCCAAACGTACGTCCCTCTGTCTGCCCGTTCCACCCTGTTTGTTACAGAAACACAACATAGAAAAGCTGGCAAATATAAACATATTTCGCCTGTAGACACGACTTAGGGAAGTTGTTAATATTGTTTTTACATGTATGGGTTCGATGCCACATCGCCAAGCAGGTCGATTCAAGCGGTAAAGCTTCTGACATATTAGGGAAGTGCCCAGTTCGAATCCCGGCTGGTATACCGGCTGTACTGATTGAGGTTTTTCCTGGGTTTTCTTAGTCCCTCCAGGAAAATATTGGGATTATAATTTAAACTCCTTTCCAGATCGTCATTTCGCATGATCCAATTCTCTCGGTTCCTTACAGTTTGACACAGTGACACTGTCGTTAAATAAACTACAAATAAATAATTTCAGGTCAATTTCTTTTCCCAACGCTCCGCCTCAAGGACACAGCGAGTCCACACAACCTTCACGTGTTTCAAACTGACTGTGACAACAAAATCTGTTAATACCAAATTGTGGGGTTATGGGATGGTATATAAAATTAGGGAACAGCCGTTTCTTTCTATGTCCTTTTCGACTCACTACTCACCATCTCCCGGTCATTCGGCCTTACAGGGTCTGATTTACTGACAGCGGCGGCCCGGGTTCGATCCCGGGTCTGGTCAAGTGGGATTTGTGGTGGACAAAGTGGCGCTGGGGCAGGTTTTCTCCGAGTACTTCGGTTTCCCCTACCAATCTTCATTCCACCAATTGCTCCACAATCACCCTGACCTATCATCTGGGGCTGGTACAATAGGCCAGAAGTGGCCTCAGTACAAGGGGCTTAGTCCCACCCCACTAGCAATAAAAGAAAATAAAAAAATACTGACAGCGTCGTTAAATAAACAACAAATATTTAGCAGAACAAACAACCACGTTCCCTTGTGTGACTTTATGTTTGGATTTGCACTGTATGTACTTTGTTTGTTGTATGTTCTTTGTTTTGTATTGTTCCCTTTATGTGTAGTCTTTCCTTGTCTGTATCAGTGTAAGACCTACCCACCGCGTGAATATCCAATTGCAATAAAATAATAATAATAATAATAATAATAATAATAATAATATCCCCATTCCGGACCATGTAACCCAAGCAACTAGAAAAAATGAAATAAGAGGCATAAGAATACGACACAAGGCATCACAGTCAGCCGTGTCCTGTTCACACTTTCAGTCTGCACTACCATTTAAGGGAATGATAATATATTTCTCTATTTTACTAAGCTTTTGTATTTCCATGTGACTGGCTCACAAAACTACCCTACTAATACACGTAGTTCTTATCGCTGATTAGGCCTATATACAGTAAACTCTTGTCCAATAAAGATTTGCTTATACACGCACAGTCATTGATCGGACGCATAAAACGTGAGGACACGCGGCCTGCAGTACTGCAAGGGGCAACACGTGCTCTGGTGTTTTCTCCTGATCTCCCGTACACCCCCGCACCCGTCTCTCTCTCTGGTCGCCCCTTGTCTGAGAATCTCTCTTATTGTGTTACAGTGTTAAGAACAGTGAAGCTGTGTTTGATTCATTTTGACGTTCTTTGCCGGGTTGTGATTACGCTATCCCCAGCTAGCAGATCTCACAGACGGCATCGGTAACCTCACTTATTTATGTGCGTGAAAAATGTAGGTTTCCAGCTATTAGGGGAAACTTTTAAGTAGCCGTATTTATGCACTTCCCGATTCAGCGCTTAAGGTATTAATGTTGTCAAACCCGGATTTACGTAACGCGCGGTTCTCGAACAACTTAACCCCCGCACTGGACGAGGGTTTACTGCATGTGTGTTTGTATGTACCCACATATACGTATATAGACTACTATAAGAAGCAAATTTATTATTTAAGAATAGTTTATTTTAAAATGCCGGTCACGGTAGCCGAGCGGTCTAAGACATGCACTGTCTTCGCTCGCTCGGAAGCCGGGATCGTGGGTTCGGATCTGTTTCCTGTGAGGTACGCACTGAATTCTTATATATTATTCTTATACACTGCCGGTCACGGTAGCCGAGCGGTCTAAGGCATGCACTGTCTTCGCTCGCTCGGAAGTCGGGATCGTGGGGTCGAATCCCACACAAGGTACGGATGTTTGGTATGTGTATGTGTTTATTTTGTGCTCGTGTTGTCATGTGTTTAGGTAGAGGCTTTGCGACGAGCTGATCCCCCGTCCAAGAAGTCCAACGTCTGCAAAGTGATCAAAATGAATAAACAACCTCGACACCGTAAGGCATAAGAGAAACGGATTAAGTAAGTAAGTAAAATTATTTTAAAGTAGGGTAGAGAAGAATGTGGCATCTCGCTCATACAGCGCCCTCCTAGGCTTGCTACTGTACTTAGGTCCCGCTGTCTGTGAGTTACAAGCAGTAAACTTGTAGTGCTGAAGGAAGTAGTGGAGGTTTCCCTCTTCTTCATTAAGCGTCACGCCATGAAGACGTATGTTGGAATGGAAGTAACATTTCACTTAACCTCGTCAGGTTGTTATATAACAATATCAGAACTAACACAATAAAATGGAAATATTTAATCACGATACAGATAATCATCGACAAAATGGCGGCCTCCTAAACGCCACCGGATGGAGAAGTTCCCATAAGACCAGTTCATTCAATGTTTATTTCTTACAGCAGAACAACACGCATTCATGAAGTCAATATAGTAACACACTATACCTATCAGTTAAGGATATAACTGGTGGTTAACTCTTATAAGTGATAAAGCTATCCCTGTAACAAGCCATAGAGGCCCATAGGGTTGTAAGATGTCGGGGCTCCCACATTTTTTCTAGACATTCGTCTCACAGATGGCGGTGAGGTTGTCAGCCTTACGCGCCGGCCGCCCTTTACCCCCAAGGAAGATTACTGGTACTCATTTCTCTTAGAGGCTAAGTCGATCCCAGGACCATAGTGCAACTGGAAGTATTAGGTCAAGTGAAAAAATCCACCTCATTAGGACTCGAACCCGTAGCCTTCCGGCTTGTAGTATAGTGCCTCAACAAACTACGCTATCGCGTGCCCCAGCTGTCAGGAGTGGCATTCAGAACTTCGCAGCTCCTCTGTTGCAACTGTCAGCTTATTGTAGAGTAAGACATTTAGGCATTCCATTTGTCGCACGCGACGCCTCGCCTCTGTTTGCATCTACGGAAACACATACACACACACACAACCTATAGTGAATGAAGTAGTTATAAAGCTGAGTATGAAATTTCCCGTTATTCAGGATTTTGGTGATCCATCACCGTCATCACAAGAGCCAGGTCAGTCGATTTTCCTATTAATAAAATCGTTACGTCTTCATACCCTTGTTGAAGGTCTGGATGGCCTCCGTGGGGAGCCAATGTCGCCATAGGGTGGCCACGTCCTTGTAGCCTTGACCGAAATGAAGTCCTGGGTTCGGGTCGTCGTGTCCTAGCACCGGAAACACGAACTGACTGCGGAACGTGTGCCGCAGGAGGTGTGTGAGGTTCTGCAGAACCTCCAGCTGGTGTTCCCCCGAGACGCCGGGTGAGTGCGCCACGCCGTCCCTGCAAGAGCAACGAAACCTTAAGAATGGCCACGCAGCCCTTTTCACTATGTTTCTCCAAACGTGGAGCAAAGCGAATTTGGCTATTGCTGCTGTCCCTTCAAGGTCAAACATTAGACATCTAAAGTAACCACACAACTAAAGGCTGAGCAGCAGTGCAACAAAGTAATCAATAAATTCACTTTCAGTAAAAGCTAAAATTTTCCCTGTGTTTAACTAATTAAGCACTACACCATGAAGGCGTATGGGGGAGTGGGTGTATAGATCCACATTTTCTTGACTTCGGCACTAGTTGGAGGTGAGTGGTCAGCTTCAAGCCCCTTCCCCTCTCGAGGAAAGAGCCCCTTGTACTCATCGAATAGGAGGCTGGGTGGGCCCCAGAGCCGGTCTGGACAACGTGAAGAAGAGAAATTCTTGATCCTACCGGGACTCGACCTCCGACCCCTCTGTCGTGTAGCCCGTAGCCAGTCTCTATAACGACTGAGCTATCCCGGGTCATATTATTTTTCAGTACAACGCAAAAGTCCAACAGCCGCCACTGGACACGATCGTGGTCACTTCAGTCTAGTTCATTTCTCTCCTTTTTAGTTTGACCCAGTTCATACCAATAATATTAAAAAATTATGCACCATGCGAATCGGATTAGGCAATTTAACGCTTGACCGGCCTGAAAATCTTCTTCCCAGTGCCTCTATAGTATTTTTTCTGTAGGTGTTGTAGGCATTGCAAGTCCACGCTACGACAGGGCCGTTTGTATGCACAAATTCCACCTACATGCGTTTCAGTATTATTATTATTATTAGAGGGCGTGGGTTTCCCCATGCACTTAGACCAGTTATTGGTCCATTGTGCATACCCCTTTAATTTCTACTGTCGCCATACCCTACCTGTACTGGCGCGTGCTGTCAGCCCCGTTCAGCCAACGAGGTCGGCCCTCGGTACCTGATATTTCCCCCATCGATCAGAGTCATTGGAAACTACTTGGGCGGGAAACTTGTTGCCTAATTTTGCTCAGAGGTCTCCTAGAGACATGAGGATCTTTTACGTGCCGCAAATCTACGACACGGGACCCACGGCTTAAAGTCCCTCCCGGAGGACTTGTTCCCTGAATTCTTCTGCCCTTAAAAATTTCACGACCTCCGCCGGGTTTGAACCCGCGTACCTTGAATACTTTACTGAAATATGGTTCCAGTTTCCAACATGTTTACACTGCATTAGGGCGCGAAGCTGACCACTTACCTCGAGCTAGTGCCGAGGCTAAGAAAACTTGGGATACATCCACTCCTTGGACGGGCTGATCCCCCGTCAAGGGAGTCCTATTTACTGTGTATAGGATTGAGAAACTGAAAGAGCGACCAGAGTCCAACAAAAGGCACTGTAGAACTATAGAGAGATAGGTCTAGGTAATTTAGTTTATTGCGTACACTTCTTCTGTGATAAACTTTATTTGCCGGTGCACCAAACTGAGGTCTGTTGGGTTACCATTGATATTCAACTTTATACTGCGAACTATTAACATGACATACACATAACAACATTAATCGACAAGGCCATGTTCTTTTGGATGTTAATGATGTGTGTTCTAAATAACGGACAAATATCCCAACTAAAATGGCTGGCGCAGGTCCCAGCAATGAGCACACCTGTGTATGGAAAGCAGGTAAACACAGAACACACGCCGGAGTGCCACCACACACCAGTTCCCTAGTTGCCATGTTTGTGCAGGGAGGAAGGGACATGGGCGTTTAATGGGGCCTGTCTTTGTAATGAGGCGATGTTGACAATATTAGTTCCCGAATTTGCATTTTCGTAGCCCGCTAAGGGTATAAACGCTTTCATCATTAAGAGATGCAAATATGCAAACTAGTAGGGCCTACTGATGGGGACGCGCGTACCGGGTATACAAAATAATGTAATACTGCTGTGCACTCCGAGGAAGATACTGAATCAGTAATTGTGAGGACTGGGTCATTGGACTGTAATGCCAGATGAACGGAAGAGAAGGTATGCTTCTTATGCGTTCTATTCCTGGTAAAAGAGTAAAAAGTAAAGCTATCCTTGTAACAGGCCATGGAGGCCCATAGGGTTGTGAGACGTCGAGGCTCCCACATTTTCTAGACAATCGGCTCACAGATGGCGGCAAGGTTGTCAGCCTAACGCGCCGACCGCCGTTTACCCCTAAGAATATTCCTGGTACTT